>NC_090060.1:12410349-12729510 GCF_038355195.1 Osmerus mordax
TTATATCTCTTTATATAATACTTTTAAATTGGCCTGAAATAAAGTATATACTTTGTTATTGTTGTCTTGTGACATTCTACACACTGCTTGACCTAACAGCAGCTCACAACAAAGATACATTATTTGTATAATCAAACTCGTCTCAAATAAAGATGCGTTTATTGTATTCAAAATCATTTATTTGTCCCTTTAGACACCAAAAATCAAATAATAAATGTGTCATGTAATGTGTGATGCTTTATCATGAATAATCTATATCACAAGATATACATTTCACCAAATAACCTTCAACATCAGTGGCTAATTTCATTCAATGCCATAATCTGTAGGTCGCCTACTGACATGTCCCAGGATGTAAGCTATATGATAGCCTCATGCTCCTCCCTCCTGAAAGGACAACACAGAGCAGTACATTTGAGTATATGATGATGAATGACACCATTACGGAGAAGAGGTTAGTCCACTTACAGGGTACGGTAGCGTACATCCTGCTTGGTGCATGCTAGTTTGTATCCAAGTGCGATGGCCAGTGTCAGGATGAGGGCCAGCATCATCCCTCCCAGGAAGCTGCCAGCATCAAATCTGGAGGGTGCAGGGGGATGGATAGTTGTCACCAAAGCAATGCCTGTCAGGAAAGATCAGCTGCAAATATGATGCATCTGTTCTTCTCTTTTCAAACTAAAACACAAAATATGAAAATGTTTCCATTAGCTATGGTCTGATATCCCCCTCTTCAACCCCCCGCTACTTTGTATTTTTAGGAAAATCTTTTTCTTCTACAATACCTGATATAGTGGCTGTAGGTGGCTTAATTTGCGTTTTCAGAAATGCTTCTGTCTGTATAGTGTAGGATGGATTTGTGGTAGGATTCTCCAGCGGTGTAGTGACAGGTACACTGTCCCCTGCTTTTGTTAAACCAGTGTCAAATCTTGCTGATGATGCAGAATCCGATGCTGGCAGTGAAAAAATAAAAGTTTAGTATATTGTACCTTGCTGAAGCAGTGTATTTTTTAGATAAAGTTTGCGACAAAAACTAATGTCGCAGGCTACCAAGCCATTTATTTTCAATCAAAACGTAAGATGTCATAACACAAATTAGAAGTCATGACAGGTTTCGCTTCCAAGGCCTCTTTTAGCCTACTAAAGCTGTGAAGAGCTGGATGTTTTATGAGTAGCCACTCATTCAATGCGACAAGGTTGGCGGTGGGGGGAGGGGTGTTGTACACGTACGCAGCATGAAGTTAACCTATCATATAGCCTACTCCTTCTAACCAATTTGTAAAATGCTATTTTCCGAACAAAAGGAAATAAAGGAGAAGTAAAAGGACTGAAAAATTGAGTACTTTACTTACCCCACCAAACTGACGTGAAAGCCACCATGATGTGCAGGACATTCAGTCTGAACATTTTTATATTGTATTTATTGAATTCGCGAAATGTTATGATTTGACAACGAACCGAACAGGCCGTGGCCGTCACTGCAGTTATGTCATTGCTAAGAATTATATCTAACTTCTGCGGGAAACAGAAAACTTACAAATTCGTTGACGCCGTTGAAACTGTAGGAAAATGAGGTCAGAAAGCGAGCAATGATTTTTTGTCAACATAGAACTTTAGGTATTGAATTTCAGGTTCCTGAACTGTCTGTCTGGTCTATGAGGTGGAGCCTATGTTTTTGTTTTAACTCCCCAAAAATCAGACAAGGCCTTGTGAGCAGAGATGGGGAGTTCCAAAGTACAAATACTTTGTATACACTGTTATTATGTTGCTGTTACACGGTTTACGCTGTAATTGCACTATCGTTGTTATTGCACTGTGATGAGGACACTACGACTGCTATTATCCAGTTTATGCAAATTTCTAATCTAACTCTATAACACTTGTAATACAAACTCAATGCAGCGTAGCGTAGCTCAATGACTCGACGATATAGAAAATCGACCGAGGTGAGCCAAAATACATTTGTAGAACAGGCGGGCCTGTGTTCCCTTTTCATGCCTCAATAATACATTCCATCTGTCAATATTATAAATATTTGTTGCTTAAAATTAAGCTTGAGAACCACCTCAGAAGAGTCAGAAACACACAGAACCAGTGTATTCAAAACCACTTTATTACTTGCATGGTTTATAATGTTTTATTCGGTTTCCAATAGATTATTAAATATTAGATGACAAATAAAATGGGTACAATTTTGACACACATCCAAAACTGTGTCAGGTGAGAATGCTTGAAAAATAATTAGGTAGAGCAAAGGAGTCTAATTAAAGGATATGTGGTCATTACAACATAATTGCATTACCATGCTCAAAAATGGTGAGCTCATTAAAAATACACAACTTGAAACACTACATGGAGTTTGGAAGTATGGCAGGAACATATTTTTCACAGTGTGCATTCTGTTTGACCATACTGTTTGACACATGAAAGTCAGATAGAGTACTGTACTATCACAGAAAAGCAGGTTCTTATTCATTGGACCTTAAAACAATATTATTTTTTACAGGAATACACAAAACAATGCAGGATAACACTTTACCTCTACTTTACATTAATTACTAGTTGTGCCCATAGTAATACCTGTGATGCCAACCTTATATTTACATAGGGACTGCTATTTAATAGCATGGTATCACAGGGTTTAGTGACTTTATATATAACACAGGTTGAACAAGGTATGGGCGAAAGGTGGCTCTCCAAAGCTAAGTGGTGTTAATATTTATAGTACTTTGGAAACACAACCATTGTTAACCCCTGGAGAGGCCCCCTCCCTTACGTCTCATTCTTGCCTTGCAATAATGCCAGTAAACCATCTTACAATGTAATTACATTGGGCATAATGTTGTAACTACAGGTATTACTATACAGTTGCATAGTAATTAATCCCAACTAAAGGTTTACTGTTACCCAATGTATTTGGATAACAAATCATAGGTTTTGTTTACAAAATTACATTTCAACATCTTTTACAAATCATATCCCTTATGAGCTATGTGGCTCATGGTTTGAATGTTTGTGTGTGTACAGAAAACTTAGTTCAAGTATGACTGCCCAGAATCTCATCCAAGTTTATATCTTTCATCCAGTCGTCATTCCCAGAGCCAGACTTGAGCAAAGAGTCTATGAAATCGGAGTCTGTGTTTATCCCTGGGACGGTGTTATCTCCCTCCTGGAGGAACTCAAAGGTCAGCCGGTTGACCCTGTTACTCTGGTAAGCGCTAGAGTTTTGTCCGGTTGTTGAAAATGAGCCGGCAGGTACCCTCTGTTCAGGAGAAGCTTGGTTCAGGCTACCCATGATTGGTCGAGGGGGCATCATTGGCTGGCTAGCTCTGGGTGCTGTGCCTCTTATGGCAGAGTTCAGGGGAAGCATGCCTATGTCTGGTGCTACCTGGTTGGGTGGGCCAACATGCCTCTGTTGATAGTGGTGGGCTGTCATGTCCAGCTGGCCTCCCTGAGATTGCAAAGAATTGGGCAGCCTCCTAACACCCAGCCCAGGCCCCACACTGGCCTGCTTCGAGCTGGAGGCCCAGCCCATGTTACTAGTCATCATGCCTCCTAGTCCCTTCCCAGGCATGCCTTGTGACTGCTGCCCTACTAATGCCCTGGGATGTTGCACGCTATTGACATTACTCATTCCGAATGCGTTGCCCTGATTGGTAGACCCTGGGAATCTGGGTTTGTTTTGGTTTACTCCAATTCTGTTCTGGTTATTGTGTTGCTGGAGTTGGCCAATACAGGAGCCTTGATGAGGGTCAGTCCCACTTCCAAACCTCCTGTCAGGTGTGGGGAGCATCTTAGCCCCTGGACCATTGGACAGATGACAGGGCATGGGCTGGAGATCACTCTCAGGACCGCTGCCTGCCATAGACTGAGAAGAGTTCATTCCTAAATCAAAAACAGGAATACAACTATGGGTTGGGTCATTGCAAAACAACCACACATTTAATCAGGCATATCCCAGCTTTAATGTTGGTACTGTATGATCCTAACCAATTACATTTCAGGTAAGACATATGTAGTTGTGTTGTACTCGGACACTTAACAGTATGAAACACTTTACCTGTGAACAGACCTGACTGTTGAACTCCAACCATGTTTCTTGTTTGTTTATAATCTGGTGGTGGTCTGGTTAGATGACGGTTAAATTGGTCTTGTGTACTGTCCTTGTCCTGAAAAACAACATGATACAAATTATTATTACAATGGTTATATCAGCAAAATTAGTATTGTCGGTTACTTATGCACATATCTCAGATGGTGATTGGTGGAAACACACTGAATATACTGGGCATCGCAGCTCACCGAGTCATTGATAATGTGTTGTTGCTGGGTCAGTTGTCTCTGTATGGCCGGAGTCTTGCCTGGGGGCTTGTGTTGGCTGATGGGAGCTGGAGGTCGTTGCTGTGTTTGGGACTGAGCTGTCATGCCCACTAGACTGTCATTGGTGGGCAAGCGAGGTCCAGGTGCAATTCCCTGAAAGGAGGGATAGGGAATTTACGACATGCCAGGGACTGCAGTCCTCTAGTCTGCATCGATACTGGCTCAATGCACTACAGAGTCAATGAAAGTATGCAAGCACCGCAATACAGTAATGGCAAATACCCACTAGAGGGCAACCTTTAACCACAAATTGAAAGCACAAACGTGTGGTTACATTCTCATACAGGAGCTCTAGAAAAACCAGTGAGGGTGGGGATGGGGGAGTATCCTCCTCCTCAGGGCAAGCTATTCCCCTGACAAATGTGTCTGATGAGAGTGGAAAGAATCCCTGAGACAGCAGGACAGTGTGCCGATGGGGAGTTTATGTCCAGCACCATGACTACCTCCCTTAACAAGCTGGGCAGTAGCCACCCTAACTGTGCTGGGTTTGCAAGATGACATCTCCGTAAGATAGTCAGAAATACAGCAGCCAGATGCACATGATATGAAGAAGGGAATTTAAGTGAGAAGACAAACTTGATTTAATTCTGATACATTAGTTAAAATATTTGTTACACAACACATAGATCTACCAAGTACCGAGCTATTGCATAGAGGCCAGATTTATCCCAAAGGATGACTCTCCAAAAGTGTGCTCCAGAGAAAAGAAAGGCACAAGGAAAGAGAGAAAAAAAGAGCTCTCTGTCATGAGTGGAATTATTCATTTCTGGTGGCAGAGAGAATGGTTTGTTTAAACTCATATTCACTATGTTGGAGGGTTTATCAAGTGGACACAACTAAATGTCAGAATTTTCAAAAGAAATGTGTATTAATGGCTTTTGAACTCATACATAGAATCTGAAATGTAATTAAAAGTATTCAAAGAAGCAACACTATTCGTCTGGGATTAGTTGGCAAGACAACCAAAACAGCTACTGTACTTACATCAAATTCAATGTAAAAGAAAAATTAGTAGGAAGCAGTAAGTCCACCATTTGCATCCAATTATCAGCACCGTGAGAAATGATTACCCTCTCACAGAAGTTCTTCTGACACAGCCAGACTGTCTTTCCATTACACTGGGATAGACTGATTTCACAGACCTTTTTGTTGCAAGAACAACCTCTGTGAGGAGTGTTTTGTTAGCATGTACAACTCAGTAATCCTCTCTTTGTCATCCTGACGTGTCATAAAGCTGTTTTCCATCATTTTCCCCTCTCATTCTTCACAAGCTTGTCGTAAATTAATACCACATGTGGCTTGGGCCTCAGAAAAGGAGTGGTGTGATTCAGCCTCCCATCCTGCGGCAGAGCAGTGCGGGGCCAGGCAGCTGACAGTGATCCAGGCCGGCTCTCACACAGCACTTCCTCCAGTCTGGAGCTAGGACGCTGTCCCAGGGGAGGGCCTCGGCATCTGGACTTGGCCGCAGCTCCCTTTCCCAGGACACAAGCACTCCCTTCACAGCGCCGTTAGTCAGAGCAAGCGACCTGGCACTCACAACCCCCCCCACCACCCAACCCCCCCGGCTGCTCATATCCTCCTTACTGAGATGTTGTGCCACAAGATCATCAGCCACAGTTCCAAACAGTACTTTTAAATCCATTAAGTAGCATGGTTAACATTGGCCCTTCTGTTTTGGGACATATTCCTGTACTTCATGGCTTCTTTGTTAAATGTTGTACTATAAAATAAACCTTTGTTCAGCTTAGATGCAACGTAAAAAAAAAGGGATTTCAAGTTCTAGTATAGCCTCATCACTAAAAGGTAACAGAGTCATGGATTTATTATTTACCATATTTGAACTAACAATGGAGTATTTGACTGTGAGAACAAGCAAACAAGAACCATAACTCACATCTTGAACTTCTCCCACTGGGAGGGAGTTCAGCCCTCCTCGCTGGTGTTCCAGGGGGCTCATGCACTGTTTTGGGACCTTTATTTCTATGGCATTGCTAATTCAATTTACTGTGGGAAGGGATGCTTTCTTTTCTACACTACAGTAGCTGGGGATTTAACCCCATCAGTGCCTTGAATAAGCAAGAATGATACATCACCCCATCAGATCAGAGTCCAGAAGAGCATTCTCTCCACCATGTTTACTAGTATCATACTCACTATCCTAGTTGATGGTTCATGATCTGATTTGTCTCAACAAGCAAGACAATAATCACTTCATGACCTTCAGGTGAACGTCTCTCCTTGGTATACTTTTTCCAACTTCTGGCTGATGTGTTATTAGGATGCTGAGAGCCAACCAAATATTTTGTAAAGAACTGTTTGTAAGGACTAAACATCATACTGTGTTCATATCTGCATCTAGTGTTCATATCTGTGTCTATCTTCCTCATCCCCATCGTTAAGGAGCTTTTCCTTGATCATTAGATAAAGTGGTGGCAAGAGTCCTCATGTGTGGCTCACATGATCGTTTCACACAAAGGCAACTAGAGATACTGTTTGTGCAAAACTGAAAAGGGGGATGTTCTAAATCCCTCCAATCATAACAAATCAGTGGTTCAACCTCCGGCACCGGGCTAAGCAGATTACTGTCATTTTCCACCACTTGTCCCTTGTAGCTAACAACCTCCAATTAGCAAATCCTGCTGTGCAAATCTATGCCCTGATGGAGAGCGTCCATGACAGGCAGATAAATTAGAAGTCCTGCATGTTAATCTACCATGCTCTGGCAGTCCGTGTCATCGTCAAAATGCTTCTGGGTGAAATACATATTCACAAGAGCCACGTTGACGACAAAGACACAAACAACTGTAACGTCAACCGCGACAACATCAAAAAACAAACGAGTTGCATTGTTACCTACAGTTTGAGACTGCATGCTGACTGCCATGAGCAAGTGAGGAAACTAAGTAATGAGCTGGATTGCATGGCAGGCTTTCTGGGCAAACTATGCATCCTATTACTATGTCATCAGCAGAAAAAGAAGAGCTTATACTCTATTATTTCACAGTGCCGAGAGGTTCCAATTAAATATTGTACCAAAGCATGATGTGCAGACCTTCAGTGCTATGTTCTGGAATAGCATAGTGATATAAAGCCAAGTCTTATGAAAGAGAAAGCAGTACACCCGTGTAATCAGTCTGCAACTCCATTTCTGTCCAAATAAATACATCTCTTTGTTGTACTTTAACGCTTCTGTTTCTCATGTTTATCAGGTATTCCACAAAACACATTTATAACTTGGTCTGTGATTCATTACCTGTCTTTGCTGGGCTAGTTTGAAGTGGAGCCCTGGTCCATGCTGATTAAGGGGGGTCCTCTGGGGCATGGCCTTGGGCTGCAGACACTGGACCCCAGACATCTGGGGGTTCTGGTAGTGATGGGTCTGGTTTTGGGCTTTTGTGGATGGCTGTTGCTGGGCTGTAGTCTTGTTCAGAGGGCCTGTTATGATGGGGATCTGCTGGTTGACAGAGTGCGGGGATTTGGGGCTGAACTGCAGAATGGGCTTGCTAAGAACCTTCATGTCAATGTGATTGGAACCATTGTGTCCGTTAGACTTGAAGAGGCAGTTGTTGATCCCCTTGTTCTGGCTGCTGCTCATGGGGGACAGGATGGAGCTTTGGGGACTGATCCTCTGCTGAGCGAGCGAGGCCGCCTGGTTGGACAGCTTGTCATTGGGGAAGGAGCTGCTGGAGGAGTGGGTGCTCATTGCTGGAGCCCAGCTGGTGCCCCCTCCAGGCTGAGTCTGCTGGTGGTGGTGGAGGTGGGAGTTGGGCTGCTGCTGGTTGGCTGCCATCTGTTTCAGCTGCTCAGCATGAGACACCTCTGGCCAGCTGGGCAGGCCTCTAGAGGGGATCTGGCTGCCTGCCTTCTGTGCAGAGGTGATGGGAGAGGTGGAGAGGGAGGAGCTTCCCATGGTAAAGGAGGGCCCAGCGGAGGCAGGCCGGAGCTGAGGTGAACCCCCGTGAGTCTGGCTGTAATCTGGGGAGAACTCCGTCTTTATGGTCTTCTCCAACTGAGAGCACAGGTTGGCTGCCCCCGCTGAACTGGGCCGACCCAGGTCTAAACCGAACGCATCGTCGTGCTTCAACATTTTCTCAAACTCCAGGTCGTTAAGCGAAGGCACAGACTTGGTGAGCTCATCAAACAAGTCCTGAAGTTCAGGATCAATCTGACTTCCCCCCTCATCTTTGAAGTCAAACACCATCATGCTGGTGTCTGAAGATGATTGTCCACATGACTGCACCTCAATGGGCTCCTTCTTCATCTCCTTAAGGGTCATGTTGAACAGATCAGAGCTTACGCCATGGGGCATCATGTAGTTCTTCCGCTGCAGACTGTTGCCCATGATGGAACCCCCCTGCAGAGACTGGGACTGGCCAGAGCTGAAAGCACAGGGTCCATGACCCATCCCACTGTTCTCCATACGTGCACGCTTATAGCCTGAAGGTCCACCAGAGAGGTCATTTTGCTTGGGGGAGTAACCTGGAGCATGTCCTTCAATCTTCCTCCTTAACGACCCCTGGAGCTGTGGAGACACAAACACACTGGTGAGAAATCTGTCCAGAAAACAGTAATAGCAGAATGGTATTTCAGTTGTACTTTCATGAACTCTCTTGAACCAAGAAATCAGAGCAACGAGAGTGTAACTAACCGAACACTGCCTAACAATTTACTCAAAGACCTGACCTGAAAACCTTTGTTATGGATTTCAAATCAAGCCCAGTGCACGCCTATAACTAATGCAGCATTCAAGTGTGGCCTGAAGAAAAAGGAACATTTAAGATAACAAGGGCCTCTATATATAATTATTGCCCTTCATTCAAACAGACTCTTTGATGTTGTAAACCAATTAAAATTATGAGGATAGAATACCACTGTATTAAAATGTACTCCCAGCGTTAAATGTCTTAGTGGATATTGATTCTTTTTTACAATTTTACCAAATGTAAAACTTTTACACATAATATGACCAACTGCTATAACGTTTTTAAATAAACCTACAGTAGCTCAACTGCAAATATACAGGACTATGTATAGTCCTGTATAATGGAGTTCATTTCATACCTCAACCCTAAGGATAATACTGACAGCAACAATGGTAAAACAGGCTCGGAGAGTAATAACTTAAAATGCAGGAAAATGTAGCATGGAAGCAGATATATTTAGGAATGGTCTACTGTCGACAACCAGAGAGAAGAATAAGGCCTTTATCTGTCTCCCTTATTTGCATAAATTATATGTTCCTCTTTTGTGCCTCTGTAAAGATAGCCGAATAATTCCTTGTATTTGAGAGGATACTTATACCCCCCCCCCCCACCCCCCTCTGCCAGTGTCTTCATATGGCTAATAAGCCCATAGCGGCAACACACACAAAGAGTGTTGTGAGCATGAAAAACCCAGTCTCGAGTATAGAAGAAGATACATAGAAACTGAAATCACATTATCATAGCCAATCCTCCATATTACTTACTAAGATGTCTTTAATTTCCATTATGGTTTACTGTAATCATGACCCCTTGGCGACCATGGGACCAATGAGACCATGACCCATTTATAAGATGTTGGTGTTACCAGAACTCCCTGTCAGTTAATTTGCTGTCTCCTAACACAATGTTCAGTGGTATTGTCTACATATAGAAATGAGTCATTGTCTACTCATCATTTAATGTGTGATGCCAGTGAAGAAATAATGTGTTCATGTTCCACACCAAGCTGAGCTAAGGAGAGCAGTGTATCTGAATAGTGCAGATTTCACTGTGGGAACAAATTGGAGTAATTTCCAGTTGCTGGCACACATCACATTAGGATGATTCATTGCCTGAAGGCAGGGAGTGATTCCTGTATTTCACTGTGTTTATCCCCTGCCAATGCCTGTTTTGCTTTTTGCGTTTGTTTGAAAATACATCCCCACATTTTAATCAACTCACACATATCTGTGACTTTGCAGCATGTAACCGGGCTCTCTTTTGTTTACGGGTCTTAAATGGGGTGGTGGTGAATGTCTGTTTGAACATACTGAGTGTAATGATATGGTGCGTGATGATGCCTGGACTAGGTGCTGTGTGGGGACTGAGGGATAAGCAAAGCTGATATTACAGAGTGTAAACATGGAAGACAGGGACTATATAATAGTACCTCTATGAAGAGAGGTTTAGTAGCAAATGAAGAAAAAACATTCATAAATAAAGAGAAAAAACGTAAGCCTAACCCTAACTTGGTAAGATGAGAGATGGTAGTTAATAAGGAACTACAGCACAGAAGACAAGATGACAGACAAACATTAGTCAAAGCGGGACCGTTATTATTCAGAATATAGAAAATAATATAGAACAATTCAGTGCAGATAGTTTAACTTAGACATGGGCTACACTCATCTTGAAAACCTCACCAACTCCACATAATCTTCATATGGATTCAGGCTGTTAAATGTAAACCTTCCCATTACTGGACATCTGTTTTATTTGCCAGCCTAGTAGGTTGGAGCTCACACACTTTCTCCCATTCCACCTGCCTTTTTATGAGTGCCAGAGGCCAGCCGAGAATTCCCCTCACATCTCCAGGCCTGAGAGGACATGTCATGAATAATGGAGAGAACAGTAGATCTGTTGCGGAGATCCTGTGGGTATGGGTTGCCTCACCTCAGTGACTGTATAGTTTAAGGACGACACAAGTTTTAACTTCAGGACTTAAACGTGCAGATGTCTCAAACAGTCGAAATGACATCAGCTTCGCTTTGTAACAGAAATAGTTTGACTCATTTTTGTAAAATACCATTGTAGTACATTACACTTAAGGAAGATTAGGGAAATAGACTGATTACATAGTAAAAACTCATTTACTATCATTTTCAATTGGCACTATTTTAGAAACTGTATGCAGTGGCTTTATGTCCTCTTGAAATCCTCCAGACAATCTACAAGTGATCTGAAAATAGATTTTCTGATTAACAATTAATGGGCTTAGAGCCACTGGATTTCCTGATGAACGGATGGTAAATGAGAAGCTCAAATGCATAATACACATCTAAACTAGCTGAAAGCATCCTGCTAACTTTCCATTTCTATATTGGGTGTATAATATAAATGTATATAAATAAACAAACAATAATGTAAAACTTAATGAAAGGTTTATTAATAATGGCTACTATGAAGATATGTAACATAATCATGTGGTGAAAATGATCCTAGAATTAAAAACAGCTTGCTGTTCACTAGCATTCTCTAAAAAGAGCACAAAACACTCCAAGCGATGCCCACGCATGCGTCTATCAGCATGTAAAGGGTTCTGTCCTGTTCACGAAATCAATCCATGAACTTCCACCCTTTCATGGTGATCTTGTGGTTGGCCCATCTGCTCTTATTTGCCTGACTATCAAGTTGATGCCCTTTGACCGGAGCTGAGCGGCCCTGTCCTTGGTCGTGTCAACAGAGCCTGTCTGTTCCTGCTAGCTCAAGGGCCAGTAACCAGCCTGTGTGTTGCTAGCGAGTGAGTGAGCAGCCTGCTGATGGTGAACACTGTGGAAGGGACTCTGAGCTGTCACAGAGGACACCGGGGATGAAACCACACCAGTCATCCTGCTACCATCTTACAGACCGGTGGCACTACCCATGGAACCAGGCATGTTGAGGTTTCAGGCTGTTTGTTTAGGAGTGTGTGTGTGTGTGTGTGTGTGTGTGTGTGTGTATGTGTGTGTGTGTGTGTGTGTGTGTGTGTGTGTGTGTGTGTGAGAGAGAGATGTACAGTATTTATGCAAGTTTATGTTTGCGTGTTTGAATGCAGGTCTTACTGAAATGATCCAGTTCGCTAGTCTCTAATCTATTCACCAGAGCCCCCAGACAAGTTGTAATCTGCTCCTACGAGACTGAAAAACCTTCTCAGATTCTGACACAGAAAGAAACAAACCCTAAATAAAGGAATAAATACAACTATTGTGTTCCTAGGGAGACATAATATTTATGCGGTTGCGCAGGTTGCAAAATGCCGCAAGGAGGAATTTCATCTCTCTTTCTCATGGGATACAGTGAAGAAGCCATCAGACCGGCACTAAAGACAAAACACACACTACCAACACTCCTTACAAAAGGACTCAGCTGTTAAGCTACTCAGAGAGTGTGTAACACGAACAGTATCCCATACAGTGCTACACTCTGTAGATCACTGGTATGCTCAGTCTTTTTACAAAACACAGGTTTGTATTCAATCCATTCATCACAGTATAATGCAAGGCTTTTGTTCTTATTATAAGCCATAAAAAGTCCAGAACTGGCTGATCTGCCACAGAATCTATGAGAACCATGTTTATAATGGATGTGCTGTTTTACCATACAGTATATCTTTATGTCGAGAGATTTATAATTGTGTTAAACACAACAGATCAATGTAACAGGAAAGGTTAGGTCATTTCAGAGGATTGCGGTACACATAACACTGTAAATACCATTAACTTGGCATTGAGATGATCAACACATTACAGAATTTACCGCGCTTTAGGACATTGCACTCCATCCATTACTGCTAGGCACGTGCCATGATGACAGTTCTGTTGGGGGTGGGTTTCCCTAATTAGGTGGCGATGCACATGTTGGGACACACCAGCTCACTGCAGAGATGGGCTCCTTCTGACTGATCAGCACTTTGCATCCCCACACTTCCTGACACAGTTGTATTAGATTGAGGCTGCCCTCCAGGGAGCAGGCGGGAGGGAAAGATGAGCAGCAGCAGCAGCACCAGGAAAAAAAAGAAAAAGAGAGACGAAAGGAGAGAGAGAGAGAGAGAGAGAGAGAGAGAGAGAGAGAGAGAGAGAGAGAGAGAGAGAGAGAGAGAGAGAGAGAGAGGGAGGAAGAGCGACTCAGCTTTGTGGCTGCCTCTGGGAAATGTGGAGAGATCATAAGACTGCCTTTGAAGGGAAATACATCCATTATGTTTACCCAGGGCACATTATTCAACTGTTACTTCTGGTGCATCACTCCTCCTTTCAATGGAGACTTCCCATTTTAAATAATGAGCAGTCTGTAAGCTGCAACAAAGAGGACCTGCCTGAAAACACTGAATTCCAATCTTGACTGGTTCGATATTCCATAAGCTCAGAGTAAAACAGCATGCCATTCAGGTCTTGATAAGGCTTGTCTTTTGTTCACCATTAGACAGGAGTACATTGTGACACCCCTGGGAAAGAACTCGATTTCTGAGAAGATGTGAGGGCGCCAGATAAGAAAGGTTGCATTTGCACAAATAGACCACACAGTTACAAACGGAGTATTAGGCTTCTTCTATCAGGCACAGGGTCAACTAAATCAGTAGAAATTAAAAAATTAAAAAAACATATATACATATATATATATATATATATATATACAGATGGATGTAAAGCATCATGAATGTAAAATGGTCTGACCCCAACAAAGAAGCTGTTGGATGCTCTGCAGTGGCAGTGAAGTGATCTTAGGGACAAATGTTGGAGGGCCCCTACCCAGGCGTCAGTACAGAAGCACCAGCAAGGCCATGCCACAGCAGACACACGGGAAGTCACAGACATACCAGTGACAGGCCGTCACATCACATCACCACTGGCTATGAGGCTCACAGGGCTCCCGACACAGCTGTCGCCTTCCATCCACATGTCAATGTGACCAGAGAGACTCTCACAGAGGACAGCCAGGGGCTGGACATAGCTCTGGAGCCCCTCTACAATGGACCTCAACTCGGAGGGAAGAGAGCCATTCTCAAAACCCAAAGAATTGTGAACATTCTGTATGCGCCAAGTAGTATATGAGTATTAGATAATTTCTTTCATGATTATGGAAAATAGGCTTACGTGTAATTTAATTAGTGTGCTGCAACACAGATGAATGACCCAAATGCTTTCCTTTGCTTTTTAACAGGGATATAATGAGTGAGCAGAGAGCAGGCAGAACAACAGCCCCATGGTGCCTCCTTCATACTGATGGACACAAAAGTGCAGTGTTCTCCAGGTTTAGCTGGCACTTCCTGATCTCACACTCAGCCTTGGTATTCCATTTCATTGTTTAAATCGGAAACAACAGCCACCATTTTCCTCAATGCAGCCAACCCTTCTCGTGGTGGCCTGCTCATGTAAAAAAAACGGGATTAGAGGGGAGGCAGAGAAAAGACCTCCCACTATTCAACAGTTTCTGAGCTGGTCATAGTTGAAGGTACAGGGCTTGCCTGTCAACTGCACACAGACTAAGCTCCTACTACAGCTGAAAGGGTTCTTTAGTGGTAAAACATACTTAAATTCTTATTGGTCTCCATTACCAGGGCTGGGAACATTCTCTCGCTACATGCTATTTTATATCCAAAGGGACAGCTTGTCGGCATACCATAGATGACACGAAATGCAATGCATCTTACTTAATGATATGTGTTTATATGTCTATGTGTGCATGAGGTAGTCTGGGAAAGATAATCTTCAAGCTGGGAGACAGATTGAGCGTGTGGGAGGGGAAAATATAAATTTGATTTTTAACAACTTTTTACGAGACAGCACTGAGGACACGAAGCACCAATCACAAGACACAGGTCAGTCTGTAGTGAAGAGAACACAGGTTGAAACAGTTAGCTCTATTGCAGCCCAATTTATTTCTGAATCGGCTTATCACAGTTTTATTTAAACCTTAAAGGCAATACAACTGGTTACAATGCAGAGAAATGTATCTTTAAGGCAGTGGATTTCAAAGCCTTGACATTGTGTTTCACATTAAAACACTCAGTGTGTGTCATTTGTTTTGTGGTCCAGCTGACACGCCACAGGGGGTTCAGTGAAAAAGGAGATTTTCCACCACTTAACTTTAGGTGGCATATAAATTCGTCTGGAGTACCATGACATTACAACAAAACCTGGTAAGTATGTTTGGATGGGCCATAGTTTAAAAATAGTGTGGGAACTCTGCCAGCTGTGTAAAATATTTGAATCTTATAGAGTTGTCCTATTTTCATTTAGTTGAGCTCCTCTTGTTGCTCAAATTGTTCCTCAACTTTCCCTGAGCTTATGTATACCCGTAAATGGGCATTTCCATACAGTCATCAGTACCTTTTTCCCAGCAAACGTCAAACACAAGCCCTGCCCCTGCTCATGCCACAGGAAAAGGCCCATAAGCAGAGAACAAGTTCCCTTCCTGTTTTCAAAGACGATTCCTATGGCATGCGGAGCCATTTCCTGCTTGCTGGGCCGATTTCACCATCTCCAACATCTGGCTGCTCTTCAGCTCCGCAGCTGCACATTGGTGAGAGCCAACAGTGCCACTGTTGAGTTGAGCAACACAGGGAGAGAGACATACTGGAGAGAGAGACAGAGAGTGAGAGTGAGAGAAAACCATTCCTCTCATGTCAATGGATACTACAGAAAAAAGTTACAGGCTAGCTTCCACCATCTCAGATAACACAATAGGATTCTTCTTCAAGATGTCCTTTTTCCAAAACTTAATATCAATGTGATAAATGCAACTAACTGACTTTTACTGTAACTTGCCACTAACTTACTACTACTATGACAATTTCCAAAACTGCTCTGTAAAAAATATAATAATTACTGGAGAGCTTTCAGCTCCATAAAAAAAAAAAAACATTGACAAAAACGATGAAGCAAAAGGCATCTTTTGGCTGCCTGGACCAAGATATCTGATGGGACTCCAGCAAAGTGCTCCTAACAGCATTGTTGTTAGGATTTTCCATTGAAACCAGGATCCATTTAATATCCCGTGGGAAGGCCAGGCGCAGGAGTTAATGCTGGGCTAATGCTATTACACTCAGGTCTTGATAAGCCTCCTGCTCATTTAGACAGGAGCAAAACACATCTACTGTGATAAAACGGCTCTAATACATTAGAACTGCATGGATAAATTCACTTAGCCAAGGTAAGAATGGTACTGTTATTCCGTCTTTCTAGTATTACACTCGCAGAGGAGATGTATGATATGGCCTGGATGGGAATCAGGCAAAGCCCTTGATGTTGTTAGTGGCGTGCTCAACCAACTGTCTACCACAGTACTATATTACACTGGGTGAGGTCGCCAACTTTCTCACCACCACTCTTTTCTCCAAACTATGCACACAGTCTATGCACACACATAAACAGTCCTCTTTATAACCGTGTGGTATGTCCACATGTGCTTTTGCAGCAAGAAAATCAAAAGTGAACAAGTGGGAAGCTTTGCTCTACTCCCACTCAAATCAGTTCTGACATTCCAAATAAGGCCTGTGTAGTCCAATATGCTGGCAGAGATAGACACATAGAACACTGCAGTGGCCCAGTCTCACTGACTCCAGCCTGGAACAGGGGAGGGGGAACAAGGCCAGAATAATCTATCATCAGCCGTGACATTTCCCTGAGAGAAATTGAAACAAAATGTGATTTTGTGCTGGATTATAACACAAGCCATTGACTGCATACTGTCGACATAACCACCCACAATACAAATGCCTGTTGGTGGTTTAGCCACACATCTACTGTACGTTGACTCGGTGATAGGTGTCTGAAATCGAGAGAAAACAAAGAATTGTGAATAAACACTTTGCTAAGACAAGGCTTCATTAAGCCATCTGAGGAGTTGTGGTAGTTTATGTTTTAGGGCATCTTTCCGCTGCCTAAGCAGTGAAGAGAAATACCTAAGGTATTTCATTCAGAGTAGTATCGTTGCAGTGCACTGGGTATTACTGCGGGTTACTGGACTGCAGGTGCTGAGCTCTACACTGGCCAGGCTGGTGATGTCAGGAGGAGGGAGACTTACAAAGGCTGCAACACAGTCCATGTTTCATGCATGTTGGTGCATGCGGGCAGCTCCTTCAAGTGCTGGTAAGTGGGCCCTTTGAGTCAGTGCTTTAGGTCTTTTACATGTTGCAGCTGGTGAGAAAGCATAATAGAGCAATCTCGCTAAGTGTCTGAAAAAACGTATTTCTCGTGATCTGATCATTGACAGCCACTCAGCAGATACGACAAGCACGTAACCACTGCAGTGATTTTCCAACAATTTGCTTTTCAAATGAAATATTTGAAAGGAATAGATTGTTTATCGTTTTGAGGACATTTTTCGTGGCCATAACTAAGGGGAAAGTAACCCTTTACAATTTTTCATTAAGACTAATCACTTAAGAAAGAAAAGTTGTGCAGTGTTTGGTTTGTCTGGTGGTTTTCCTTTACAGAAGCTGCAGGTCAAGTTGATTTTAATCTTCCAAGAAAATTTGGTTTGGCAGTTTCAAGTTAAACAGACAGTCCAGACTCACAATCATTAAGCTGTGCTTCTGATGTCAAACAAGCTCTCATCTGTGTAGGTTGCTAAGCCGCTCTCTAAGGTGTCATGGTATTTCTCTAGTACGAAGTGAACAATAAAATAGACCGAAATCTTGTCTCTGCTCTTTTCATTGTCTTTCAAGATACCGTATTTCTGGGATGGCGAGGGGTGAGGTGGGGAGGGCTTCTATGATCAGCATCACTGTACAAAAAAGAATGAAAAAAGACCAATGCTAATTGCTTATGTAATATGTATGGTAATTCATACGACTGACCAAGTAAACGAAACAAACTGTTCCAGAGAAAGCCTAAAGCCATCTGGCTATCATCACGACAGCTGCTGGTGGAGGAAACACAGTATCCTGCCAACGTCACTGTGTCCAGTGTGCAGGACTGAGCAGCACACCGCCAGTAAGGTGCATGGCAACAACAGATGAGGGACAAATCAAGAAACAGATTGTCCCTCCCACTATATCAAGAGGGATGGGAAGAAGATGAAGGCATGTGCTTCTAATTTGTTAGTGAAAGAAAAATCTGTTCCTAATCTCAGTGTATTTGCATGATAACATGCAGCAGTAAGAGAATGACCAGAAAGGTAGGCAGTAAGGATTGAGCTATCCTACACGAACCACAGGAAAGAAAGGCAATAGAGGTATTGCATTTCATTCGCCTAGCCTTTTTAAAATATTTTGATAAAAAAAATGTCTTGATTGTTTTTTTTAATTACAAAACTGAAATTTGAATGGATCCACTAAACGGTATGTCAAGGCTGGATGTTCTAGGCTGTTCTATCAGTATCTTTGTTTACTCTGAGGGGAAGATTGACCTGCTGCTGTGGATGTTTCACAGCTCCAATGCCAAGCCCTTCCCACTCTGACCAGCTGCTTGCTATTCTTGCTTTGGCTACGCCATGAGAAATAGATTATTAAAAACACAAACCAGACAGGGAGATCAACAAATTCAGTGTGTTGTATATGTAGAACTCTCACAATTGTCTTGAACATGTTGATTAATTTAACAACGTAGAATCTGCTATGAGCCAATATTGACCTGCTATGAGCTGAGACTGCTGTCACGACTTGTTTAGAACCCAGCATCATGCTAGTGTGGCTAATAGACATCATACATAGCAAGGTGCAAGGGTGGGACACTAAATTATGAAAATATTTGACCATGCTTGTTTGGCCATGCCATGGACGACCATGTTGTTAGGTTATGGCACAAACGTCTCATTGTTGCCGGATGTTGGAGAAACATCCAATAGATTCTAAAATAAGAACAGGAAGGAAATAGGGGGTGGGGTGGCAGTGAGTAGCAACAGGGGTGTGGTAGAGAGAGAGAGAGAAAGAGAGATTGAGAAAGGAATGTTCTCTTTTCACTCTCTCCTTCTCTCTCTTGGTTTTTTTGTATCTCTCTCTTCAAATCATATACAGTACATAATAATACAATACAACTTTCACAGCAACAACTAACAAAAGACTAGACTCGCAGTTAGTCACGGTAATTGAGGATAGGAACATGAGACCGCATGCTCCATAATGATAATGCTTCTTTATAGCATAGGTCTACAAACAGGAAGCCAACTCTTGACCCTAAACTATTAAAAATGATCATGAATGGGCAACCATCCTGAAAATCTGGAGATGGCGTTGCTCTAACCATTAGAATGGATGTTGCTATGTACACTTTCTTCATCTAATTTAAATGAGACAACCTGTACATTGATATTAGTCTAGTTAGTTAATTGAACAAGTGGTTCTTCGTGATTAGCTACATTAGACCCAGGACTGACAAGAAGTCCCCTGATTTTACCTTGAGTGACTACAGTGTAGGTATAACAATGGTGTAAGTTAGTAAGTGTCTCTGGGCTATGTGGAGAAGGGGCAGGCGCCAGAGCAAAGCTCAGCGAGGAGCCCACACCGTGACACCTCACCACAGCACAGCACTAACACAAACATTCCAGCTGCCAGTGGCAGCGCCAGACCGAGGAACAAGACCGGCTGTGTTCTGTTAGGCTAGATCTGATGCTGCTGACTGCAGGCAAAAAGCCTTGTCAAGCATTTTGAAACGTTAAAATGTTGATATTTAAGAATGGGGCAGTGTTCAACTTGTCTGTTTTGCATGACACGGTTGCATTGACTGTAGAGACTGAGATAGACAAAAAGGCCACTTTTCAACAGCTACTTAACATTCAACTTGTTTGACGGCTTTTTCTGAAACAATTTGAAACAAAGAGAATATTCATTTGGGTTTGCTGTAGGGAGTGAATATTGTAGCTGAGCTCAATTCCTATTGATGGTTGTATGCCATCAATCTCTCAACAAATATGTGCTATAATGAAAAGATGTAAATGGTAAAAGAAAAATTCCCTCTTCTTTACACAATTGATATTTTAACTTGTTCTGCTGTTTAAAGTATCAAAGGCCTGATGCCTGAAGGAACAAGAACTTTACTACAATGCAAATAGAGTTGAACCCTGACTTAAGTACAGGGAAGAGGAGATGGGTGGGGGAGGGGAAGGGAGGGAAGAGAGGTTGAGGAAAAGCGAGCATTTGTGCTTCTTTTCAGTGCCGAACGACGGAGCCTGGGAACCTCGGCAGCTTGGCTCGACTCTGAGAAATATCCGAGCTGTAATGTAAACATGTCTGAACTCAGATCTACCAAGAACCCCCCTCCCCCCCGAATGTACCCTTGCATTCCGACTAGAGGTTTGTCAGTGACATCAGGAGCCCACTTTCTCATTTCCTGACCAGGATAATGACCCTAGGGAGAAAAGTATGTTTGAAGTCACGAAAATGAAGCTGCTTTGCCCTGAACACCATACTCACTCAGAGAAAAGCTAGAAATGAGGCTAAAAGCCTTCAGCAACAGTGACCACAAAGTGTTGTCTTGTGAATGGATTTGCACAGTTAAGTGCAAAGGATCTAAAAGGGAAGAAATTGAGATTTTTTGTGAATGCCAATGATAAGACAAACAGAAACACAACCACACCCAGTCCTATGGTGGCAAATGTGGAGATGGATAATCAGATCTATTATGACCGTTAGAGAGGGAGCTCAAAGCAAGGTCAGGAAACACAGTTATATCAGGTGACAATCTGATTTGAAGATAGTGTCAGAGCAGTTACAGTTGACTGCTATAGTCACCCAACTGTCGTTTCCAGGCCTATATTTTCACAGTTGTAAATATGGTGTGATTTGAAAACATCTCTTTCCAGAGAGTGACATTTTCCCTACCAGTGGAGATCCACGATTAGCAGAGTCTGTTTTAGTAAACAACGCTGATGGGGCATTGTTCGAGTTTCACATTTACCACAAAGTAAGTCCCTTTAGTTCACCCCCATGCTTTGCACACCTGAACATGCACGTTCCCACAGGGGTCCAGTTTCAGGAGATGCAAACAAAGTGCAGCACTTGTGAAGACACACTTTGAGCTAACCTCTCTCTTTCTCTCTCTTCTCTCTCTCTCTCTCTCTCTCTCTCTCTCTCTCTCTCTCTCTCTCTCTCTCTCTCTCTCCCCTCTCTCTCTCTCTTTCTCACTCTCTGTTGCTCTCTTTCTCAGAACCCTCTACTCTCCACAATTAAGTCAAGCAGGAAAAACCTGACAAACTCAAAGAGCTCTCTGAGCAAAATAATCCCATCAAGCATGAATGGATACCTCTATGAGCACCCACCAGACATATACATAACATTCTGTACAGACCCCTCAGCTTCACAAGCATTTCTGAACCCAGACAATCAAGGGAGGAACGATGTCTCCTCAGTCAAATGGATTTAATAGCTAAGATGCACCACACATGGATTGGCATTACTGCTAGACTCTTTGGTAACTAAGAGGTGGATCAAATTATTAATAGGTCTGTGCTCTGTGAATCACTTGAGGCTAACCTCAGGAACACTGAGTACCCGTTGCTTAATAGTCTGAAACATGGTGTGAACAGCGTTCATCCTAATTGAAAGAGTTTGTGCTTTGTAAAGGTTTCATTTCATTCAAAAAATAGATAGAGATAGACAGACTCCCAATTTGAGTCTAACCCCAGGCTAACTAACCCAGAGGACAGCAGCATTCAGGTCCATGTGGAGCAGCAGAGCCTGTGCCTGTGTTCCTCCAAGCGTGTATCCACTTAGACTGCATTATCCCATGAAGACCGCGGATAAGACGGATCTGCTAGATGGTTTCAGCAGCACTCTTCAAAGCTCCAGCCGTCCCGTAGGTTGGTGAATAAAACATGAGGCGTGTGTGCAGGGGGTGCCTCAGAAAGACACCCCTGTTACAGCTACAACAGATGAGCCAGGAGCGCTTTGATTGCACACACATCCACACTGCCCTGCTGGGTGTCTGGATACTCACTATCGTCCTGGATTTTTATATCCTCGCTTCTTTGTTTCTTTGAGAATTATGCGCCTGTCTTTGGGTAACATTTGGAAATTTGTAACGAAAAATAGATCATTTTATGGTTCACACCATAAAATGTTGAAGCCAGTAGCTTCATACAAGCTCACTAGGCAGCTGAAGTGGCCCAGATTCACAGAATGCTATTTCCATAATTGAGTGTAACAGAAATTGAACCCAGACAGTTAAGGGAGGAACTATGTCTTCTAGTCAAACGGACTTACTAGCTAAGAAGCAACACACATGGATTAGCATTACTGCTAGAGTCCTGTGTAACTAAGAGGTGGATCAAATTTATAATAGGTCTGTGAATCACATATGGCTAACGTTAGGGACACTGAGTACATGTTATTTTATATGTTTATTTGACCTTTGTTTGATGGTGTCACATTTAATAATGCCTGTGTATATTGTTGGAATGTTTTTTTTTTTTATGTTGTCACACGTTCTGTATACTGTATAAAGATTGGAGCGTATGGCATTTCTCTGTGGTGAAAGACACACTTAAAACACAAATAACAAAACTCCACCTTTGTGGACAAGGACCCTTATACACGATCGTCAAGTGAGTGCATGTGTTATTATTTCACATTCAAATGCACTTGGAAATTCACAAAATCACTATCAAACTCAACAGACGCAGACTGTTTATGTATTGTGCACCTCTAGGTAAAAATGTGCTTCACTTTCCTAGAGACAACAGACAATTACTGTATATTGTACAAGCCAAATGAAATAATACATGAAATTACTGTACTCAAAACATCTTTCATTGGTCCCAGATCTAAAGAGGAGTTAATACAAGACTGTCTCTATGCCATCCCACTGTTTCTTAATCAGCTGGGGAGAGATGTACAGCTCTGTGGAGCCCCATGGTGTGCTGTGGGACTAGTCTAATCACATCAGGCTTATTGAAAAGTCACAGTGTCAATAGACAGCAGCCGCAGTCATAGCCCTAGCATTGAGCTCTGGAGTCATGTAAGACTAACCTGGCACTCAGTCTAGCTATAAGCCAGCAAGTTACCCTTAAAAACCTCCACTTTTCCATGACAACGTGGAAGTGATGTTTGGGACGAACTGTTCTCTGGATGTCTGCCGGATCCCTGCTGCATCCCTGGGCCGGGCCGGGTATGGTTCTGTGCTGCTCTGTGCAGCTCTGTGGGTGGCCCCCAAGGACCTGAGCTAATTGTTCCATATCAGAACAGAGCAAGGCTGAGATCAGACCACCTCCAGCTTTGATTCAAGCTGCCCCAGAGGCAGGCAGACAAAACCAGGAATCTCTTACATAACCTGACCCCCAAACCCCCACCCACCCCTCGGCACCATCATTTAATAAAAGAAATAAAAGAAATAAACCTAAATAATATGTATCAGTCTACTTCAGGGTATCAGCGTAACATAAACCGAAACTATCCTTTTAATTGGGTAAGCTCAGCAAGCACACAGCAGCTGTCCCCTGTTGTGAAAGCATAATACTGGAAGTTGACAGTTACCAGATATTTCACTACAGTAAGATAAAGGAATAACAGAATCTTCCCGACGCACAAGATGGTTAATAACTGAGCAGCTCCCCACTATTGCTTTTTCAAGGCATGTTTGACTTAAA
This sequence comes from Osmerus mordax, assembly GCF_038355195.1. Taxonomy (NCBI): domain Eukaryota; kingdom Metazoa; phylum Chordata; class Actinopteri; order Osmeriformes; family Osmeridae; genus Osmerus; species Osmerus mordax. The sequence continues at coordinate 12,433,971 of NC_090060.1, forward strand.
GTAAACACAGCCAGGAAATGTATTTAGTGGCTCTAAACATTTAGACTATATGGGCATCTAGTTAATTCAATTTCACCAGTTTCATGAGCAGAGCATCTTTCAGGAGGTGCTTAGTGAGTAATTTGTTAAACCTGGGATAATAGGACATGACAGTACATGGCATGCAGCACACTGCTAGGCCATTTCACTGCTTGTTTATCTGTCATTTATAGTCCAGTAAGACAGTCACAAAACTGATTAGACTGAATGATTGTATTACAGTAGGTTAGGTAATACTGTTAAAACATACATTAATCCTTAGTCTGTAAATTGGTTTTCCACTGAATACATGTATTCAAAAGATTGGAAGGGATTAAGTTGTTCAGTAACTGCATGCACCAAAACCTAGAATAGAAATGGTAAAAAGCTTCTGTCGTGCACAAACATATTAAAAACAAATATTTTGAAACATTGTATTATCGTTGATGTGAAAACAAGTACGCTCAATGTGTTGACTGTTCATTCTCGCTGGGCTACTTTACATACTGGACTGGCATACACTAAGTTGAAAGACTACACTTGATCCTGTCATCTGATCATCATTATGGCAGTGAAAAACAGACCTTATCAACCTTACCCTTGATATTTAAACCCCAACCAAGGAGTTTCCTTTGCAGTAGTGTGGTACGCTCTCAGTTTCCAGAATTTGTTCCTCCAGAGCCTAATAAACTGAAGCATAAATGAAATAACAGACTCTAAAGTCTCTTCTAAAATAGTCATTTGTATCCATGGTGTAGTATGGTGTTGTATCTGACAGTGGGTTGTCAATTTCCTGGAATTTTCTTAATTAAGTGTTAGGGATTTTAATTAACAGTTAATCCTTAAGAAGCAAAATCCCTAAATCAAATCGATTGAGAAGCACAATTGAGTGGGCCTCCTACAAAATATTCAATTTCTGCTTCAGTTAATGAGGCTGTTGACTAAGTCATTTAATTATTTAAATGTGCTCAGGTGATTCTGTCAGATGACACACTAACATCTCTATTGTTGACACTTGTCTACCAATGTCCATCAAACAAAGCCAGTAGCTTATGAAAAATAATTCAAAATAAATCAACCCAACTTTTGATCACCTATGGAAATACATCTGCCTGTGCTAGTTATATTCTATGGGTTGTTAAAGCAGACATATAATTATGTTTATTTTTCCGTTCACTTTCTGAATAAGCAAACTTTCAGCTAAAACCTCTGCAAGCTCTTGTAAATATGGTGTCTCACCCCTTTGACATTCTATTGAAACATTCCTTGGGAAACGTTTCATTGCCTCTGGTCTAGATTTTGAACTCCCTAGTGTCCAATGAAAGAAAACAACAAAATAAATCTCACTGGCTGTGCCCTTAACAGATGACATAAACAACTCTATCAGCACAGCTTGGCAAAACAAATCTAGATGCATAAACCCAAAATTGCACTGAATAACCTTTTCACGCAGGTTTCTCAACAAGATTTTATCGTGTCTCTTCTAAACCGGTTACACAATGCAGGAGGTTTCAGAACTTGTGAAACTGAGAACAAAGACTGCAGTGCGACCTAATGAACTATAATGTTTTTTGTCTATCTGATTGCTTGTGGTTCTCATCAGAAAGGAAGCAGAACTTCATTCTCGTGTGACAGCTCCCTTTGAAGATTCTGATTACCTTTTTCCAATTAAATCTGCTATTGTATCAGTGCAGTCTTAATGCCGGTTATTGTAGGTGATTCGACCACATTTGACCTTTACAAGCATTTGAGTGTCAACTCAAAATGCCCCCCCCCCCCACACACACACACACACACACACACACACACACACACACACACACACACTCACACACACACACACCACCACCACCATCATAATCATCTTAACTTACGGCTATGCGTGTTGAGATCTTCTGTTCTCCTGCTGCAGAACTTTGCGCTTTCTGTTCTCCATTAATTCTGTTGTACTCTAAAGGTTGCTGGCTTGAGGCACGGCTGCCCTTGGTTTTTCTGATTCCTGGTCCTTGATGCACAATGTTCAGAAGGTGTAGAGTAGTCTCGTGTTCACGATCCGAGGTCTCGGCCTGACCTCGCTGGTAGCGGTTCTCACAAGTCGAGTGGTGTCTCCTACACAGTTCAATCCGGGCGCGTAGACGCTCAACTATCGCACTATGCAACTGGGGGACAGCAGACCCCCTCGAGGTCGCAATTGGCCCGCTGACCCCACCTGGGATAGGTCCTACCATGCCAACACCTAACATTGGGACAAAAACCCCCGCAGCGGGCTGTGCGGGAGTAGCTTCTCCCATGCCCGAGTTCCGATAGATAGGTTTACTTAATAAACCGCAGCTAGGGCACACAAAAGATCTGTACCGCAACGATCTCGTTTAAAAACTCTATTGTCATATATCTAGCCCACACAAACCGCCTCCTAGACAAGTAAAACAATTCGGCACAAAATTAATGGTGTACTAGCTTTAGAGATCATCGGCAAATACCATTCCGTTCATAATTAAATGTTTCACGCGCTGTTTCGAAAAGCTACACGGTTAACTACACAGCCTAAGTTCTCAGTTAAATAAAAAAAAAAGCCGACACTTATTCTACCACAATTTCTAAAGACTATCAAGTGTAAACTAAGCAAATTAGGCCAAACACATTCTCTGTTGAAAATACAACTTCCAGACTCACGACTGGATTTTACATTTTAAATATTCTCCCCCGGTTCGAATTAGAAATCGAGTTACATCTTGGTCAATTACACTACACAAACAACGGAACCCGTAACACCTAGGATCCGACACACCAACCGATTGCGATCTGTCTCAAGTATTCCATTGACAATCATTTGTCCGAGCAGCGCACCGAGGCACGGGAATTGCGGAGGTAGCCTACTACAGAGTCTCATTGTATGAGCATTTCTCCCTTTGGACATGAAATACGCATTTGGGCAATATGTTCAAATGCCCGCTCTAGTGGTGCAAGCTATGAATTGCACACTTGCAAGTCCTCAAATACTTCGTAGTTTGTCCTACTGCAGAACCATTGATGTCAAGCTGCACTAGAACAGCAGTGCCACCTGCTGTTTGTTGTTGCTTTCCGAAATATTAAACAATCTATAGTCACTCACAAAATGGCAGTTCCATTGGGATTCAATAGCTGTGTTCTTTAACTGTGGAAAATAGTCCTAGATATTTTAAGGAAAGAGAAAACGGATTATTATTGTATTTAATGCTTATCTTCAGGGATTACATTATATACTGTAGCCTAGTGTAGACAGAGGACTTAGGAATTTACCTTCTGACCTGTTTAAATGGTTGTACTTGACACCAACAGTAGAGGGGAGTAGCTCCTTGGTACTGAGAAGCCTAAATTAGCACAGTAATAATGCCACAGATTGAGTCCGCAGTATTTTTCTAATAACGTCATATAAAAGTTTAGACACATCTTCAACTGCACTTCAAGATTTATTTCATGTACACAGTTATAGTTTAACATAATACAGGAATAACAAAGATTTGCTTATCCCAAATGTACCACATTTGACTATCACATTGGCATTGTTTGGCATATTGCTTCCCAAAATCAAGGCAATTTGCATAAATTACTGTTAGTAGAGCAATGTTTCTTCTCTCTCACTTTTTCTTAGAATTTTTTACAGTTTCAACAGCAATACACATAATAAATTATTAAATTAATTCACAAGCAATCCATAACTGGATACAATGTTTTACAGTAGTAGCAACAGGAATGGTAAAATGAAGTCTACTTTTAGAGTATCTCAACTCTGAAAACTGACAGTGGAAATGAGAATATCAGTTCCATTGACTCAGTTTAGTTTAACATACTACAGCATACAATCTACCACAACACATACACAGGGTTTTCACTTTTAGTAGATCTCTCTCAAGACACAGTATCAGTTCACAGATACATTTTTTCTTTCAGTCGTTGTCTTTAGGTCTGAACTACTGTTCACATGGGAAGGCCTTAGTCAGTGCAATTTAACAACAGACCTCTCTCTGGAAGTATGGATCACATATCTATATTTCTAAAAGGTTAAGGTCTGCCTCCACATTGATTTGAGTCCACCTATGTACATTTCCCCGTTCCACCATTTCCAGTAAAAAAATTATGATAACAATAATACAAAAGCAGTAAAAATGGTAGAAAAACATTAGGATGTAACTTCTGCCAAATAACAATCATATAGCATTCCATGGCCACAATGTTGTTACACATGATTCCCCTATCAGGGGTCCCAGCCCGCACTGAAATACTGGACTTAGATACACAAATCAAAATAATATTGCCAATTATATATCCCACACAGATGAAATTGGTTATTAGTTAACAAATCATGAATGACAGCAATGTCTGAGTCAAAAGGAATGGGGACACACTTAGATGATATTAGTTTTAGAATGTATGATTATCCTGTGGATAACATTTCTATCCTGTAATTATTGTGTTGCAAATATTCTATGCTGCAATGTACACAATTATACTTGACTGTAGTGTGCTTCAGGCATTTGAAAAAAAGTGCCTATTACACTTTTGTAATAGCCTACACCACTAACGCTTAATACAACTGAATTACTTAGCAATTCCCATGTACCCACATTGTTTTGGGGATCAGTATTGTTATGTAGCTACGTGGTAGATAATGTAATTTAAAGTAAAGTGTTGATCGAAATATTATTGACAAATGATCCCAGGATTTCAGTATTACAAAATGCCTGATAACCATATGTGAAATAAATGTGAGTATGTTTGTGTGGGTAAAAGAGATAGAAAGAGAGAGAAAGAGAGATGTTGGAGCTTACAGAAGTAAATGTAATAACACTTTTCAGAAAACCTTGGATATGGCACCTCATATGGTGTTTTGTAATCAATGAACATCTACCTGGCATCATTAGTGAGTCCTACCCAAGAGCTGTTTCTTTTTCTCGAGGTAAACATTTCTAGAGTAAAGCATTATTTGAGTGTTATACCCACTTGTTCACCTTTCTCTGATGCATACTACATGCACATACTAACGAAAGGGACATCAGATTAATCTTCACAAATGTTTTTTTTTTTTTTTCACTGATGGACCAACATCTCATTAACTTGTATTTAAGGAGACCTGTTAACATAAGAGACTGTTCTTGGTAAATATAGATGACACACTGTCATTTGTACTGGCAAAAGCAACAGTCATTTGAAATGATCATTAAGGTTTCTGACAAAGACCTTATAAGGCTGCATTTAGTCTCTCTCAGCAGACATGCACAGCTGAAATAACTACCTGCAATAAAGAGAACCTTTTCACTAGTTTTGCAAGGCTCAGCTCAAATGAGCTTGCTTGAAGTCAAAGGCAAGAGTCTGACTAGCAATGAAAGGCTGCATGTTTGCATTCCTGATAAAATAACAGTATTGCACTGCCTCCCTCATTAGTTGCTGTAGCTAGTGTGGTCATAAACAGCAATACTGTCTTGATTGGCAGCAATTTGCTAATTTACCTGCTAAAGAGACAAAACATAAGACACCTCTACAAAAACAAAACAACAACTCAGCTCAGACAACTTCAGTGAAATACATGTACTGCGTACAGTACATATCAGGACTTAGAAGGCAAGTTGATTTCAGCTGACCATATCAGTATCAGTTGTCCATAGTATGCAGTAACAGTCTTTCCAAGGTGAACTTTGGCAGATTGGTTCATGGTAAGGCCTAATGTCCTGCATACACTGGCTGTGCAATGCACTGAAGGTGAACACAGAGGAAAGGCTTAGGCTTTGTAGGCTATGGCTTTATGTCCCCTCAGTCTCCTCCGTTACAAGACACAACAGAGGTCCAATTTGCCACCTTTCAGTGTTCATTCATTCCCAAAACGGAGTGGAGACGGTGAAATTAGCCTGTCACGAGAAGAGGGTCCTTGTTGCCAAGACCGCGTCAGGACTTGACCCCCTTGGTGGGCTCAGTAGACTGCCGCACATCTGTCCACTCTTGCATGGTGTTCTGCAGGGCCTGGGTCTTCTCCTTGTCCACCTGCACATAGTCCACCTTCTCGTCAGAGTTCACGGATGACGTGGACGGCTGCGAGTGACAGGAAAACCACAAGAGAGCGGAGGGAGAACGTGTTTCGTGAGAAACGATCGTCGCTTTGTGAATGTGGGACGGAAAAAGACACCTGTCTGTTGGAGTGTCGGCCCGTGTTTTTGTATTCTCTGCCTGTGCGCTTACCTTCCTGTGTGGACTCGGGGAGCCGGGCTGGAAGTCCAGTGCCAGGTAGTCCACGTTGCCACACTTCCTGGGGGCGGGGCTGCTGGTACCACTCACAGCTGGAGAGGTAGACGCCGGGTTCTGCTATAGAGGGTAGAGAGGAGAGGGATGGACAGCTTGAGACATCCCAGCTTCCCGGAATAGCTACTGTTTGCCATATACTGAAGGAAGAGGGTATCATATGTCATTAAAGTGAACGCACGAAGGTGCCATCTCCACATAGAAATCGGTGCTCACCATTGCCACATAATTCTCTTCACTGTCTGCTGAGTCTGTGCTGGTGATGCTCTGTGTGGAGATTGGTCGACAGTGCTGGGAGGACATGGAGTTCATAGCAGGCCTAAGGAAACAGGAGAGGTCTGTGAGGGCTCCTAGGGGCTGTTGTGCACTGCACTGCATCACCAGACTACATTACAACACTAGTTAGCCCTGGGGGTTAGGCTACAAAGATGCAAAGTCTCAGGACCCTGTTGGGTATATGTAGAACTACACTTTGGGATTTGACGAAAATAAAAGGAATATGTGGCTAAAGTGCTGACAACTTCAAGTATAGGATTTTTTCATCCATGATCAGATTGAATACATATGAATTCTAACCCTTCAACTGTTTCGTTCATCAATAACAAGAAAACAGCCCCAGTGAGCTGATCTATGACATATAATGCTCTAGTGAAGATAAAAAATCTGACAGAAGCCCATGTATTCTCTGCAAGATGTACAGAAGGCATAGATACAATATCATATGCAGAAGACTAGTAGATAAACCAGGAAGACGACTGGTGCTAATGATGCGAGACTCACATGGGTCTGGTCCAGGACATGGTGATTGGGCTCTTAAATGGCAGTTCATCAATGATTCCATTGTTTCTCAAGTCAAGAGGTGAAGGCTTTGCTAGGAACACAAAGAGAGGGGGTTTGAATACAAAACCTACAAACACATTGATAAAAGGATGCTGAAAGAAATCAAATTTAGGAGCAACAATCGACTGTAACTTAAGAGAAATCAAGACACTTACATTTCCTATTGGGTTTTAGATTGCGATTGATGGGTGGTGGTGTGACATCACTGAGGCGCCCAGGGCGGTGAGACAGGGAGGCAGTGCTCCCCTTACGGGCTGGAAGTGTTGCAGAGAACCCTGGGAAGTCAAAGTGGTGAGGTCCAGGACTCATGGGAATGTAGATGTTCTTGGGGCTGTCGGCCTGGGCAGCGTTGAGGGGGGAGGAGCCGGGGTTCATGGGTACATAGTTGTCCTCAGAGTCCCCGCTGTCTGAGCGGGTTAGAGGGGTCTTTGCTCTCTGTCGGTGAGGCCAAAACAGAAATTTTGATTCAAAACAGTCAAATAATTATTTTCTTGTATAAAAATACAGTGACAACTGTGTCTGTCGAGCGTAATGGAGGAGCCGACTCACCAGGTAGGAGCTTAGGCCATCTGATTCCACTGTCTGCCCTGAGTTGTTGAAATAGATCGGACGGTGATGGTTGTTAGTCTCAAAGGAGGAGCCTGAAGAGAGAGACAAGAGGAATGTTCCCATCAACATTCTTCCAAAACCACCACAACAGGTTCAGAGCTATAGGCAAGCTATACGTTTTTGTCCAGTCGGTTTCTATACAACGCACCTTATTTATCTGGATGCAGAGTACAGTAAATGAGTAAACCGATGGCTTTGCAGACGGAACAAATGTACATGGCATTTCATTATATGCTCCATTGCTTTATAATTAGTTTCTGGGAAAGCGTGGCATCAGGCAGCGCAGGTGTGGGACCAGCCTGGGGCCAGAGTGACAGGGTTCAGAGGTAACTTCCTGTTTCTGTGTCTGCAAGGGCTTATCTAGGCCGGCTCAGAGTGCGGCGTACCGAAGAGGCCGGGCATCGAGTCTTTACTCTTTTTTTTTTTTTTTTACTGCTTATCAGCCTGGAACAAGGCATTCTGGAACAGGCCACATGGCTAGAATTTCATTAGAGTCTCAGCAAAACAGCGTCTGCCAGACTAGCTCTTTGTCTCTGCTCAGCTGCTAGTGTTAAATCAGAACAGACAAAGACAGAGAGAGGAAAAGTAAAAGAGACAGATAGAAGAGTGTGTGCTGATACTCTGAGTCATGCAGCGAAAGAATCTTCTCTACACAGAACACGCTCTACACTTACCAAGGTACATTATGAATTATCATAACTTATCACTGACAGAAACAACCATAATAACGCAACAAAACTATTATTAATATATAACAAAACACATTATACCCTATTATGAAACAGCGCTGTCGAGCAAGTTCGAATAGATCTATCCTTCTACTGCATACCTTAGGCTGTCTGTCTTTCTGTATGTTTGTTTACCTCTGTGTAGTCGGATGTTCTCCACAGCCGGCAAGGTGTTTCTCCTTGGAATGACAGACACTGTCGTGGTCACCTCTCCATTGTTAGGGCTTCCCCACCTCCCCTCGGAGCCCTGGCTCGGCTTTGGTGGCCGGGGTGGTGGGGCACTGGAGCTCTCAGAGCTGGAGGGAGTCAGGGCATTGTGGTTCTTGTCAAAAGTCCGGGGGATCTGGTAGAAGGATCCAGGCGGGGTGGGGAGGTCGTAGTTGTCAGGCAGCCGTTCGTTATTGTGTGTGGCGGCAAGAGTGTTACAGGGCATCTTGAAGGTGTACACTTCCTCGTTTTCCAGCTCCAGATCTACCAGACCACCATGGGGAGGGCCCTCGGAGCTGTAGCCCCTCGGCAGGACGTAGCAGGCCTCCTGGGGGGAATCTGCGTGTGCAGGCAGCTGGTGTTTGCCAGGCTTGGGCAGGCTGTAGAAGCCATGCAGCTGAGCGCCCATGCCGTTGAGACAGTGGGAGAAGCCATGAGACAGTTTCTGCACCGCTGAGTCACTGCCCACAAACAGATTGCTGCGCGTGGCCTGAGAGAAACTGGCACTCCTAAAAACACACAGACAAGAGAGTTAGTCTTTCTGCAGGGCAGAAACAGCATCATCACAGATAGACATCTGCCATAACTTTCACTGCCAACATCTATCACATATGCTACTAAAACTAGTTAGCACTCATTAAGAGTGATGTAGGGTTCTATTCCCCATACGGCCACTAGAGGTTAGTGCAGCATTTCCTCTTGCAGCAAAACAACATGGATGGTTTTGACTGTAACATTTGCCTTGGATGAAACTGATGTTCTTTTATTTTGTCTTATGTTTCCTTGTTTCAAAATAAATACGAATTCACTGTTATACAGATGTTTTTGCATCTAATCTATCAACCAGGCTGTCTTTAGAACGTAGTGTGTTGATTTGTCCACTTCTGAGGAGAGGGAGGACATCCATGTTGAGAGGGTAACCTTTATCACAGTCCCCATGGCTTGACATGGCTTATTTACTGTATACCGGTATATGGAAAGACCTTACAGCTTGCTCCCCTCAGGTTGGACAGAGAGTATAATAAAACAAATAGAGACTTTAGTAGAATGGGACAAAATTAACGACACATACATTCACCCCCGAAAAAAGCAACTGGACTCTTCTATGAACTCGACTCAAACAGTACTGTGTTACGAATCATTAGAGGATGACATGTGTGAAATAACTGATCATGAGATCATTTGATCATCAACTCATGAGGATTTGCTCTCTTTCTGTTTGTCAGATGACATGTAGCATTGAATCAATTCTTTAAACATTCACTGCAGTCTCTGGTCTCTCCTCGGGAGTATAATCATTAATCAATATCTTTGTTCATCTCCATGCCCTCAATCACTGGGGCTCTGGACCTTACAAGAATGATTAACCCCTGACTGTACAACAAGCCGTGAGATCCATATGGAAACTCAGAGTGAGATGAAGCACAACCTGTCACCCAGTGGTCCTCATAAAATAAGGAAATAGATCAAAGGGAGAGGCGGAGTGACAGAAACATCTGCATGTGGATAGAAAGATAGAATGTGAGGTTTTGATTCCCTGCTTTTCCTTGGGGGCTCCCAGGACCAGATTGATGTGTTAATGTTGTGCTGGTCCCTGTGGCTGATCAGGCAGCCCAGCCCCATGGAAGTGATGAATTGCAGTCTTGGCCTCATTGATCATCTACTGTACAGGCCGGCCGCTGAATGGCATCATCATTAAGGCAGCCTCGGGTTCTTGGAAGTGGTCATGATGGCAGTGCGTGCAGGAGTGAATGTTAATTATAAACTTGGGAGGATTATTTAGCATAAAACACACTGGCAACTAATTTTTACACTGAGCAGTAGGGCTGGGCAAACACTGATACACACAGGCAGACACAAACATCCACGCACACACACACACACACACGCACACACACACACACACACACACAGAGAGCACTGTCAAAGCCTAGTACAATGTCTGCATTATCACACCCCTGAGAGCATGGGCAGCTTCTCTCAGCAGCAAAGGTTCCCCCCCCCCCCCAACTGCTCTGAGGTTCAGGATGTGCTGCAACCTGGATGTTGACCTGCATTATGGGATGACAGGAAGTCAACACAGGGGCAGCAGGGGGTCATGGTCCTTACCGTGAGCCCTCTGTCTTCCTGCTCATGCACTGGTGGAGGAGAAGGTAGTCCTGGGGGGCGCTGTTGGACAGCGAGCCATGGTGGGTGTGGCGGACTGGGACGTCGAAGGTGAAGAGGACTGGCTGGCTGGAGTGGACAGGGGCAGATGACTTGCGCTCCCCAATCAGAGGGGCCATCGAGCCAGTGACATCTGCAGCAAGAGACCGGGGCATATGGACCGTGGATGACCTGCCATCTGGAACAACCACCAAGGAAAGAGAGGAGAGGGGTGATTTACTTAGGGGCTCATTTACATGCGGAAGGAAAATATTTGATCATTTTGTTCCTAAGATTGTAAACAAGTCAAATCTCCACTTGTCATGCTAAATCATCTATAGTCATTCTGTATCATGTGGTATTCATTTGGTGCATCACAGGGTCAGCAGATAAGCTCAGTTTAACCCTCCATAATCAATGAAGTCAAAGGCTGAAGAAGTTCAATTGAAGATTCTAAGTGTTAACAATCACATAGACGTGTATTCAATAGCTTTAAGCATTAGCTCCAAACAAAATCAATATAGAAGAGGTATTAGGATCAACACAGAGAAAATCCTTCTTTGCCCACGTTCACTAAAAACTTGACCTTAATTATCCCACATCTAAAGTTGTTGACTCGGGGGTTCTGCTCAGTGAGATTTTGGGGGGGCTCTACGTTCTTCTGCAGTTCCGCCTGTGTGAACAGCATGTCCTTTTTCCTGTTGTTCCTGAGTGACATCTCTGATATCTACGCTGTGGGGCTACAGACTAAAGGCAAATCTCAGGCCTCAGTTCTGGAAATAGACTGGGCAGAGGGCCAAAACCAGGAAGTGCACATGACCCCACTTACTCAATGGGGACTGGCGGAGAAGAAGAGTGGGCAGCCCACTGATTCATCCCCCCATCAGTGCTGTGCAGAACTAACCTCTGGGAGGAAAACAGCCATACATTTGAAACACTTAATTCTTCTAAGACCCCTCACTGGTTTTCAACAGACACGTACTGGTTCTTAGATTATGACAAAGTAAAGAAGGTTTACAGAAATCCAAAAGTAAACTTTCCTCCTTGTAGATACATACTAAAATATCTATTCACTTTAGCATGGCACCTTTGTAAAACAGCTCAAAGATTTATTTGGGACTAATCATAACATTCCTGAGCCAGTGAAGTGTACATGTGTATGGATGACCATAAAAACGGACTATAACTGCTGTGACTTACTGGCAACATGGGACTGGAGTGCGTGAGGGGGGGGACTGCAGCAAAAGTTGGTTGAAATAGGTCACATCCCTGCCTGAGGGGAGGGGAGGCCGCCATTGTCCCATGGTCAGGGGACTCCGGCCCAGTGGACATGAGAGATGTCAGGCCTGAAGCCACTAAGGCAGGACTTCCACAAATGGACCTCAATTATGCGAGTGTTAGAGGGCTCCTGCTCTCTCTAGGCTAGTTAAGGCAACATCTCCATGCTCTGTAAAAAGCTCTCAGCCAGTGCGGTGAGTACTAGGCTCTCTGACATGGGTAGATATATTGATCTGTTGTGGTGAGTGCCTTTCAGAGGGAGCGGCCATGAAGCTAAAATAGGTCCAAAGAGAAAGTGCAAAACAACATGGCTACTCTGGCATGATGCTGTAACAGTAAACGTCAGTTACAAAAAGAGCTGGCTGCAGCTCAGCCTGTTGACTGTCACCATAGTTTCTCCTTAATGAAGGAAATTATTAGTGCGGCAAGAGAGGAGAAATCTAAATTTGGCAGGATATAGGAGTCAAAAACACAGCTATTCCGGGTCAAAGAGAGACTCGGTTCATGAGCAATTTTCCAATTACGTTCTATAATATATCACCTACTGTCTCATCTGCTGCGTGGACATAATCTAATATAGAAGCTTCTGGTCTGCGGAGGCCAGAATTAGAATTCTGCTGGATCACTGAGGACAAGGACGGCTTTGTAGAGGACTCATTTCCCCTTTGTACACTCCTAACTAGACAAGGATGCTAGTACAATATAAAAGAAGGCATACAAAATCTCAGCCACCTCCTGAAAGGAAGTAAGACAGAATGTGTTTAAAAGCTCACATATTTTAAGAAATTAGTAGTTCTGACCTCAAAGTCTGACTAGTTGACATTCGTGATTTAAAGGATTTATAACATAACATTTCATGATTAAATCTACTTTGCAGTTATTTTATAACTATTACTCCCACTTTCCTTTGCTATTCCTATTGCTATTGTTTATTACAGTAAATGTAAAACTCACTGAAATATGATTTTGTTTCCTCCTGTTGTTGTAATCATTGTATTAAAGCGCAACCCATGGGCTTTTGTGATACCAGACCTTACAATATATTGGATAGTCGATATATGTTCTTTTAATCTTTCAAAACATATCTATCTACGTTTGCCTTTTATTTAAGGATTCCTCCCTGTTCCTGGAAAAAAGCAATTTCCTTAACAGGTTTGAACGAGATAGCTTTTTGGAAGATAACCCAAGGGATAAGCCATATGAGTGGGTGCCTCAACAGAAATTCCGTTACTGTATCTGTCCTATGGGGCTCCAATCCACTTTTCCTGAGGTCCCTGGACCACCTCTGTGCTCTTGGTAGATACACCAGGGGGTCCACAAGGCTGTGCATCTTAAGAAGAGAATTAGCATTTGCTCCTGCCTAGAACTGGTACATTAAATGAATACGACCTATCCGATCCTTGTTCCTGAGAGAGTTCAACTCTCTGCCTAGGAGGTTGTCACTGGTTGTCACTGTCCTCTCTGGTACTGGGACACCACTGAGTTGAGGGGGAGCTGAGCTTCTGTTGCAACTGGGTGGAAGGCGATGAGGGGGGGGGGGGGGGGGGAGAAGAACGTTGGAGGGGGAGATGGCTTCTTTTCCTGCTGCTGTTACAGCTCCTGCAGCTGCTGACTTGAGTGTAATTAACAAAGTGACAAGACTCCCCCCCCCACTCCCTCCCTGTTAGTGGAGTAAAGGAGAGCAGAGCGAGGACTGAAGAGGGCTCTGTGATCCCATTACTCCCACTACCTACTTCCCTCTTTCATGTTGTCCATCCCTCCCTCCCTCCACTCTCAGCCGGCCTGGCCCGCAGCATCATGTGAGCACCACCCAGGACCACACCGCAACATCAATTTTCCCCACAACGCTGACTGATCAATAGCCTAAAAAGCCTTGCTTTGTTTAGACTGGTGAATCGAAAAATGAGTTTAGCTCATTTTAGAAAGAAGCAATCCCCCCCCCTCCCCTTCTGTTCCATTCTATAAATGAAACACAGTGATCTGCAGGATAGAGCCCATCTATGGATTTCAACGAGTTTGTCATGACAGAAGATTGTGTTTCATTCTCTCTTTGGAGAAGATACCATACCAGTCATTCATACCACCATTCATACCAGTCATACTTGGAACTGACCACCCCCAAGCCTGTGGTCTGCAATGAAGACAACACATTACAGCTAGGCAGAAGACAATGTGTGAGTGTATAATGACAGTCTTAGTTTTCTAGTTCAAGATGTAAATGTAAATGTAGTTCAAGATTGGAAACAAGATATAAGTCGATCTAGTCAATCTAGCATCACTGAAATCTTGCGACCCTTTCCCCAGTCTCAGACAGTTTTCACTCTAGATCTTTGAGCACAAAGTGGGCTTCCAACAGTACGCTGACCTTAATTCTACACTTAGTTCAATAGCCTCGCCTACTACAATTTATTTGTTTTGGGAGGTGTCACTCACTGTCAGAAACTGCTCTTTGATCCTCGACTATTTCTCTGACTGGTACTGTTTCACCCTCCAACAGTTACTAGTCAATCAGATTACCAGTCAGACCTTACAGGCAGGATTTCTGTTTAGAATCAAGCAAATGGAAGTGTGGAACAGGAGACCACAGGGGGGTAGAATGAGAGGGGATTGAATTTAGGTTTGGATATAGGGGGGTTAGAACAAAGGTTGTGATTGATGAGATGCTGTTCCATTCATTAGATTGCGCTTGGGGGTGGGTCTCCCTGGGAACAGACACATGCCACACTGCCAGCCAGTACTACCACTAACAGGCAGTAGCAGACAGGCAGGCTCTTACTATTGCAGATGTGCTTCCCCTAGGTTTTTGTTTTTGTGTTGAATGCTTAGGCTTTATGGATATGGCAATCGATTGTTGTCTTGTCGTGATGCTTGTTATTGATCAGATAAATGATAGCTCCTCTTAAAGGGGTCTTTAATCTAATGAATATGTTTTCCATCATGTCACCATACATTTGCCTTAAAATGTATTGTATATCTATTTAGTTACTGCCCATCAGTAACATATACTTTTTTATTTTATATCATACTGGTACATTGATTAAATATAAACTAAATAATATAGGATTTTGAGGTGCTCTAATCTTCCACTGTAAAATCTGTGAACATCCCTTTTTCCCTGTGTGCTGCCAGGGAAACCAGTGGTGGTATTTTGGGATGCATAGCAGCGGCAGCAGAGGCTACCAGTCCCAGCCAGAAGGCAGAGTGGCATCAGCAACCTGACCTCACTGCACCATGGAGTCTCATTATTTCAACTAAAATCAATGGCTGTGAAGGGCACTTTGGGAGGGGACAAACATCCACATGCTAGAGAGGAAAATAGAACATAAGCACAGAGTTGGAGAAGAGAGAAACGGAGAACACATTGAGATTGATGGTGAGAAAGAAACAATAAAAAATGGATAAAGAGAAAGACAAAGACAAAGAGAGAGAGAGCACACTGAGAGAGATGTTTAATAATGAGCTGCTCCCAGAATTTGCCCTTGGCTAACCTTAGTGCCTGTCGCAGGAGTGGCTGCAGCCCTGGTGAACTGTTCACTTCAGACTGAGAGACAGCCAGCCAGAAAAGGTAGGTGGGCAGACAGACCTACAGAAACTGTAGGCGAACAGCACTGAACAGCGCCAATTGCAGGTATCTCTTACCACTGAATGGAATAACCCATTCACACCAGGCCTAAAATAAGCAATAAACACACACTCCAGACACGAAGATGAGCTGATGTTTATATGACAGCAGTATGGCACACTGTTCTGATGTTTTCAGTGTGAACCATCTGTGATGTGATAGTGTTAATGCTTCAGTGAAATAACTAACATTGGTGCCTGAGGCCTTACACCTGTTTCCTCCCCCCGCCAGAAACAGAATTGCCACTGTTTTTCACAATTCCTTAGTGCTTCAACTACCTGAGAAACAGACAGTGAGAGCAGACAGACTGACAGTGGATGATGGAAGATGTTTGTGCAAGTTTACTCAGCCATGGCCATCGCCTTCCTTTCCTTTTTACTAGACTGTCAACATGTTTTCCAACACCCAACTGACATCATGAGATACACACGGTGTCCCTGTGCATGCAGATAAACAACCAGATCCCTGCTCTAAACAGAAAGGAAACAAACATTTGATTTGGGTTTTGAATGATGAGGGTTATTCCCAGGGAGTAAAGACATCTTTCTGCTGTCTTGTTTGGTCCTGACCTAACTAAGACACAGCACATCTGGAAGACACTGAGTCATCTTTGTGTCAGGGCGGTGCTCATCTGATGTCATACAGCACACACACACACACACACACACACTAACACATCCCACAAGCCTGAATCCGATGGGTACCATCCATTATTCTGCATTTTATTTCATGTAAGTCTGGAGCAGTTTTTGTTAAGAGGTGAGTTTTGCAGCAGAGTCCCGTTCCTTCTTCTCCACACTGAGCATCCTAAGCACTGAGCATCCACCACCCATCTTCACTGCTTGATCATGGCACTGCAGAATCTGCTGGGACCGCAACATATTTTATTCTTACAATAGATTCAGGGCAGGTTGAGTCAAGGTTATTTTTCTCCACAGAAGATTTTAGCTTGGGCTTCAATTGAACAGGTTTGGGTAGTACCTCACCGAAGCAAACACACACACAGGCATACACGCGCACACACTCAAACGCTATTATACCAGCTATGGCCCGAGGCTCCTATTGGGTTTGCATATGAGGTTTAAAAAGAAGGTTGAGGAGTAATGTACTGTAACTCACTCACACATTGCCGATGGCAACCTGATACTAGCCTGGGGATCTGGGAGGCCGTGCACTGCCTAACCCTTATCTAAAGAGGGGCGGGGTGATTTGCATTGCGGAGGACTAGACAGTCAAGGCACATGAACGTTTCCAACCCCTCTTTATAGGGCAACTGGTTTATGTCGACCGTGATGGCTGTGTGTGTATACTATTGCAGTATGTTTGAACAAGCCAGTGGTAGGCCCATAGGCACCCTCCAGAAGAAGGTCAGACAGGGTTCTGATCTACTGGGCTGAGACTAGGATAAGACCGCCAAAGAGCATGTGCAGGATGTTATGATCTCTCCACCCAGACCCAGTCTCTGATGGTGCTTCTCTAGGTCTACGCACCTGACAAAGAAGCACTGAGGAATACAGGGTAAAAAAAATAAGAATACTCACATGCAGTAGTAAACAGGTAATGAGTAGCAGGGAGTTTACAGTACAGACGTATCCACTGAAGGATGAGGATATTATATTAGACAGGAATGCCTTTATCCACCAAGATGATTTGAGGTTTAGGACCAAAGGGTCTCAATCTGTAGTCAATCAATATAGTTTGGTATATATCTCATCTCATTGTTGCCACACATGCTCACTGTCAGAGCCCCACCCACACAGATTCCTCAAGCAAACTGAGGCTACAGGACCAAAGGCAGACATAACACCACCACCACACGCACACATACACAGACCTCTCCACACACACACAAACACACACTATGGCTGCTCAATCTAACATCTGGCCATTTTAAAGTGGTATTACAGATCATCAGACCTAAAGTTTAAACATGTGAGAATGTGATCCTTCCATTTCCCCTTCAAGGGACACAATGTAAAATGTGGATTTGTAACTTTTTAACAAAAAACTTTCCAGTGTAAAGTTCATCTTGTCTCTTTAAGCGGTCTTTTGAGGCATTGGAAATGGAAACATGACCGTTAACCTTGGCCATCCATATCAATAAGTCACTTATGGGCTTTAAGATCTGCTAACAGCCTTTTCTCTCTGCAGGAGATGATAGACAGAGATCAGTCCTGTTCTCTAACAAAACAAAAAAGAAAAAAAAAATCAATAAAACCAATCCCCATTTAGAAGGGGTGTTCCAGTCCTACCTTCTCAAATAACAGAAGTGGAAAAACATTTGATATTCTTCTCTGCTCTGTCTTTTAAGAATAGAGAGAGGAAACTACAGATAAGTGTCTGTGTTTTCTGACTGTGTCTACAGCCAACAAGTACAAAATTAACAAAGACAGAATTCGAATCAATTTGGTACTACTAAAACAAAACGTCCCTATCTCTCATTTCAACAACCCATTACTGGTAATGAGATCCTCTCTAGCACAGCCTTGTCTGGGATCCCCAGGTGTATAAAATCATGAAACACGATTTGAAAGGCCTGCAAAGAGTGAGAGACCGACCAAGAGAGAGAGAGAGAGAGAGACCTGCAAAGAGTGAGAGACCGACCAAGAGAGAGAGAGAGAGAGAGAGAGAGAGAGAGAGAGAGAGAGAGAGAGAGAGAGAGAGAGAGAGAGAGCGAGAGAGAGAGAGAGACTCAGGGTCAGGGGTCATACCATGGTTATCCTCTGATTGGTTGAATCCGCAGAGCTGACAGATGGAGCGGACCCACTTGTTCATCTCTTCCTCTGTCTCGGCCACCAGGTAGAAGGTCCGGTCTGAGGTCTTGATGTCGAACACAAAGCTGTCCTGGAACTCCTTCCTCTTGAAGGTGAGGCCTGCATCCACCTGTTCGCAACAGTGCAGGTCTATGATACGAATGGGCTTCTTGGAGTGGTCATTCTTGTAGTACTCCAGGACATCCGGGTCACCACTCATCCGCCCGCTACGCAGAATAAACCAACGTTTCTTCCATGCCTGACACACAAACAGAATCACAGTTTACAAAACACACATCCACAAGAGATCCAGTGATGGTAAACGCCAATTTTGTCAAATACATTTTCCATTACATAACTTGTAATGGAAAATTACAAGTTATGTAATTGAGTTCTTAGTCAATAGCACTTCCTATCATAGATGCTTTCAAGAACTTAGTTGACTAAGTTTATCAGGTTATGTCCCCATAGAAAGTGTTCAAAACACTTGGGCAACAGTTAGGGTGAAAACTTTGATCTGACAGCAGATATTGTTCAGAGGAAGAGATGTCGGCTGTACATGTATTTTTCGGCGTCTTAGAATGTGCGTGTGGTTTGGAGAATGGAGGGGGGCCGGTGGTTAGGATGTTGCTTGTTCGAGACAGGTGTTACTCCCCCTCTCTATTTCCTGCACTGCTGTGCTTATATCCCTCTGTCAGGGAAGAGAGGCGGTGCAGCACTTCTGACATGAAAAAAGCTCCTTTCTGACAGCTTGTCTCCAGCAAACACACCTGCAGACTGGGGTCCGCCCTCTGCCTGAGCTGAGACAGAACTGACAGCCAGTAAGAATGAGCAGAGAGCATGTGGGCTGGCTACGCAGGTAAGGCAGACTGTCAACAAACAAACCCCATCACGAACAATGGGGCGTTGTTGACACTCACTGGCCAATACAGACGGGAATCAGCAGGGACCCGATACGATACTATCACAATACTTAAGTGGCGATTCGATATGTATTGCAATTCTGTAAGTATTGTGATTCGATATTAGGATTTCTTACAATTTATTTTGGTTATTAAAAAAAACACTGGACCATGAAAAACTGTTGAATCATACCTTCAAATACAACACAGTCAAATTCACTTAGAGCTTTCCAAGTTTTATTTCAAGTTTTAATTCCTAAAACTTAACATTAACTTCAGGACTGCAGGGAAGGCAATAGAGAAGAAAAAAAAAGTGCCGAATTATTGTATAGCCCCTGTCAACTGCACACAAACTGACAGATTAAGAAATGTATACCACTTAGGCAACTTTTAAACAAAAAATAAATATGAACAAAAAGTAGGCTATGCTTCACTGATGTTTGCATGTAGGCTATGCAAAGCTAGTGCATGGGTATGTTTAGATTATTGTGCAAAAACAAGCGCTGGTCAACATGCTCTGGGTTGAGGTTGCTCGGGATTGTGTACGTCGACTCTAAAGTGTAAATAATGTTACGAAACCTGTATTTTCGACCACACTATAAGGACAAAGGTCTTTGCATTTAAAATTAGAGATCGATTCTGTTATGCGATTAGCCTTTTCTGAACTGCTGGGGAGCTTACTGAAACATGTATCCCGCGTTCGTTGTTTGCTGCTAGCAGGTTTGGCTTCCTCCGCTGATTTGTCTGATAACTCAGGGTAGTGTCGTGTGATATGGGCATGGGTATTTTGGTGGTATTACCACAATACTTTATCTTTCCGTGAGATAGTTTGCAGACAGCATTGCTCATGTCTAACTCATTTTTTCCTCGTAAATTATGAAAGCCAAAGTTCTTCCAGATTCCCCCCCCCCCATCCCTACTGGCCAACCTAGTATGCGCGTTCTCTACACACAGTAGGGATAGGGAGAGCAACAGTATCTCAAGTCAAATGCAACCCTTTACACAAATCCTCGAATGTATTTAGCCCCGTTGTAACTGGAACCAGAAGAACAAAGCAGTCAGAGAGAAGGGACAGTTAGTGCAAGGCAGCAGCCTGTGCCTGTGACTGGAGAGGCAGCGCAGTTCAATACGTTTCCCAGTGACAGCCTTAAAGGCCCCTCTGTCCTCCATGTCCGGAGACAAAGGAGGAGGATGGAACTGGGGGCTTTGGCCATCTGCCAGCAGAGCACTTCCGCCCAGCGTCTCTCACATCCAGGCTGCTGACACAGAGGATCCTGCAGGCCCGCTCTCTCTCCATCAACACAGACACCTCCTTCACTAGGCCAGGGAACCAAAACCACTCTTTCCGATGCCCAACCCCCCTGCACACACACAAGCACACGCACACACAATGGAAAAATGGATCATGCTGTGTCTCCTGTGTTTTCCTAATGTCTGTTGTTGATCTCTGCTATGGCTTTCTCACACTCTTGTGGGTGGAAGAATATGTAAGTCTATACTTCCTTGCCAGGGAAGATACATTGTATCTGCACGTGACCTAATGTATCCCATTTGTACTTATGAAGAGGCTTAAACTGCTATAGATAATAATACATTAACATCTGCAACATTGAAATGAGATGTAGCCCATCAGACTCGCACACCTCAACCTTCCATACTTTATTGTTGATGCACACATGAATAATTATGCAAATGAGATATTTCCATATTTTCAAATGAACATTAAAAAATACATAACTTACTTTGTTTACATTTACATTTAGTCATTTAGCAGACGCTCTTATCCAGAGCGACTTACAGTAAGTACAGGGACATTCTCCCCGAGGCATGTAGGGTGAAGTGCCTTGCCCAAGGACACAACGTCAGTTGGCATGACCGGGAAGCGAACTGGCAACCTTCGGATTACTAGCCCGATTCCCTCACCGCTCAGCCACCTGACTCCCTTGTTAATACATAAAAGTTGGATAATTTGAAAAACAGTTCAAACTATTGCAAGGCACTTACAATGGGTTATTGATTCATACCTTGGACAAATGTATTGAAAACCTTCCACTGTAATAATTAGACGCAGTTAGGTAGAAGAGAACCCAACCTGGTCAGAAAGAAGAATAAGGAAAATGTTCTTGAGAAAATGCATACTGGGTGATATCATCTCCAGTGGCTAGCAGAGGGTCCACCTGAGGGCCCGAGGTTAGCCTTTTTCTCATTTCATTTTCTACCAGACTGATAAACGTAGTCATCTAGTGGAAGGAACAGGTTTAATGGCTCTGATAGTGCACTGGTTCTGCAGCATGCATTTTAACATAGTAGTTTCCATCAGCTGCCAGCAGGAAGCTAAAATTCCCAGCAACAACACTTCCTTTGATTAAGAAAGAGGTAGCGCTGTCATTATTTGCTGTTGTTAACGTATCCTTACTGCATCCTTGTTTAGTGGCTTGAGGGTGTGGTTACACAAAGACAAGTTTAAAAAACATTTGACACCAGGAAGAAATTGCCAACCAACTAGTGACAGGCTGTTTAATTACCTAAAAACAAACTAGGCTATATTTTATAGTGAAATTCACCACCATACATAGATATCCTTATAGTAATGAAAAAGGCTTTGGGTGCCAAACAAGGGAATACGATAAGAGAAGACTACTGCTAAGCTCTACTTTGCTCCATCGTGAAGACATTGCTCACATATTTCTGCTGCACCTTGAACATAATTCTTTCTTCACCTAACATGGTTTCAGTTATTGGTTAATCTTTCCTCTCAGAGGGAGACTTAGTGGGCACAGTTACCCATGGATTCCTTATTTAAATATATGGCATTTTCCAGGGAGGAGCAAAGTGAGTCATAAACTGTTGCCTGGTCAGTTCACTATGACCCTGGTGGAATATTCTTGTCCAATCCATTAACAGAACCAGAACAAAATCAATGGATCACCGACTGGGTATTAGCAACTACTTCAAGAAGTTTTGTAATAAAAAAATGGAGTAAGTAGGTTTTCCACAAGAAGTAAAAAGGGTAAAGGGTTCACTAATACAGTTAGTTACATAAGTGACATGTGGTTGCCCATGGATGGAGCTAGCCTCACTGCACTGGCATTTAACAGACAGGCATGGGGTAAAAAAGCAGTGGCAGGTGCATAAAATAAAAAAATAATGAAAGGCAAAAAAAGACTCAGAGAGTCATGAATTCTGCTTGAATGACCGATTTCCTATTCTAGTCTGTGGTACTATAGGTTGAGATGAAATAAAAATAACAAGCTCAAAACATATTTAAATTAACTGCTCTGTACTTGCCATCTTTTTTTTCTCCCTATCATTTATCTCTGTGCTAACAGAATACAAAAAACACAAGGGGAGACATTAACAACTAGAAATGTCTATATTACATTTAATGGTGATCAAAAAAACAAAACATCAGGTAAAAAATATGATACCTTTTGGACAGATTGTGAGTGTATCTAACAATTACATTTAGTAAGATCAGCCTGAAGGATTCCTCATGTAAACCTCTTTTATTTGCATTAAAAGAGCACAATCCTGCTATACAGAATGGCCCTCAAGCAGTATACTGTACCATGGTGATGGGAACATGCAAAAGAACAGTGAGCATTCTTATCTACAGTTGCCTGGCATTTAGTACAGTACTAGCCACAACAGTCCTATTTAATCATCTGGTTCGTATACCTGCTGCTTCAAAAGTACTTGTATTTGACCACACTGTAGCCCATGAAAGAAAAGAACAAAGCCAGTACAGAGCAGCAGAGAGGAAGAGACTGCAGCATCTATTTTAGACCAGGAAAGGAAAACATCTGATGCGAAAGGACACACAAACATTGTTTTGAGTCTGCAAGCAGCTAATAATAGAATCCAAACAGGTTTGTCTCGCCAACTCCTTTTGTGTCTTTGTATGTTGATAAGTGGACATGTTTTCTTCTATTTATAACCGAGCACAACAATATTGTGATAGAAGCAAAAAAAAAAGACAAAAGGCACTTCACTAAAAGGAAAATAAAATGACTGTATATACCAATAGGACACCGTAGTGATACAGACAAACAACTCCAGTATTTTAATTAAGTTAAACTTTGCTCATTGAATCCACAGTTTGTGTATCATCATCACTGAGTCAGACCTCCATGTTTTCACTCTGCTGGGTTGCATGAATGTCCGAGAGCCCAAACTCATTAGTCAACTATGCTACTCAATTTGATTGGTGCTCCACCCTAGTTGTCACTATTGGCTGTGTTCCAACCAATTATACAGGGTGTGCCGGCAGAGTATTAGAGTAGCACAGAGAGAGCCTAGTTGTAGGGCTGAGTCAACAAACAGGAGGTGGATATCAGTCAACATGTTTTCACATGTGAATAGACAAACACTTTAACCAAACAGGTAAAATGGCCAAGTTAAAGGTCATCTTAACCTTCAGTGAGGATAGTGACTGTCAATTGTTTACCTCCTCTCCCATTCAAACACAGAAGAAACATACAGTACACACACACACACACACACTTACACACACACAGCAGGTGGCTCTCGGTCTCAACCTGCTACCTGCTCACCTGTACCTGCGGCAGAAGCACACAGCTGAACAAACAGCAAGGTCACAGAGCCAGGCAGGGTCTGGTCTAAGACCTCTTGTTTCAGAACGTTCACTGTCCTTATTACCAGTGACTTGTAAAGGTCGTGGTTTGCGTATGAGTGATTTGATTCTTGTGATGTTGGATGCTTGACTTCAGCAGATCAGAGTCCGGGCCCCAGGCTCAGGCACCAGCTCTGGCTGACATCCTCCATTATGTAGGTCACAGAGGAGCCAGGGTTGTCCTTGGTCTGGGTGACAGCATATCAGCAGTCCGCCCCCACTACACGTCCCATGGGGAGATCAGAATGGTGACAGCCCAGGGATCACGGTGTCCCTACATCCCCCTGATAGGCTACCTCCATAGAGCTGCCACTGGAGGATGGTTGAACAATCATTGCTGCATTGTCACTTCCATTCTAAAGTTCAAAAGCATCTCAAGGATGACATCCCTCCAACCTTCTCTTCTTTTAGAGGCCTGCTGTCATATTGTAATAAGTCTGCCACACTCAGCAAACCTGAAAGCCTATATGCAGGCATTCCACTATTCTGTGTATTTATTTTATGAGATCTTTTCACCATTTTATGAGTCCATAACTGTGGGCAGGTGGACTAGGTCCCATCAGTGGGCAGAGCCAGGATAGAAGAGTTGGTGCAGGGTGCATCCAAGCCCTTTAGTTTCTTGTTTCAGTCAATAAGGCCCCAGCTGCTCCAGGGAGTACAGCACAGTCCTGTCTGCTCTGAAAGCTTCTACACTACATGGAAAATTCCACGGGCCCTCCAAATGAAATCAAAAACAAAACAAGTATCCTTTTTTTCTGTGTCGTCACTGTTGTTGGAAATTCAGGAGTCTGGTGAGGACTCCCACCCCCACAACTGACAGTATCTATCACTTTACTTATTTATCTTGTACATTAGATATTACACTGGGCTTAGCAAATTGGACAATAGAAGCCACATACATATTTCAATCGTTTTTTGTATTATTTAGCTAATATAAACATTTGAACATGTATTTAGACATTTAAGAAATTAATATTGTAGAATGAGAATGAGTTCCAATGTCCTGTACTTGTACTTGAGAAATTACAACATTTCAAAGCAACATAACAGCAACATTTAGTTCTTTAATGTCTTGACACGTGAAAATGTCTCTTCAAAACAGCGTCAACCGAGGGAGCATTCTTACTAAGAAGGAAATATATCTTGTTATTAGGACGCTGAGCTGCAGATTGTGACAACAGAGCTGAAGCTATCTAGTGCTAATCAATAGGGTGTCGCATCACAGTCACATTCCAGGAACAGAGAGCTTCAGAAAAAACAGAGATGTAACAAGATGGCTATTTTTAGATACTTTTTAATGTTAAAGTAGAATTAAGTCATCATTGAGGTAATGCGTAGCAGTACAACAAAATGATTCCCCAACCTTATTGTTTCTAGTTCTGTACTTCCAGAATGCAAATAACAATATTACCCTATTGGAGATAGTTTATATGCCAAGTATTAGCCTAAAATCTGCCCACTAAACCTCACCAGAAAAAGTGACAAAATATGACATACTGTACAGCTACAAACCTACAAAACCACAATCAAAAACAAACTCTGTAACAGACAACAACAAAACAACAACCACACACGCACACTCACACACATCTGGATTAAGCAGCGTCTGTCTGGTTCTCTACTCC
Source organism: Osmerus mordax (assembly GCF_038355195.1). Lineage (NCBI taxonomy): Eukaryota > Metazoa > Chordata > Actinopteri > Osmeriformes > Osmeridae > Osmerus > Osmerus mordax. Next base: position 12,459,601 of record NC_090060.1, read on the forward strand.
TTCCAAGCAGGTGTCATCTCTCCATGTTTACATAGCTGACATCAGTTTATAACAGCATGGGGTTAAATAAACCCCACACAGCCACAGACAGAGTCAGAAGGTTTCTCAGATATCTGGAGGTTTACACAGGACTCACAGTCCCTCTACATGTGGGACACTAACCAGACAGCTGCTTCAGTCTTTAGATCATACGCTTCTGGTGAAATCGCTAATACATTTTGGTCTCACAAATATAATCAGAGACAAACAGTATGCCAACAACGTATGACCGTTTTCTGTCTCTTTTGGCTACCTCGTCGCTGCTCCGGGGTGAAGAGATCCAGATGCTGTTGGGCTGGACATGGCATGATCCCATATGCCCAAGGAAATAAACATGAAAAGATGTTAAACAGAGTTGCTGAGAGCATAAAACCACAGGTGTTTATGTCCAACGGATGCATTAGCCTCCCGCTGCAACTTGAATTAAACTGCTCGGGTTTCCCTATAGTCATAACAGTGGCCTTGGAAAGATGGCAGCTGTGAGATACAACACATGCAGATAAGACTCTGCTCTCACCAGTTCAGACACACGCTGGCTCTGCTAAGTGAGAAGGGAGTTGGTAGTGGCCCCACCAAGAAAAGGGACTTCTCAAGGACAGAGACCATATCTTCCCCTCTGACTGGAATGTGTTTGGTGTCCATATGGAATTATTAAGGTCCACATTGCAATTCATAAACTACATTCAAGATGGCATGCTAATCTTATAAATCTGGGAATAAAGAAATGTGTTTTATTTAATGTGTTCTCACATGATACCAATGGGCTTATTAAGATCCTATTCTACAGATTTTCTTATGAGGCTCTTATTGGGACCGGCAGTCTTCATTCAAAGAATATCCCCATAATATGAACAGTAGCTTGTGGCAAACCTCCACAAATATATGCTGTGATATAATCAACATCAATTCAACTCAGTTGAACACTTCCATAATAAAAAAAACCGGAGTAATCTCTTGTCTTGTCCTCCCATTGGTGAAAGGCCTAGCTCATTTATCCTGAGCCCGCCCTGACAGTTTGACTAACGGGGAGCATTATCTTTAATCAGAACTCTTTGTGTCATTTCCTCTGCACCCACCATCCGCTTTGCTCTAGAAAGCCTGCATCTGTATGCGCCACACTTGCTGAGCATCTCATTTCACTGGCTAGAAGCTACAGCAAAGCCTATGTAGAGTATATGGGTGGTTTCTGGGTTGAAAAGCAGTACAAGTGAGAAAACATGAGTGAGACACGACACCAGACAACACACTGAACTGTGTCTGTTTGAGCTGCATGGGTGGAGAGGGTATTGTTTATCAGGAAGTGGAGAAGTAGGGAAGCAGATGTAGCTTGTCACGTCATCAGACCCCTCATGCTTCACAGCATCCCATTAACTTCACCTCAGACCAGTACCTAGCAGCACTGGCAGATCCGAGGGGTGGCAAAAAAGACTACCCACCCCAATCTCCCCATGCAAAATGTGTCAATTATAGCACATTTCATTCAATGATATTAATATGATCATTATTGGCATTATTTAAACTACAATGTTTATCAATTTATGGTGGCATCGGGCCCTACTTCCCTCCACGCCTCCATGCCATGCTACAACCACCTCCTGACACCCCAGGTGAAAATGTCTAGATCTGCCCCTGTGGCTAGCAGCACCACAGTCCATCCACAATCCATTCATGTATGTTGACTGGAATAGATCATCTGCACCATGTTTTTTCTACAAATACACATCGACAAGAATATGCCACCACAGTAACAGCCAGTGTTTAAATTTAAAGACACTCTAAGGGAGGATCTGTAATTTATTAGAGTCTGATGACGCTATTCCCATACAGTTTGCAATATGATATAAAATCCACAGACTTCTCAATATGTATTGATGCAAGTATGTAAGACATATTGATGCAAGGGAAATGTAATGGGCCTCTGATTATCAGACACATATTTGTCTCATTGAGCAAAATGTTCTGTTTTATTATGTTCGGTACACTGGAGACAACACAGAACCATGTTGATGTAGACCTGCTAATAGCAGTCAGTGGCATGGCCTTGTTCTTTGGAAGCCTCTCCAATTAGAGTTCCTAGAGCTGCAAACAGTGACTGCACACAACACCCACAGGGGTCAATAATGTCAGGCACTGGTTGACTGAGTTCATATTACTGTCCTACTTTTTAAAAGCTATTTTACAGTGAAAGCTGTTGTGCTTATATGCAAAATAGTGTGGTGGACATTTTTGACTAGACAGACCATGGACAACATACACTGTACAAATACGATATTACCCTACAAGAGCCATAGCCTATTCTCATGACAACCACATGAAAGTCGTCCCTCCACCGAAGGAACATCCTGTTTCATCCTGTACTGAAAATGTGCAGTCTTTGTTTACTAATAAGCTGTGTTGGAACGTGTGTCAGAAAAACGTGTGCTGTCAAACAATCAAAACCCAACTCAGGCATGATCCCATACTTGTCGGTGGGTTTTTTTTCATTCGAATTTGGATTGGTAGTTAACAACACATTATTCTGTGGTGTGATGAACTTAAAACTCATTTTCAATTCCACTTTACAGCATCTTTAAGTAAATCACCAATCCGCAAAAAAACACTGTTAATGCGGTAATGAGAGTTTGGTTTTAACTGTTTGACTGCACAAGTGTGTTTCTATGTGTTTTTGGCATTCTCAATCTGCAACCACAGTAACAGCAGGGATCTAATTCACCAATTGTAACCAAGGAGGATGAGATAACACGTGTGGGTTGTACTATCTAATATCAAGCTGACATCATGTTGGAGCCTGTCATGACATCATCAAGAGAGCCCTCAACTGCTATAACATCTGACCTCCACTGCAATAAAAAGAACAGCTCTTGAAGATCATGCCTTGTCCAATTGGCTAATGGACTGAGATGCCGGGCTTGTAAATGTACGTATTAAAAGGATGACAGATTGAGCATCAGATGTATACAGGGTGGTCTGTGGGTTTCATCTTGGCAAAACATCTAAGGAACAAATGTGTGAAAGAATTATTTAAAAAACGGCATTATGACATGTTTGTTAAAAGAATAAAAATTCATGACAGAGCAAATTAATCAATTGTAGGTTATGTAGAATAAATCAGTGTACACGAGTAGTACTACGAGTAGTATATAGGGTTATTTTCCCAATAACCTGTGATGCTCAGCAAGAGTCTTGAGTCCATAGCTGACAAGCCAATTCTGATAAGAGTCATATGACATATTAACAAAGGACTACCTATACCAATACCCCACGATGACCTTTGATTTGATATCTAATTAAAGGTCCAGAAAAACAAATTCACCAATGTCCCTGAAATTGCTAATTTTAGCAAAAAAAATACATATTAAAGTATGTACATTGTACACTGTATTTCATGACTGACAATAAAAATACTCAAATAGCTGGTCCAGACTGCAGGACAATAATCAATAGGAATTTATTTCTGCAGAAAAAACACAACTAATATAGAACATGGTGATCAACCAATCTTATATAAAAATTAAAAAAACTTTAATAAAAGCCCAGACCAATTTGTTTCATTTTCCTATCATGGGACCTCTGTCCAACCATTTCCTGTAGGTGTCATCCAAAGGAAGTCTGGCATTTGCTATTGGTCCCATAATTAAGTTTTGGATAGGATACACACAGACACATGTTTAGTTCATGGCAAAGGACAGGAAATATAAAGACACAACCTAAAAGCAGACCGGTAATCAAGAGATTTTCTTTGTAAATGGAGTCAAGGTCTTCTGACAGAGAATATTCTTTTGGGATTTTAGGATTTATGGTACTGTTCATTAATGTTACTTTGGTTATCATTCTCTGAACAAATTCTACAGGTAGGCCTAGGCTATACTGTGTAGTCAGTTTTCCATTTGGAATCTATTAAAAACCAAGGAAAATACTTCTTAATGATAAGATTCCCTCTGTATGAAGATCTTTTTAATTAGCCAAAATGTATCTGACACTTTTAGTACAGTCATAAAAGACACCCCAATCTATAGACTTACAAGGAGTGGAAATCTGAAGCCTCCCAGATAAAGTCGAACAAGGAAAATGTCTGTGTGAGCTGTGTGTCTGTCAAAGCAGGAACTGGGAGGCGTTCTGGGCTGACCTCTGAGGGCAAGGACTTCCCAAAGCCCCTCTGCAAAACAACACCAACCCACCGTCCCGACCCAGCAGCTGACAGTGGGCCTGAGCTTGTTGTCTCACAGCCTTCAACCCCCGTCCTTTCTTCTAACACACTGAGGGCTTTGAAAATGGTGACACAGAAAAGCAGAAGCAAGCATCACTTTGCCGATATGATCTGTCTGGTATGTGCCAATGCCTTATGTGAACAGACATGTTTGTGAACTGATGTCAGACACAACAAGGGACAGGACGTGGGTAGCTCTCACCAACCATATGGTTGGATGTTCGACTGCCACTCTAGAATTGTAAACATCTTAGGATTTTCCGTTAGAAGGAGACACAAACGTAAGTAATGTCAGCCTTATATATCCGACCATACCATTTATTATTTTTGGAATATAGGATCTCCCAGCAGATCAAGGACCACAGTAAAAATGAATGACATTTGTCATCTTAGGAAGAGGAAACAGTGAGGCCTTGTAATGGGAAACACCAAGGTCATCCCCTACTTCCCCTACTCACTATTATTACTACCATGTTTTGGGACAACATCATTTTGTAAACTCTCTATTACACAATTGAAAGAACACATTTACAGAGGATTATCAATTATTCCATGAAGAAAGTAATATACTATGACATTAATAGTATGTTGATGACTATTCAGATATTCAATTTATAACATACTGTAAACAAAGGCAAATTAATGAATATGTTCACAGGAGGCATTAATGTATGACACATTGTGTCTGACTAGTGAGTGATTAACAGACAGACATAAGTAAGCAGCCGTGTGGTACATGTGTTAGATTAGTCAGTTGTTTTCATTTTCCTTCTGCTTATTCTGGACAGCAGTCAACAAAGGGAGCCAGACCACTCCCACCAGCTCTCAAACACCGCCCATGTCGGTTGCCTCGGTACCCAAAAAGATAATGAAACTCCGAACATGTGATTCATAGGGGCTCTGTCATACAGAACAATACTCTGCCTTATCCAGACACAGAGTACGTGTGTGTTTGTGTGTAAGAAGGCCTAGACATCTCCATGACACCGTTGTAAATTACTACAGACATACACTGCTCATGTGAATGTGAGGCAACAAGATGACAGCTGATAGTAATGAGTCATCAATAAGACCTTAAGGCGCTTGTAACCAAACAAAGGGGGAATTTTTATGGTGGAACACATCTACACTCGCTCATCAATAGTTCCTGCTGGGCTTCAACTGTCACTAGTGTTTTGCTCTGTGACTCTGCAATTATTTGCATGTCATAGTTGTGGTGGAGCTTTCAGTTTTCACAGAAGATTGCGTAACCCTGGGAAACCAAGTTAGTTAGCCCAGTATGGACACTCTGATCATTATACCTGTGTTCTCAGAGTAAGCCTAAGAAAAACACCTTGGCACTGGTATGTAAGAGCCTGCAGTTGCTTAAAATATCTCCTAACATTAGGATATCGAGCAAGTCAGATGACAGCAATACTGCTGTCTAAAAGGGCTGCATTGTCCACATGCTGCCTCTCAGTTAAAGTGGAAGGAATTTTTTATGGGTTAATTTCGGTGTTCACAAATTTGCCTGTTCTGGACATTCCATCTTGTTATGCAGTGTCTGTGTAGACTGTGTGTTTGGTTGTTTATTGGCTGAGGCTGGGATACGGTGGGGAGGGGGATTAGGAGCAAGAAACTCCACCCTCTCATCTGAACAAGGCCAATAAACAAACCTATGGCGTATGCCTGGCAATGTTGATTCTAACCATAAATACTGTTTATACAGTATTTCAATAGTAGATGTCAACTTCTCGTCTGTGGCAGTGCAGCTGCTGTTTCCTACTGACCCCGGTGGTCCCTGTGTCAACACTGGCTGGCTTTAAGTGGAAGACAATAGGGAAACCAGTAAGTGTGCATTTGAAGACATACAAGGATGGACTTTCAGATGAAACAGAAAGATGACATCATGGCAAAGCCAGCTCATATGAACTTGGGGAGACCTTGTAATGCAGCACCATATAAACACATGTAATACTGTATATGTAGGCCTATTTATCAGATTATGCAATAAAGCTCTTTATCTGCAATCATTAATCCTAATATAAGAAGTAATAAGCAGGGTAGAAATATACAGAAGACAACTTCAGAAGTTTGGTCATGACACTTTGGCCGAGTCAAGGCTGAGAGTTTTGATGACAATAGAGTATCTTGTCTATCTTATTTTACCCGAAAGGCAAAATTAGGTAAACAGAGAAATAATACGTACGATTGGCATCGGCATCTACAAAAACTATGGGATGTGACTAATAATTTGGTGTGGAGATAACTGTCCCAAGTAGAATGGGAGTAGACGGTGTCCACAGTAAACAGAGCCGCGTTGAGAGCAGCCTCTATCGAAAAATTATTAAATTTGGCCATAAGGTACGTTCACACTTAGCCTACCTAGCTACACATGTGGTGTGTCAATGGAGAGATGAGAAGATGAGGCAACACGTTGTTTCTCTAAATTGCAGTTTGGTGCACCTGCTATTATGAAACGCATCCTTAGTTTCACAGCATGAAATGCCGGCCTTTCCGATTCAATGATAAACATTACATTTTAGCTCAATGTTAGCCAATGTACATTGAGACGGCTGCAGATCGCCAACTGTTAAAAGACTACCTTTACTTACATATCTTCTTAGTTTTTTCTCTGGCGGCGACTTCCTTAGCCAACCTTGGAAGACGATTTCTCCACCGCTCATGTTTCAATCGTTTCTTCCGATGCCTATAACAGCTCCTGATGTATTTTACTATCAATACAAGTCCCACTGAGTGCCAGATCTTACAATGGGAAAAAAGAAATAGTGCTATTGGACTCCCTCAGACTTTGGTGCAGTCTGCTCCCCCATTTAGTAAAGGCTGGACTCGAAGGGGTGTTGTCCTTGGTGTCACGCTGACCTCGCGCACGGATTCCCACTCCGGCGCGCAAAGCACTCTTCGGGAATCACGCAGGACCAGTGAACACCAAATCGCGGGTAAACCAACTGACCCAGTGATGTAGGAAGTAATGTTGAGTGTCTGCAGTTTGTTTTCCAATTCACACCACGCCCACTAAAGTAAAGGGATGGGCTGCAATAGGATGAACTGATCAGGATGGGAAGAGCTGCCTTCTTTACGCACAACAATTAAAAGAACCCAAGGAAACATACAATAATGCATAAACAGCGAACTGAAAATAAGATGCCGAATAGTTGTAGGCTGTAGTTAGATGCTGACGTTTGAAACCTATATGAAAAGGTACTTTTAGGCTAGCGTATGAAACAGACCCCTAAGAAAAGGAAAAACAGTTGCGAGTCTGTTTGTCAATGACATTTAGTAAATAGCCTATTTACTATCTTTACTCCAAGTTATCAGAATATCCCATTTTATTTATTGTTAACTGGCATGTGGTTTATAATTAGCTATTGACAGGATGAAACATATTAGCAAAACTGGGAGAAAACTGACATGGCTTTGTATGACCCCATCTAGTGGATACACCCTTAAAGTGTCTGACATAGCACTCAAATTTTAATGTACACCAGTTTGGTACACTATATAGTAACACATATAAAACAAGCATCAATTATACACATTATTGTCTCAGACACTGTATGTTTCAGAAATGAATAAACATACAAATTCCAATGGTTTGCCTTTACTCAATACTCAAGAAAACAATGCAATAACAGACAAAACATCCTGCAGTTTACAGAAGGCAAGAGTGGGAAAACCTTGGAAATGGAATAACGTCTTTGATATTGTCAACACCTAGTACACACTGCAAGTATCGCTCAAATCCCATTCCAAACCCACCATGGGAGACAGACCCAAACCGCCTCAGATCCAAATACCTGAAAAGACAACAGTCAGAGGTTAATACAATAATAAATCTATGTAAATCAAATCTACTCACAATAGAAACACGTTTATTACCATCTGTATGTTTCTTCCAATCCAGCCCTTAAAATACACATGCCAATACATTAGTTTATTTACATTCTGGTCACAATCAAAAAGCATACATTGTGTGTGAACTACTGTATATGGAAACTTAAGAGTGTGTGTAAACTGTTCTTACTGCGCCAGACGAGTCCTAAGGAGCTCAAGCCTGTCTTCTCTTAGGGAGCCCCCACACAGCTCTCCAACTCCTGGTACAAGGAGGTCCACTGCTGCTGCCTCCAGACACACAACAATGGAGACTCAGGTAACTACAAATTACATTTGTACATTACATTTACCCACAATGGCAATGGTTAAAATAGGTACAGTTCACTTTCCAACCAGGACAACAATAATAACAATGAAAGTGTATTTCAAAGCAGCACAATCAGATTTACAAAGGGCCTTACTGTGTGTTCAGGATGGTCCTGGTTGTCTCTTGCATAAAAAGGTTTTAGCTCATAGGGGTAATCGGTGACAAAGAGAGGTAAGCTGCCACAATGTTTCACCAGGTACTTTTCATGTTCCGTCTGAAGGTCACAACCCCACTGACACAGAAAGACAGTCAGTATTAATTATGGTGTTAGATTCTTAGCTCATCAAATAATCTAGTATTCAATATTTTGTACATAATTGTATATGATAAGGAAAGTATTGTATAGCATGCCTTCAAAATAGAGCAAAGAGAGTGTATGATCTTACATCTGTATTGAAAGAAAACGTTTGTGAGCTGTGGTTCAGGATGTCTATGGCCTCAGAGTATGTGATCCTAATTGAAAGAAAGACGATGAATGTTAAAGTGGTTGAGGTTAAACCTTTTTCATTATGAATAGAATACACATAATGATACACACTTACACATTGAACTTCTTCTTTAACATAAGATCCACAATGTCCTTGGGAGAAACAACACATTGTAATTACCTTTAGATTGAGAGAATATGGAACACTCGTACAGTAGATACTATCAGAATGAAACGTCCTTACCCTCTGTCCGGGTGCCACGTGTTTGTGAAATAATTCCACATCATCAGCACAATGTGCTAAGAGATGTTCTGTAGTAGACCTGAACATGTCCTCCATGACCTGGACAAAATATGGGGGTCCAAGTCAGTGAATAAGTTATGGTATCTGCTTTTAGGCAAAACTACACACCAGGTAACAGGATGGAACTGTAGGGCTGTATTGGTAGAGATCTGAATAATGAAATCCCAAATAAGTAATACAACACTTTTCAAAGTTGGAGTCATTTTTAATTTAATGAAGATATTATTACCAAGTTGATTCTCTGCCATCATATCAAACAGTCCTTTACTCAGGGACAAGCAAACCCAATTGTCCCCGACTTCCCGATATCACAATCATCTACGGCCCATAGACTTGCCTTCATGAGGTCCGCTAAAGATTTTGTGAATGAGATCTCAGCCTCCACCATGTAGAACTCAGCCAGGTGACGTCTGCTCTGAGAGTTCTCTGCTCGGAAAGTCGGCCCAAATGTGTAAACTCTGGGGAAAGCCCTTCAGGAGTAACGTGATGCAAGTAGAGTTTTGAGAACATTGAACATTTAAATGTGAGTTAGTTGGGTAAAGATAGTAAATAGAATGGGACATGTTCTTATTTGTGGCTATAGCGGTGTATGGACCTCACCCAGACATCACCTCCAAGTGCAGTTGTCCAGAGACAGTCAAGTAAGCAGGGACTGAGAAGAAGTGTGGGTTTTCTTTATCTTGGTCTGTTCCCTGGCCTGAAGGCTGTGGTAAGAAGGACATGTCAGCCTGGTTGAGCTGAAACATTATCAGTTAAGCCAAAATGAAAATGCATCCTTTATCTATACAAGACATACTCACCTCAACCTGGAAAAGCTCCCCTGCTCCTTCACAATCATTTGAACTGATAACTGGGGTATGAATCTGGATGAATCCATTTTCCTGCGCAAACACAGATAAAATCATGGGGAAAATGGATACACACTCAATCCAAAAGCTAGTTATACTAACCTACTATAAGTATTACCTTGAAGTATGACTGGATGGCTGCTGTAGCCTCACTGCGTATTCTCAGTAAGGAGCTGAATACATTAGTTCTACATCTCAGATGAGGAAATTGCCTTAAGTACTCAAGGCTATGCCTCTCCTTAATTTTGAAGGGAAAGTCCTGCAACAGAAAGAGAATTGTGTTTGTCCCACTCGATAGTGGAAAAACACCAGGCTTGGAGTGAATGCCACCTCATGTATTTAGTATAGGATTGTTTTTGATTAGGTATCTATTAATTATAACCTTTTTTTGGCACCGTTTATAATTCCCCTGGTCCGGCCTGTGGCATAATCCTTCTATTATTTTTTAAATCGGTGTTCTCGATTTATGTTATTGCTTATGTTAATGTAAGCCTATTAAAGATATTTTAATAAAATACATTGATAATCTAAATGTTGTATGGGCAGATACTTACAACAGGGTTGCATTCCCCCACTACATGTATTTGGTCTGCTTGAAGTTCCACATCTTGTTTTCTACTGGGACTCTTGACAAGATTTCCAGATACTTCCACAGCGCTTCCAAATGTGAGCAGTCTACAGAACATAATAGACAACTGTAGTGTGCAATATTAAGAAGATATATGAAGAAAAAAAACACATTGCTCCCACCTGTCATTCAGATCTGAGCTGGCCACAATCTGTAGGGACTGCAATGAGCTGCCATCATTCACGTGAAGGAACAAGTTATCCTTCTGTAGTCTGACAGAACGAACCCATCCCTTGCGATGGAAATAATAATACATTAACGCCATATTATCCTAAAGCTAGTCTTCTGTAGTGAGATAAAGTAGCAAGTTAAGATGATCTAACACAATATGGAAACAACAAAGTACCTGGACAGTAGTGTGTGCTCCAACTTCCACGCTTGAAATTGCTTCGCATATTCGTTGTTTTCTGGTTGTTTTCTGGCAGTAAAATCTAAAACTATTCAGTATTCTTCTCGATGCTCCACACACAGATGCACGCACCTTAGCTGGTAACATTATAGCAAGTTAGCTTGTCTACTACTGCGATTATAGCGACTTAATCGATGAACCTGTTTCGATTTGGCAAATACAAAAACGCATTACTTTAATAAAGGCTTCATTTGTTTTTTTCTACATTCTGGGTTGTCAATTTTGAAGAGTTGACATTCACGTTGTACCTTTGAGCGCTTACCGCTTCCTGGATTGTTACGTCTCTCTTGTTTGAGTATGTGGCTATTGGTTGAACTTGATCACGTTCTCTGCAACCAACAAACCAATCGGCTTTTTGCATGTGACATAGGTTTTTCGGGAGATGTAGTTGTTCCACGGAATCGTGACGTAGGGTTTGATAAAGGCATAGTGATTCGAAATCAAGGATATTAGATGTTTCCATAATAGATTTCCAATTCTTTATCCTGCATGTAACATCACTAAGGTCGTGGCAGACAATCTGTAGTTTATTGCTAAAAGCGAAAATTGTAAAGTGAGTAGACCAATAGTTTAGTTGAATAGTTTAATATGTAAGTGAACAATGACAAAATGTACTGTAGAAAATAGGCTACAGTAGTCTGCAGTAGATGCAAATTCCATTATGCTTGGCTAGCACTGTACAGGCGATGAGTGGAGGAAATTCAAGCATTAACACAATTATAATACAATATGACCAATATGTTACAAAACTCTTTACTTCACTGTCGACTGTCAAACACGTGTCCACCAACCAAACTGCCACTTTCCATAACGTTATATATCTAGCGGGTTTGAGCATGAAAAACATGAGAAACATGTTGCCATTCTACTGTAGAAAATTGATTTTGTGGAGGTGACAATAAAAATAGTAGTTCTCAGAGAGGAGACAAAAAAACACCTGAAGTATGTGTTCAGATACTCATCAAGATTGCCATGACATTTGTGATATCCACATAAAAACATGTCAGACATGAACCTGGGTGATAGACAGTCTATCACACCAACAGAGTGAAAGAGCAAACACAACCAGAATCCAATAGAGATTCTGCAATACAATCCTTTGTTTACAACTGGTATAGAATCATGTACAATATTTTAGGCTGTGTAGTAAAACAGTTTACTCTTCTTATAGTCTTATGCTTATAAAAGCCATTTCCAGACATGTGTCTGTGCTTTAACCCTATTAATTCAATAACTCACATAATTCATATTTCTGGGCATATTCACGTGTATGTATTCACACCACTTCTGTTAGAGTAAATCTGATAAGGGCATCATTGTAATGAGATGCCATAGACAATCATTCTCTCTGTCATGCTTGTCAACTCTGAAGGAGGCCCTGCCCTGGATTCGCTGCACACAGAGCATAGTGTCTTCCCCTCTGGCTGTTGATGACACATCATCATTTTGATGATGCACTTAAAAGTCAGCAGGGTCATTGTTATTAATTATCTCCTGTGTGCATGTAGCAATTATCTGTTCCATGCAATAGAGCCTCGTACCAGTTCTAACCCCAGAAGGGAACAGAAGAGTGATTTATTTTGTAACAGGGTAAAGGAATGAGAGCACACAGCAGTAAAATTATTCATAAAATATTACTGTTATCGGTTTGAAAAGAACTGCAAACCTTTATTTGGAATAGAGTTGATAAAATATTCCTGTTGCTGTGTAATGTGAGATTGTTAACACTAATGTAGATTCATAAACCTTACAAATGACAAATGGAATGCATTTCTGCATTGGTTGAGTACTTAATTGGACAATTCATTATACAGTTAATTACATGGACATTTTCAAATGTGATATAATACTGTGAGGTATCAAATGGTAAATAATTTACTTTTTTTCAACGGTTAAAATAATGTGTACTTTTACCACCAGGTTGTGCTATAACTCTATGAGACGAGCTAATACAAATTTTACACACACCTTTGACTCATTCAATCACTCAACTGTCAATGACCACAGATTCATAGTTCCATAATTTGTGAAATGGAAAGAAATCTTTTTGTAGAATCATAGTCAAGCTGCACATAATTTGGTCCCATTTAATTATCACACTGTCACCATGGCCACATGTGGCTTTTAGATATTCTCTGACATTTTGTTCCATAGATAAAATAAGACAATTAGTGAGATATACCGTAGGAGGGTGTGCCATATGCATTGATGTTCACACTGTGACAGATTCAAACTCACATTTATGATGTGGGGAATCAGACATAACACTGTCCATGATAACATTGTGTGGGCTCATGTGGCATTGTTTGTGCAAAAGAGAAAAGTGAAAATAGCTTAAATAGCACATTATCTTCTGTGCATCTCTCTATAATCCATTTGTACAAGAAGTCAAGTGGTGGTTCATCAGGTGAGATGTAAAGCTCTCCTCTGAGCCTCTACAGCTGACATCTGCTCTGGACATCCTTATATAGCTCTATTGCTTTGCTCTAATCAATATGTGATTAGCCAACACAAACAGAGATCTAGTTTTAAAAGCTCAGAGCTCAGCAGGGCCATTGAACTCCATTCTTGGAAGGCAAGCACTTCCTCCACATCCAGCAGGACTCTTCATCCAATGACTGCAGCACAGTATTGACCACCAACCTCCTTATGCGCCTATTATCAATTCTTCCAGAAGATTCTGCATTCCCACACAGTGAGGCGAGGGAGGTATTGATTTTATGTAACATGGCTCGTTAAATGCTGATTAGACCATTATACTGATGTAATTTAAGGGAATGAGTTTGAGTGACAAACAGCCAATTCCAAATCTTGTTTAACAAAGAACATTTATGCTAACCTTGGAAGATCTTGAAGTGATACATTTTGCTCTACCTCCCATTGCTATATTTGTGTATTTAAACCACCATATTCTTATACAATAAAATGATCTACATTAGTGGGAAAATGTCAATGAGCAAGTAATTCCCTGACAACTATCAAGTAAAAGAAACATTGAGAATTATAAAGTTTCCCAATTTCCCAAAGGCAGATAAAAAGACTTCCAAAAATAAAATCTTCAATCACAGGGATGAATGTTGTCTTTGATCTAATGTTTTCAGCCGAGACCATTTTGTATTAAGGGGCCTTTTAGAAAGACAAAAATCCTGATTTGTGCTCACTATTGATCTCTCTGAGTTGTCATTGCTTAATTTTTCATGAGCTTAGCTAGACAGATCCCTTTAAAGTTGTACAATGTCTTTGCTGATGTACCTCACTACCAAAAAATCAATTCAACCCTTTGCCTTTCCAGGGTTGATAAGGAAACACTGGACAAAAACTCTGTGATTACACCAATTTCTCTTTCACTGTCTCCTCTGACTTTGTTGGCAAAAAAAGGAATACATCTTGTTTAAAATGTTTCATTTGGTAGGCCAATGAAACCAATGAGACCAATTTAACAATTCCTTCAAGATGATATCTTAAACAGAACATGTTACACATCTAATACCATACCAGTGGCACAGTACCATATAACCAGTAAACATTGTCCAGTCCATAACTTCCTAATTTTTTGTTCTGTAGTTGTTCTCCCAGTTGTGGAGACTTCACAATGCACAACGCATTTATGTACAAATGAATGTATGCTGAAAAGGTCGTATTACTTTGTGTAAATGTCATGTTCTTTCTTTAAAAGTAATACTTTTTCTCTTTTTGTTGTGCTAAAGATGTTTAAAATGTAAAGGGGAAAATCCTCCCTGATAGATGTTTACCAACTGCTATCTCAGTGGATGTCAGCGCACAAATCCATGACTAATTACTTTAGTTTATCAAGACAAAACCAACTCCCCACTAATTAGGCTTACAATAAATTACATGGTTTTGGGTCTCCATAAGGGCCTATTTGGAAAATCCCTACATTAAACTTAAAATGAGTGCACTCAACCAAAGAGAGTTTTGGTATATTAATATATTCTCAGTATACTAACATAAATACTTTTTATTTGCAGCCTTTTTTTTGTTAGAAATGGAGAAGTTACTGGAATACTTTTGGATAACTTTTTTAATTTTTTAATTTAACCTTTATTTAACCATAGTAGTGGGATGAAACCCATTACAGTGTAAACTGTTGCACCAACTGTACATAAACAACAATAATACAAATAAATGAATACAAATGTTGAAATAGATCCAAATCTTACCAATTTGTTTATCTCTCCAATGAGGGCAAACTGATTGTAATGTACTCGACATATACAGTGCAATGTATACAGTGGATGGGCTGAAGAGTAACCAGTCAAAGCCATTTTATAAAAGGACTAATTTTACTTTGCATGCTCTGTTTGCGTTTTTACAGAGAAAGGTTTAACCTGAGAAGTGTACACTTGAATCATAATCAAATCATCCTGCTTCGCTGCACACACATGTACTTCTGACCTCACCCCCACAAAGGGAATATACAAATCATTGTAGAGATGTTCTACAAAGCAAACTCTTCATCTAGCTGTGATTCTCACAGATGGCTCAAGTCATGTGTGTGTATGTGTATGTGAGTGTGTGTGCGTGCGTGTGCATGTCTGTGCTTGTGTGTATGTGCTTGTTGATCTGCATGCAAACTGTAATATGAAAAAATAGATGTGTGGCTGATATGGCTGATTGAAAAAGAGATAGCATTTATTTGAAATTAAACTCAGGTCAGTGTTCATTTTATAGGCCACTGGCCTCAGTGGTTTACAGTAAACGTTAAAGCATCAATTTCGATTTTTATGTTAGAACTTGCTCCCAAGGAGCATTTATGAGAACTTCCAATAAAATAAAAAACAGTATATCCCAGAAAGGAGAAGTAAAAAATGATTAACGTGGATATTAATTCATGAGGGAAATACTTTATGTTTTATACATTTTCAATTTGGCATGCTGCCAGGCACTCTGCAGCAGCCCAAACTAATGAAATATGCATGTGGCTTGTTTTAACCCTGACAACAAAGCATCACTACAGAGGACAAATCTGACCTTTATTGGTAGCTCAGTGCCTCCTGGGCCTTCCAAGAATGGCAACTATGCATACAATCCTCTGTCATCACAGGGTATCATACCGTGAAAAGAGTTTTCTGGATTTTCTAAAATCTCCATTTGTGTGCCCTAAACACTGGAGGCCAATTTCCCTCAAATTAGTTTAGAATGGTGTCCACTAATGCCACACAGATATAAATTCCAACTAATGAATAGGGGGGTGTTACGGCTCATTCCAAATCTTTTGGAGCCGTCACTATTGGCAGCCATGCAAATTTCCAGGGTGGAATCAGACCTTTTTAATGTTGTTGCATACTCTATTATTTCTGGGGAATTTAACATTTTGATGCAATATTCCCCTCCATAGTAAAAGGATTGTCTCCCAATTAGGATCACATAGAACCAGAAGAGTTCTGAAAGAGGTGAGACAGCAGTCATGTCTAATGGCTAATTTCACAGACAACAATCAATAACACCTTCTTTTTCATGGACAAAAGTGCAGCTCCTAACCTGATACGTTGTCTCAAGACTTTAAATGTCAGCTACTCCTTCTTACTTCTGAAAGCTATTTTCGACAAGAGTTGTTTTAAGATCCTGTTACAGGGCCTGATCTTTTGCCATGGACAGATGTGACCTAAGGGTAAATTTGCCTAATAAAAGCATTAGATATGCTGTCAATACGATTTACATAATGTGCAAAGGCAGTCTCATTCCTGTATGCATGCAAGTGTCCAAGTGACTTAAAGAATGCGGCAGTGACATTCTCTGGGTCCTGTCCCTGTTCACACCTGTCAGTGGCATGTAACGGTGGATGAAGACTGCAGCTGTGGCTCAAATTGTAGCCTGTCTACTGCTCAGACCCTCTCCACTCAGACTGGAGGCACTCTGCCCTGCATCTATTACACAGAAACCAGTACCGTTATATGCTTTCTCCCACTCCTCCATCTCTGATTCTCTCTCTTTAGTATACACACATACAAATAGAGAGATAAAGGGGGGGGGGGCTGACAGAGGAGTTTTGATATTCTGATAAATAATAATTTATTTTCTGTCAGTGTCTCAAGTTAAAGTCAGCAGATAGCTACAAGCAGCATTTTTCTGAGTGCTATGTTAATGTTATTCTTCTATGAATGTTATGTATAGGATCACAAGCCACAACATGTAAGTTCAAAATCATAGAAAGCTCTTTTAGTAAAAATAAGTAATATACAATCAGCAAATCTTTCTATTTGTGTCAACGTTTCTCAGTACACAATCTCAGAATGCATGTGGTCTAATGCCATTTGTGGTACAGGTGCTTTTGATAAACGTTTTCAAAGATATTTCATGCATCAGGTTCTTGTCCGTCACTCTTATTCTCCACTCTGACTCCAGATCTGTCGTCCAAGGAGTGATATCCCTGACCTTCGAATTACCTCCAGGGATGCAACACCTCAGAGGTAGTTGCCGTAACTTTCATTTTCACCGTCTCTAATTTCAAACGTTCTGCATGCTGCAGAAGCTGCTCACTATTTCATCTGGCAGGGCTCAAAATGAGACCTAAACCTTGAGGAACACTCAGTCTCTCTTTATTGTGGCCCAGTTGGTTTGCCATTCCTTGCCTCATTAGCTTTTATGATTTGCCTGCCACATGCATAACTGATAGAGAGGAGTTTGTGGACCTGAATAATAAAAGACAGCTTTGGAGACACTCCTGCCCATCCAACCATGTGGCTGTCTGACGGGGGCAGGTGGATTAAGTATCACATTGAAGCCCATCAGTTAGTGTCGTTAAAGCTGTTGGGAGCACTTGAGACAGTGTTGCTAATTACATCCACAGCTATTCATCAAATCCAAGTTCTATTGACCCCTATTTTGGTCTGTCCAGAAACAGGTATGCAGCTGACCAATGTGAAGTAACAGTTCCTGACATAGCAGGTGTTTGATTGTAATGGTTCAAATTAAATAACACAACAAGGGATGAAGGGTTGGGCCTTCAAGCTCAGTAGGAATCAGCCTTTTAGTGACTGAGTAATGGCATGCATTTTTGTCAGTGCTTTCCCCACACTGTACTCAGAGTGCTCAAATTATCACCAAGTGGAAGCAGATGGAGCATGAAAGTAATCTGTAGATATCCCTCAGTATCTGCAGGAAAAAGAGGAAGAAGAAAACAAATCACCTGAGTTTCAGTCTTAAGAAAGGGATCAGAGTCATGAGGGAGGGTGGTTATATTGAAAGGTAAGACAAACATTCAAGGAAAATGCAGGCCAGTGGTCACTTTCCTCTCCTGATTAAATGTCAGCCATTGTAAAGTGAGAGAGAGAGGCAAAGTCTCAGTCGACAACACAGCATGATTGTTCTGTGCAGCAGACTGCTGCTTCTGCAACCACAACCGGGGACCAGAGTAAATCAAAGTGATACGCAGGATAGCTGTCCAGAAAATAGGCAATGCTGTTGACCAAATTAGAAAGCAGGAAAAAAAAACACAATCAATGGAAATAAGTGTTCGACTTGACTAGCAGTGCAAATTATAATAGCAGAGCAGAATAAATGTTTTTTGGAATATAGTGTTTATCCTGTTTAACACATGATCAAAATTAAACTCATCCTTGCCAAGGGCCATTTCAATATTTTACGGTAAATCAGTCAGCAGGCCTTCCTCGTTTCCTAAGAGACACCACTCCACCATGGGCCAGAAGGTTCACCTCAAAGCTGCCACTATAATACAGGAATCCCAGCCCAGAGGGAGCTTTGGTTCTGTACCAGTTCTTCACAGACTCAAACTTTACTCAGAGTAGGAGAGTAAATATCAAGGTTGTAATCATGTCCCATGCTGTTTATCCCTCATACCGAGAAAGCACTGTTCCCCCTCCTCTGATCAATGCAGTGTAGAGACTTACAACAGAGTGTTGTGTGCACAGGTAGAACAGTCCATCAAGCTTCCCTCTGGGCAAAGTGCTATCCTTGCCTGCAGTGAGTGTAAATGTTACAGACGCCCCATGCCATCGCCACACACTGTCAGAAGAGTCCTGAGGCACACAGTATGTGTCCGTCCCTTTCCACACTAATATAAAAGGGTTGAAAACAGGCCCTGGTCCACATAATGCATTCGATTGTGTCTTTACTTTAATACCCAGTTTATTGTTTTAGGCACTGAATTACTAAAGGAGTCACTCTCATCCCTTTGGCTTTCAGTGACAACAATATTATTTCATACTCTGTGTGTGTTAGCAACATACATGTTGCACTGTAGTGCGGAATAGTAAGTGTATTGTGTACTACATGAGATCTGACACGTTAACAGAAACAAACATTCAAAGCTACATGCACTGACCCTTTTAAACAGGCGCTGAGGACGGCAGCTTACAAAACACAATGAATTAGTACAAAGTGTAAACACAAAATATTCCTTTTATTTTGAAACCTAAAGACTACACAGGATCACTGCTGTAGCTCTAAAAGGTGTCTACATTTGCATTTAATTTACAGCTTATTTAGTTGTTTCTTATATACAAGGTCAAGGAGAAGCGCTAAAAACACAGTGTTGACAAATAGAAACTCAAAAATGTTTAACTTTAGAAAAAGATACAGCCTCATGAAGCAACAGTTCTCAGTGCAATATTCCACAATGGAAATTTTCCTTCAATGTCACGGTATCAACCAACAGCAAAAAATACTGTGTACTGAATGCTTAACTTTTGTACAGATAAACACTTATTCACCCGATAAACCTTGTCAGGTGCTTGATTGCAATAACAAAAAGTGTCAGTGGACCATCTTAACAACGACCAAAGAACCAGTTGTTGTACCAATAACACCCTTTTCATCATATTTAACATCATCCTCCAAAATCCACTGATTTATGTTTTTAAAAAGATTGCCCATTTATTTTTTCTTTCTGAAAGACTTAGACACCGGAGCTACCATATCAGAGAGACCTCATTATGTCCAAAAGGATGATTTCCAAGGTTTGCGTGTATCTAAGACATTTTGTCTGCAGGGTGGAACTAACACACCTGGAGGTCTAATGCATTTCAGCAGCCAGGGGTCCTGCTGGATACCGTCTCTAAAGATTCAGAGCACTTCAGATACTGACCCCTGAGCAGCCCTTAGGGCAAAGGCTATTCATGGTTCTTTACTGCACCACAATACAATGCTCAGCCAACTAGTCCAGCAGTCAATGTTTTAATAAGGCTACCCAGGAAATGTTTTAGTAATTAGATGTTTTTTAAGCAATTTATCTTTTCTCACCTTGACAATCTCTCCACTCAGAGCATATTTGATAGGATGAATATAGAGAGAAATACTGCTCAGAAAGTACATTACTAAAAGAAACACTGCCATTCATGTATGTTTTAGACTGCTGTATATCAGTATAATGTATTCTTTCATCTTCTGTAAATAAAAAAAACACACAAGTAATTATTTTAACTAAATAACCTTTCCAAACATTTTCATACTTTATTCAAAGTGTAGATACACCCTTAAGTATTGTTCAAGTACAACAATTAGCAATAAAAGGGACAATAGTTCACATTTCTGAATTCACATTTGTTATACTGTTATTTCATATAGCTATTTATAAAACCAAACCGAAGGTAATTCAAAACCATTCCCATAAAATATCCTTTGTTGTGATATGGACATTTTAGTTCCATATTATCTTTTTTACAGGGTTGGCTTTAGTATTTTCATAATAGAGTTGTCTGGCCACAGTCAAATAAGGAGTACTTTTATCTTCTTTTTTTCTATATGGACAGCAGATCCCAGACAAAAGTAAAGAATAATCACACAAAATCATCATAAAGTGACTTCATATTTCTTTTGTCTGCATTACCATCATTTTCATTCAGCCATTTAATCAGTATAAAGTCCACTGAGAGGCTGTCAGCATGCTCTGTCAGGGTGCTCTAGAGCCTTCAAAGCTTGTCTTGGTTAGGACCACAAATGAGTACCAGGCTTCTCTTTAAAAAGTAACATTACGAGACATTACACAAAGGTAGGTGCTTAGACAAGTTCAGCTGAGGTCCTGATGAGGGAGCTATGGACGGCAGACTTGCTATTTATCAATGGCTGGAGGAATGGGGTCTTCAAGTATAAAAACAAGCGATTAAAAGAGAGGGTCTCTCCTTGGCTGAGGCGCAGAAAAGGCAGAACGGAGCAAGCTTGTGAATAACAATCTGCTAGACTGGCAGCAGAGTAAGAGCCAGCGTACGGAATGCGTTACCAACACTCTTTAGAATGCTTTGAACAGAATCAGCAACAGGGACAGAGAAATGGAGTCGCAAACGTAAGTCATAGGCGTCCCAAATGTCATCTTGTAGCAGCCACACTTGCAGGGAAAAGACTGTTGAAGAATCTTAAAAGGAGAAGGGCACTCGACTGTTAATGCAGTGCAACTGATAACAACCATGTGTTTCCATATAGCGATATCAAAAAACCAAGTTGAAGACAATCAAAGAAACAAAAAAAGTGGTCATGTAAGCAACTGTCTTTGGCAAGTAGTCCTTATATGGTGTTTGAGTTTGTCAGTGGTGCCTGGTTTTCATGTCACCTTCGGCCCATTTCACTTTGTCTCATAAAATGAACATTGTAAACACTGTCTGACAGCTCTGGGTATTGGTCCACTGAAACCACATAGTAGCCATCGTAGCCCTGCACCTTCCCCGAGCCTAAGAGCTGCTGTTTCTCTCCCTCCGTCCAGAGGCGGGAACATTCCTCTCCATCCCTCAGTCTCTGGCGTTCGCGGGCCCAGGCCTGAACTACGGCCCTCTGTCTGGCCAGCTCCAGAACCCGGGCCTTCTCTTCGTCCACGCTGCCGCCGTAGCGCGTGTTCAGACTCAGCGGGCCGTACTGCAGCTGGATGTCGGTGATGCGCCTAGTCCTGCCGTTGAGCACAGCGTTGACCTGAGACACGGTCACGTTCACTCCCGTCTCCAGTGTGCGGTGACCCACAGACATGCCAATCAAGGAGAGATCTCCTTCCACAGAGCCAAGCTTGACAAAGTAGTGTGTATCCACGCCGTCAATGGTGAAGTGGAGGTTCTCCAGGTAGAAGGCATCGTTGAGGACAGCTGCCATGCGACGTCCATCCTCATTGGCCAGGCTGATGATGTCAGTGCTGATGCGTCCGTCTCGGATGGCAAACTTCACGCCCATGCCGAAAATTGAGCCCCCGGAGGCAAAGAGCGTCTTGCCCTCGGTCTGAGGACAGCCAGCGCTGGCGGCACCATAGATCTGTCCAAAGCGCTCCAGTTTCACAAAGGCCTTGAGCTGCCTCTGCACCTCACACTGCACACCCAGGAGAGACTGCAAAACAACACAATGCCTGAGTTAGTCATAACATCCTAAAACATTTGACTCACATAATGAAACGAAACAACATTGGTGTTATTATTTTTAGCAAGGCATGAAACTTCTTACATTTTCATTTTTACAGTTAATACATTTTGACAGGCCTTTTCTGCTAAAAAATATCCTACTCATCAAGCACCTCACACCTCTCTTTTGCTTATACTCTGGTGTAAGCTCTATTTCCTGATGGTTTTGGAGGAAAAATGCAACCAGACACCGACTATTATTTCTAGATTCAGCTGCTCCCTTTGCAAAAGTGAGAATCATGTTGCTTCATTAACACTTCAAACGTTTCATATTTTGTATTCTGACACTGGAACACAAGGCATTATTTTTCATGTTAACATGTCTTATGTGGATCATTCGACAACATTTTTACATGTTTTGAAGGTTGTAAATGATTCAGAGCGTTGCCATTGCATTGAATGTACGCTACTTGTTTTTTCCAATCCCTGACAACATTTTTTTTTATGTATTACATTCTATCAAAACAAATCCTAAAGTCATGAACAAATGTGCCTAATTAGTTCTGCTCTACCAGCTAAGTAAAATAAAAACTCAAATTGATTGAACCTCTGGATGGTTCTTTTCAATATGTATTAGTCTAAGCTGTGATCCATGATGACTTCATTACAACAACATACTGTTGACTGGTAGCCTGCAGCTCTTTAAGGAGACCCATTGATAACTCATTATAATTTCAATAAACAAAATATATACAATTATATGGTACTGTGTATTTCACTTATTTCATATATTTTTTCCCTCCACATAAGACAGGAGGATCAATGGACACAGAACAAGCAAAAAATAAATTATGGGTAAAACTGCCATCTCTTGACAGCCACACTGGGCTAAACAAAGAATGAAAAGGGAATGAGTTGGCTGTGAATTTACTTAATTCCCAAAGAGACCAGGAGGCCTTTTCCTCCTCTTTATGTAAAGCCAATTCATTGCACTCTTAGATGAGATAATATATGCTCCTTGCGGAGAACAGGGCATTAGAGCTAGGCCAGTTATATGAGATGGGAGCCGGGTGGCCCACAGCGAGACATCGGCCCAGACAGGTCTGAACAGAACAACAAGCCTGCTGACAGTGTCTACTGCCAAGCTGCCATTGGGGCTAAAAGGAGGTTTTGTCAAGCACCCAGCCTCCAAAAAACTATTTCTAATTTGGTCTCTCTGCTGGCCTCTGGTTCCCTCTCTCCTCCCTCTGGGCTGAACATGGGTCTGAGGATGGGAGGGGGGCAGGGGAGCTGACGGCTGAGACCAGCCTCTCTGGCCAGTCAGTCCCATGACTGTGTGGGGGTCGCACGACCCCACTGGCAAGGGGCTGAAGGGGGTTCAGCTGCGATGCAGGGAATAGTGGGAGGGAGCGATGGCCTGAGGGACAATTCACACCATGCCGCTGCATGTTTGTTTACTGCGCTAGCGCTGTGACCTTGGTCAGCTACCTGAGGGAGGCTGGGGAAGGGGACCATGTCTGCCACTTTGCTGAAGCAGGCTCCTGGGACATCCCACAGAAGCATCAGTCACATAGCATGGGGTGCAATCAGCCTGCAGCACTGCTCAGAGTCCACGATAGAGCTTGGTGCTCTGCCAGACTCCTCTGTCTGACGCTTCATGCCATGTTTCAATCTGTATGCTGCTTCAGCTGTATGCTGAAATATGAGCCTGGATGAGAGGAGATTGGGAGCCATGCACATTTCCATTCGGTCTGTACAATACTGCCAGTTTACAGGATATATAATGTACAGTTTAAGGGCTGAATTCATGCTTCAAAGAATTTTACAATTAATTAGGCTGCTTTGGCTATCTGGAGCGAGGAGCGATATAGCAATAACAGAGCCTTCAGCACTGCTTTTGCAAGTTTAATTCGAAAGAAGATGTGTGTTCAGAAGGGGTGGCCCTTGCTGTAGCATATAATCATTATGTCTTCGACGCACAGGATAATGACTCATTATCTCTAACTTCCTTTTCACTTTTCACATATTACCTGCAGTAAACACTCCGGGGTCCAGTGTAAAAATAGATCTCTTGTAAACATTGTAGATGAGATTAAATATCAAAGATACTTTTGCAAGTTTAAATGTCAGTACGCCAATGGTGAAATTTCCACAAAAGCAATTCCTTTTAAAGCAGTTAAATGAATTAAGTAATTTTAGCAAATGTGTGAGTAATGGCAGTGGAGCGTTGCCTTACAGGCATTGAATAGTTGTCAGGTCTGGGGTGACAACCAAGCAAGTAAAACAGCAAAGCCTCTGTCAGGATCATCACCTGAATTTTGTGGCATGGAAATTGTACGCCTGAAAATAAATGAATCCTCCCCGACATTCATGCATTTATTCCATTTCTCTTCAGAAGCAGAAACTAACATTTGAAATGGAAATATGTGGAATGCCTTTGAATTCAATTAGATCTGTCCTCTTTGTGACTGCCTTGAAGGAGGCATCGGGCTGAGTTCAGAGGCTCCCTACAGAGCTGGAGATATGGGCAGGCACACATGGGGGGTCCCTAGGGCTTCTTATAGGAACCAACCTCTTGGAGTCCATTACTAGTAGATGTTCACAGCAGGATCTGGCTTCATATTCTGTATTTAACTGGTAAGGCTGAAGGAAGGCTGATTTGACAATAATACTGTACAGGTCTAATTGGTCATAGCAGGCTGTAAAGACCTGTGTGCCATCTTTTCGTTTAACTGGTCTTCCTCTGAAACATGTAAAACATCAGGAATTTTCCTGGGTGGGAACTCAAGATATATCAGAAGCTAGTTTTTCCATGTATAGGGCATACAGAGTTTGAGCAATACAGGAGGCCAAAATACCTTTAATACGTGAACATAATGTAAACAAAAATTGTTTGGATGAAGTTACGAGAGACAATAATGTTGGTTTAATAGTAGACAGAGGTTTGACCCTTGCTCACTGAACATGCATGTCGTACAATATCTGTTAGTCTAGGCTGGGCCCAACAAGTGGCTATTGGAAAGAAAGTTGGGTGAATTAAAACAAAGAAGTAAAAAGTTAGTAGCTTCAGGAGCTAAGTTACACATCCGCAGTGATATCATCACAGGGGCTTTTAGGATGACAGCTCTTCTTTTTATTGACTTAATGGCCATGAAAGCCTATCCTCTTAAGGTATAACTGAGTGACATTCTGCATAAAGCTAGTGTGGCCCGCCACCCTCTCAGCCCTCCTGATGGGTAGCATTCTACATGGCTGTAACCAAACCCAAGATAACAACAGCAGCAGCCTCTTCAATAATTCAGCTTACTTGGAGGCGACTTAAAGGTCCTGATAAACGCACGAATCAGAGCATGTCTGCTGCCTCTTTGACTCGGGCTGAGAGTGTAAGACCGAGATGAAATCAATGGCCAGTGGTGGAGGGAACGAGGAGTGAATTTCCCTAATGGCAGGACAATTACAAGAGCTGTTTAGCCTGACCCCATTCCCTGAGATGAGGGCCAAGAGCTGAGACCTGGCTCACTGAGCTGTGGCTGGGTCGGACCATCTCCCCTGGGCGTCTGCCCTCCGAAAGCCTGGCTTCCTGCTAATGAAGTTGGAGGGGAGAGGAGCGGTCGTGGGCGAGGATGGTGTGAGGCGAGGTGTGCTGTTCGACTGAAGAGTGGCAGGAGAAACAGGTTTACCTTGGTGCTGTCCCACTCCTGTGTTTTAATCTGGGTGCGGACCAGCTCATAGGATGGCTCCATGGCATCTGTGCTTGGTTTGCGGTAGCCAGGGATGACGTTGTACAGTTGGAACCCGAATGTCACTAGCCAACTGTTGACATCTGTCAGAAGAAAAATTGTGTCATAAGAAACATTTAATTACTAATCGCAAACAGACTGTATTATCTACAGCACAAAAACTTTTCTGGTTTGAATGAGAACCTACAGTTCAGTGAGAGGGATTCATCTAAACGCTTGACACTGCAGGTCGAGTGGTTGTCTCCTTGAAGTAATCTCCACTCACAGTCAGGACACTTGATTTTTTGTCAGACACTGGACAAGCTATGATTAGTTTATGATGCAAGGCTGTGGCAACATGCGGAGAGAAGATTCCTCCCCGCTACAGGTGCCGCACTAAAACTGACACAGCTGGATCTAAGTGGCATCTGGGATAGATTCTCATGCTGATCATCAGCTGTCTTATGTCAACTCTGGAGCAGCACCACACAGCTGTTTAATCACTGAAATGTGTCTCTCTTTATAAGGTGCCAATCAATTGGTGTGATAGAACGAACATTACTGAAAGCAGTTTTTTTCCAATATTTTGGCCCCAAGCAATATTTGTCACAGCAGAATCATTGCATTGACACTTGGGTGCACGTTTGTCAAAGCTCTGTAATGCCACATTGTGCCACCTGACAAAGCTATTTTAAATAAGAATTTGTTTGAGGACAATGAAAGGACCATAGCAATTCAGTGAATGGAATGGAAATGTCAGCACCATCAATCACAATTGAGGCAGACCCACTCTGGTATCTAACACTGCTTGGAATAACTAGTGGACTGCAGAACTGAATGCCCCACTATTTAAGTGAGGATTACAGGCAAACTCAGGATTTCTTTTAGCATAAATACAGCAAATAGCACCTTATTTTATTCAACTGTACCACTCGAAAAATTTGAAATAAATTATTCTGAAATATCTGGAAATACTTATTAATGCAACTGGCAAAATCATAAAGACAAAGACTGTATGAGTAACTTTTCAATTAGGGGACTTTGAGTTAAGATTTGGAAATAGCAGAGAACAAGCCATAACGGTCAACTAGGCAATATGTTTTGCCAGGATGTATTCTAGCCCAGTGACGTGACAGTAGAGTACCCTCATAATACTGCTCTCTTCTACCAATGTGGCTGTGCTTCTAACAACAGAGGTTGATACAGCAGCCCGTAGCCTGGGCCTCTATAGGCCCATTGTGTTCTCCGTCTCCATTGGGGAGCTTCGACTGCCATTCCCCCCCCCCCCTTGCACAGACGCAACAAAGAAAGATTTGATATTTTTGGGAAGAGACCTGAATGTTCAACAACAGAGGGGACTTGGCTGTGCACTATAGTTCGCTTTGAGCACTAGGCAAATGAAAATTATAGCTATTGGAAAGAAATGGACAAAATACAGCAAAAGCAGTGAAGATGCTCAAAACAACCCATAAAGTGGGCACACTGTTTTTCACTTTGATGTTGAGAGGGACTATATTTTAGTGTGGTAGAAGGTATTTTTAGAATGTAATTTTGAATTCCAAAGATATCAAAGGGATCATTTCAGAAGAACCGGTTTCACTCTGTCTGCATCTGGCGTCCCTCTAACTCACCTGTCATGTAGCACTTAGTCTCCTGGTTGTTGCTCAGGGGGTTGTTGTTCTTGAACATGTAGAGGTTAAAGGGAACAATGTTGTTGCTGTTGAGGCGGCTCCAGACTTCGTGGTCTGGTGTAGTCCATCGACCAGCCAGGACATCGTAGTCCCTGCGGCCCATGTGGACCAGCCTGCTGAGAGGCTCGTACAAGCCGCCCTGGTAACCCACCACCAGCTGGAAGCTGGGGTTGGTGTCCAGGTACACCTCTCCAAAAGCTGTGTGAAGAATCTGCTTGATCATGATGCCTGAGCCGCTGAACACAGCCAGTGGGGTTCCTATGTTGTCACAGGCCACATAGAACTCATCTCCACTACTGAGCTCCATGGCGAACAGATGTCCCTGTAGGTCATAGTAGAGTGAGGTGATCTCTGAGCTGGAGTGGTTGTACATGTGGGTGACCCTGGTGGGGCTGGAAAGGTCAGCATAGAAGAACTGCAGGTGGTGACCCACGCTGCTTCTGCTGGACACCCTCCGGCCAAGTCCATCGTAGCGGTATGTGATGGCCCACCCACTCACCTTGTTGTACACCTTAATCAGAAGGCCGGCGGAGCTGTACTCAAAGTAGTCATTCCCTCTTTGCTTGAGGAAGCCGTCCTCGTCCACCCGGTACAGGACATCTCCCAGACGAGTGATCCTGTCTCGGAGGTCGTACCGCAGTGGCGTGAGGCGGGCGCTGTTGCCCGGGCTGAGGAGATGGAGGTTGCCATTAAGGTCGTAGCTGTACCTCCACAGGGGCTTGTCGTTGATAGAGACCACCTGGAGCTGGCCATCTGCATCATACTCGTAGGTGTAGCGAGTCGTGTTGGCATAAGGCCCCACTTTCAGCTCCTTGGCCACCATCCGGCCCATGTTGTCATACTGGACCATCATCCAGTACATGAGAGAGCGGAAGATCTCGTACTGCACCTCCTTCACCCGGCCGTAGGCGTCAAAGTGCTTGGTGTGGGTCATAACTGCTGTGGTGATGATCTGATTGATGTCATAATAGATGACGCCAAATTTACCAAACTGTTCCGTCTTTCCAGACACATCGTCATAGCGATACAGGTCAATCGGCAGAGGGGTCTCGTTGATGACGGCCTGCATGCTAGTGACCCGGAAACTGTTATCATAGACGTAGTCGAACCGTGCATTAACCATGCCTTCCTCGCTAAAACGGAAGATCTGCCTATCGATGAGAGGTCCTATCTGGCGGTAGCGGATGGTGCATGTGAAGCCCTCGCTCTGCAGGTTGACTGTTTTCAGCATGCCCGCTGCCTCGTCATAGGAGAAGGCAATCCGAGTGGTGTCATACAGGATCTCCAGCATTTTGGCCAGCTTGCCGTACTTGTAGATGACTCTGCGGCCTGTTCCCATGTAGGTGGTCTGTAGCAGCTGGCCGTTCTCACTGTAGTCCTGCAGCACGGAGGCGTTGCCTTCTGGCGGCCCATAGGTGTTTCTATAGTAACCGATGGATCGTGTGGTCTCCAGGGTCTGCCGTGCAACGTTGGGCATGGTGACAGAGGAGAGGCGGTCGTTCTTGTCAAACTCAAAGATGTACTGCCGCTGACTGTAGAGCAGAAGAACCATGGACTGTCAAGAAAAAGAGAGAGAAAATGTTTTCACACAATTTGCAAGAGTAGTACTTCCAGCTCCTATAAATTCATAATATGTAATAATATCACCTACCGTATGTACTTACAACAGTGTGCATGCTGTACAGTATATTATTAGGTCAGAATACATGAAAGTATGCCAAAAAGGTAAAGTTAGGTACATTTCTCATGGTAAACAATGCTTATTAGGCATGCAAGTTAGACTAGAACATCTTTATATCCACCCATTTCCTCCCTGTCATGCTATAACTAAAGAAATACATTAAAATGTTTAGAAAGGTTGAAAATAAATCTACAGATAGTCCTGCTACAATGTCCTGAAGACATGATTTTCTAAACAGACATCTTCTTGTTCCTTGTGTTTGGGGCTCTTTTGGTCTCAACACTGAGTCTCTCACAGTCTCCACAAAAACGGGCTTCTATGAGAAGTCTTTTGGGTAAATAAACAATATCTTGAAATTGCATCTAAGACTGTCACAACAGGGTGTCTGTGTTTCAATGATTGTGATGAGTTGCTAAACTGACTTCAGACTAACTGGGGCATTTTCAATGGCATTTTCATATTAAATGATTAAGTCTGCAAATTGAAGCCCGTTACATTCCCCTGAAAGATAAGTAAACTGCGTAATTTACTCTGTTCTGATCCTCAAAGCTATTTTAGGTACAGCTGTTCTGTCAGACTGCACTAACACTGTGCAATTCCTGCCAAGAGCACCAGACAGGCCTTTATTACACTTTAACAATTGTTGAAGCCAGAATTGGATAATATGCAACAAAACTATCCAACCCTACTGGAGGATTAAAAGTTAACTTTGAACCACAGTGTCAAAGCTCCTGTTAAGTGCTCTTTTTGGACAAATCCCTCAGGGCTGAAACAGAGAAATCAAGATGATCTCCCATCTGTACAGGGGATATTTTCCATCAGCAGCAAACTCTTGTTTACCTTCTCCAGGTAGGTGTAGCTCCACGATTTACCATCAGCAAAGATCTGGGATGTGATTCTTCCATTCTGGTCGTACTCCATACGTACTGACATGGTTCCCCTCTGGATCCCTGCCACATGTCCACCTGGGGAGTAGGTGACGTTGACCCCATTGAGGCGACTACTGGGTGCCCACAGTGTGGGTCTGCCAGCATGGTCATAGTGGATCCGCAGTGTGAACTTCCTGTGGTCATCATAAACCTTTTCTGTCCTTGTGATTCTGTCAAAGTCTAGTGACAGCAAGTTTCTATTGTGAACCTGTGGCAGAGAAAGAAGCAGGGGACAGAGTCAGTTCAAAGTTCTTGCCACTACTGAAGTTAATAATAATGTGAGAGAAGAGCGAAGCAATGTGTTTTGGTAGTTAACAAGGATTGAAGAGAGCCTTCCTTGAGCAATGTTTTCTGAAGTGCAAGCCTGTGAAGAAATCTAAAACCTTACCTTAAGTGTGATTCTTTAATAATTACAATAGAAGTCAAATCTCAAGAGTACATAAATCATTGAAGTGATGCTTTTATAGGAATTACCATATTTCTTTGTTTGTGTAAAAATTCAGTGGATGTGCTTATTCATGCAAGGAAAATAGGAGCCACATTGAACATTAAAATCATTTTTTATACTGACAGAAAAGAATTATCAGGCATAGATGACTCACTTTCCTTAGCTATTTCTGTAAATTGGAAAAAAGTAAGAATAATCAATTCCACTCCTTTGCGAAGGAAGAAGTCAAAGGCTCAGAACATTGTTTGAATGCCACTTCACAGTTTCTGCACCATGCTAATGCCTGAGGCCTCGGTGACCCCTGCACACACTGTGATCAGAGCAGAAAGGCTCTCCTCTCAACATAGTAATCCACAGGCCACGTCCAGGTCAGCCTGGATAGGAAGCCCCTGCCAGGCTTTGTCTGAGACTAACCGTGCTGCAGTATAAATGAAGCGACAGCAGCAGCATCAATCAGCATAATCTGACTAATGGAAGGCATGCAGGAAAAGCAGGGCAGAAATCAGGGACAGGGGACGCAAGGGGAGGCACACGATTGTTAAAATGAGCGGGTGTCTGAACAAACAAATAGGATATCAGAAGGAAATGAAAGGCTACAGTATGTTTAAACAGTTTCCCTTCCCCTTCCTTCCATCCTCCATCCATCACAACCCTCTTTCTTTCTGTTTGCCTTCATGTCTTTCTGATTATTATGCCTGGTTACCCATCAGGTAGCCTGGCACACAGGTTGGCACAGCTCTACGGGGATTAGTAGAGTCTTAAAACAACTCTGAATGCTGCCTCTGGCCTTTCTCTAGTGGCTTGGCATCAGTGAGCAAGTCACAAGGGGCTGGTGGTTTGTTAAGTCTCCTTTCCCCTTCCTCAAACGAAAATGAGCTGGCTCAGGTCTCTATTTTGTGAAGGGACAATTACACTGGGGCCAATTAAAGTCTCCAATACCTAATAGAGAGGATTATTTGACATCAAAAAGGAGTGTGCACAGGAATAGCATCATTAATTCCCTGAAAGGCTGAAGCAACAACAGTAATGACTCCAAACAATTAAAAAGGGACATTCCTAATTTCCCAAGCCTCAATGGAAGATACTGTAACAAGACAGTCAATTTATCCATTGTTTTCTGATCTGACATTGAGATGGATCCGTCTATACAAAAGATGACAAGTTATTTTGAAGATATTCAAGGTTTTTGTAGTAACTTCCACCATCTCTGATCAAAAACATGAAACTCCTATTTTTTGCAGATGAGTGTTCTGTTCCCAGGAAAGAACAGGAGAGATGGTGTGTTGTGATCTGCATAGTGGGATTGATTAGGTGGGTGGATAGGAAAAAATGGGAGAGACAGGGATCCTCATGAACAAGATCTGGTTCAATGGTTTTCAGCAGAGATATTCTGGGCTTCTGGAGAATGGAAACCCATTCAAGAGGAATGTTTTAAATTGGATGCTGACTTAAACAAGAAGGGGTGAGACACGGATGGTGGAAGCATTCGCCTCACATCCAAATGTCCAGCTAAAATGTTTTATTTACGCATATTTATATTACATTCAAACTTTCAAAAACATAAATCAGCCTAATTATCTTTAGGGAGTAATCAAACATGTCCTTCAAAAACCTCAGTTAATTACCATTAATTACCTCTTACCATAATCAAAAACATTTCTTTTATAGAATTTAATACATTTACACAATCATTTTGTAGTCCAATTAAAATAAGTCCAAATCTATGTTTTTCATGTTCAATATTAGCTTGGGCATATGTATTGCATTGTTCTTGTGGTCGCATTGCCGGTGAGATAAGAAATATAATCTTATTTGCTCAGTTTCTGAACAAACATGCACAGATATGTGGACTCTGTTATTGGAAAGCGGTATAGGACACAGTTGGGATAATGCAAAGCTAACACAGTGATACCACAAGCTGTGTACAGACAGAACAAGCTTTGTCTCTGCTTCCCTATTCAGATGAAGCAGCTCAGGATCTAGGCTCCACAGAGTGGCAGCCAGAAAGATTTCCCTATTACATTTACAAACTACTCAAGCTGACAGGCGGCCCCGTTTCCATGGAGAGAAACAGAATTTCGGTGCCTTGGCAGCATAAATCATGAGCTCTCCTGCTGGCTAGGGAAGACCCGAGCGGCACATGTCACTGTGGCAGGCAAGGGCTAAAGCAACGTCTGCCAAACACCCCTTTAGCTTCAGAAC
Organism: Osmerus mordax; assembly: GCF_038355195.1. Lineage (NCBI taxonomy): Eukaryota > Metazoa > Chordata > Actinopteri > Osmeriformes > Osmeridae > Osmerus > Osmerus mordax. The sequence goes on from NC_090060.1 coordinate 12,492,625, forward strand.
GTGGCATACACATTTCAACACACACAGGGACCCAGCACACACAAATATATATTTAAAGAAACACACTCACAAACAAGCTCAGACAGGAACATGCAGACACTCAATGTCCTTGCTTTTGTTGATTTACATTCACATCCCTGACAACAATGCATGCACAAACACCCAGAATGACCCACACACCTTCCCTCTCCCTCCTTGCTCTTTCTCACGCATCCCCCCCGCCCTCCCCCACCCCGCCACACACTCACCCAGCCACCCACGTAATATCACTTGACATGCCACTCAAGGTCGCTCAATGATTCCAGCTCATCCCTCTTCTCCCCATTAGGCTGCTCCCATTTCCTAGCTCACCCCTGAGGCCATTGTCTGTTACATACATTAGAGGCTTTCATTCCAAAGGGATGTTAGGACCATTAAATGAACAGCCAATGACAGACAAAGTGGCACCTCCCATTAGCCATGTCACCAACCAGAGCTAGAGCCACACTCAGCTATCTTAACCAAAGATTTAGTTTGCTTTACCTGAGACAAAAACAATGACATTTACCGTGAATACATTTAGGTTCAGGCTCAATTCATGTTTGGTAATTCGTCACATTCTACAAAGAAATAGTGTGTTTATCCTTATAAAAATAGGGTCTCGGAGATATTCTGTGTGCTACAGCGTTATCACAGCAAGGCCAGCTTACTGAGGCTGCTAGCCAACTAGGTCACATAGATTGATTGGTTCTGTTATTGCCTCTCTAAAGGTTTGACTGTGTTGCTGAAATTTAAGATGACACTACTTTTCACAAGACCTCACTGTTTTCTTTCAGAAAACATAAATCCATAACGTGTGTGAGGTTCTATGCGTGTGTGCTGTATGTGTTTGTGTGTGTGAGTGTGTGTGCTGTGCACAACCGTCTTAGAAGGTATTGTAAGCTGCTGCGGCAGGTATGGAACAGAGGCAAGGAGAAAGTCCTGTCAAAATAAGGGTTAATGACCTGGCCCAGGTCACCGGTGCATGGCGGCACTCTGTGACAACATCAACCTTCTCTGATCTCTGCAGGACTGTGCTAAACACTCCATGTTATTAGTGAAAGTTAAGGTTGTCTGCAGTGCAACACTTCAAATAACTTGGTCACTGTATTAATGTTTTCAAAGATATACTGCCCTGGGACTCTTAGACTCACTAACCCAATCTTGGTGCTGCAATGAAAATATACCAAAAATGATATAGAGGAAAATAAATCCTCCTTTCTGATTTGGGATTGTTCATTTGTGAGTGTGTGTGTTTGTTAAATAAGCCTTACCCTAAGCCGGCGTCCATACACGGTGACCTGACCACGGGCTTGCTCTTTCCTCTGTCTCCACTCCACCAGATTGAGGCCATTGTCGATGGCCAGGGTGACGTTCCTCTTGCTGACTGTGGGGTTGACAGTGCCGGCCAGCAGGTGGGGCTCTGTATGCAGGGACACCTCCATGCCATTGGCCAGCACCAGACGTAGAGAGCCATCCAGTCCAATGTAATAACTGTTCCGGACTTGATCTGAGGTTTAAACATATGTACACAAGTATGATTGGGGTTGTGTTCTAAGACAAACACATTTTGTTCAAGAACCAATCACAATAAATTAATCATATCTAACGTCCTAATCATCATTGCTGTGATCTAAAATGGCTGTGCAGCCACAGCCCGTTTAGAAGCAGTATTTAACCACAAAAGGTGTGAGGATGGCTGTTCTGTGACAACAAAGACAAATAGAGGGAGGTTTCACAGCACCAATAAAGCGAAGTTTTACAGCTGTTCCTGTAGCCTAAAGGAGATGGGAGTGGAAGCTATCAAAATCAGATAGCTTGCCTGTGGCCACACAGCACACAGAGCTCCTGTCACTGTCCCCAGGTGACTAGCAGCACAAGACCCAGAGCAGAGAATAATGTTTCCTGAGAGCTCCTCTTATATATTCATCAGAGAATGTCCTCTTCTAGCCTCCTATCAGAGCACTGGCAGGGACCAAGATGAATATGACTCTCATTAACAGCTGTTGAGAATTAATGGCTTGTCAGACAGTTCACTAATTACTTTATTTTGTTGGATGGAAAAACAATCAAACCATACATCTAGCCTATTTACAGTGGAGTATGTCAGGTGTGAACAAGTGCAACATTTCAGAACCGCCTTTTTACATCTTTGTTAGTCAAGGGTGGAACATCTGGTTGAAACCATCTTTCGACCATCTACATCCATTATAAACGGTTATTTATTATGGTTGAAATGGTTTGTGACAATGTGTAACAGGGATAGCCAGGGGAACAAGGGAATATTGCTGAACATGGAGTTCACACTAATGCATACATAAGATGTACAGTAGGTAGGAGGGGCTGTCTGTACCTTAGCCAGGAAGAGACTTTGCACACAGAGGTTGTACTCTGATAAAAACTACAGATGTGGAACAGTGCATCTGACACCACGACTACACTAAACATTCCCCTTTCATTCACAAACTCATTTAGTTGTAATTTCAGTTTCAGGGTGAATGCACGATTCAAGAGATTAAATCATCTCTGTAACCCACACATACATACACAACTCACCAGGTGCGCTATAAAAGTCAACACAACCAAGTGTGCCAGAATCTACATTGACAGTATACGCGTGTGAGAGAAGAGAGTGCTACCTGTTCTGTGATTATGGAAGTGTTAGTTGACAAAGCGGACAATGGTGAATTAATTAACAGAGGCGTGCCTGGCGCAGTGCCTTTTGCCAGCAGATGTCCAACACAAGGTCACCACAGTGAGGTGACCATTTCACGCTGCCGCATGAAGCCACCAGGGGTTATCATCTCCCCTTTCACTCTGCCCTAGGAGAGTCATCCAATCAATGTGGAGGGGGAGGAGGACTCTTTCAAATCAAATGCTAGTAAGGAAAAAATCTTTACATTCTTTTCGAAATTGAACCAGGGCTGGAGAGTTCAAAGCTATCAACTGGTAATCGATGCAGCAGTCGGTCAGGCACAAAACAGGATACCAAAATGCCCAAGTATGCAAGAAATTTCACGGACACAAGGCTTGGGCCTGAGACCCCCCCTTGCACTCTCTGTCTAGTCCTGACTGATTGGATTTCCTAAACAGAGGACCTCTGGGCTGACAAAACTGCATTTTTATAGATCAAGTTTGGAGACATAAAATCAATATGGACTTTCAGATCTGTGAGTGGGAGGCAGGACTGAAGAAAAAAACCTGTATTTACTCTGCCTACTGTTCACATACAATCATAATACATCAAGATTAGGACTTAATTAGGCTTATTCACCAATAGTACTCAACCACTTCTTCAAAAACACTCATATCTGCAAGTGACAAGACTTCATATAGTTCATATTGAATTCTGTACTTCATCATTTAAATGTATAATTAACATTCATACTGTTCAGATACTCACCCTGCAGAAGAGTGTAGAAGGTGCCGGAGGCTGATAGGTTGGTGGTGACCGTGATGTCCTCTTTATTGGAGCCCTCTGTCTGGACTCGGACAGAGCTGTCTGAGTCCGTGCGGTAGCTGCTCATCCTACCCGTGGGGTGAGTCACATTGGTCAGGCGGCCATAACTGTCATACCTGCAGGCAAAAGCAAGGATGTAGGCCAATAGAGTTACAGGTTATTCACTACAAATCTATTCCCCCCCAATTAGCATTTATACAGAATGTAAGATTGCATTTGAGATGCAAGAAAACACCATTGATAGTGCTGAATATTGGAGCATATAGTGATACAGTATAAACATTTTCTGATGTAGACATTTGCTCATTAGCCTAAAAGATTAGGAGTACCGACTGATCTCAATATGCCGTCTTGAATTATGAGCATTGGAAGAGAGTGATTCAGAGGCAAGGTTTGAGAGGTGCAGCATTTCCACCGTTTGCAAATCAGTCGGTTCATCACATCCAGGAACATGAGTGGCCAGATTGTCTCATTTGGCCGTGAGAGCACATCAGCATGGAACAATTTGAAATCTTTCAGCTTGTCAGTGCTCCAGCATAAGAGTGAGTGAATGGTGCATTACTTAGAATGAGGACTTTTCTCTGTGCTGTGAATGCAGATTGGAGAGCCCTTGCTGCTGTTGCTGCCTGCCATAATAATGCAGTCTAATAAATTATATGGCATGGACAAGTTTACAGATATTTCTCTAACTCTTTTGGCTCAAATATCCAAAAGCAAATTGGGAGAGAAAACACCTTCTAGAGATAAATGTTATCTGATCTAAAGAGCACATGTTCTTGGACATTTTTCTCATACATTTCTTGCAGTATTATGCTTGGAAATTCAAAATAGGTACATTTTTGTCTGGCGAGTAGGAGTTTGTGTAATACTGATAAGATACCTGAAAACCGATAAAATTACATTTTTGTCAGGCTTTAGTATGTTTCGACACCGATTTTGTTAATGCAGTTGAAATCAAGTGTTTAATTTCCCTCTCATTGGACAGCTTCATGTCAGCCACATTACTTCATTTCAACTGACACAAAATGTATATCTGCTTTCACCAAAGACCAGTCCTGCAGACTCCAATCTAATTCCTGAGCAGTGTCGCATGCCCCAGCTTGATCACTGACCCAAACAGCTCTCAATAGAGTTATCTCAATCAGGTCTTGAAGCCAGGCTCACTCCTGAAGCTTCACTGCTGAGATCTATTGGCTCCAGAATGTTCACACTGAGCTGCCTATTAGCTTCCTCTGACCAGGCTTGAGGGTAGGCAGGGGCAGGAGGCTTGAGGGCAGACAGGGGCAAGAGGCTGCATTTTTAGGGGCTCCATGCCTGAGGGCTTTGGGTTGTGGGCCAGGGGCCCAATGGGTCTATAGGGGCTGGGTAGGGGGAAAGAAGCTGTGCTTCCCCCCCTTGGATGTTCCAACAATCCATTTGTAATGCATCACAAACACTTCAAACACTAGTACTCTGACCTTTTCCTGATGAGGCCCAACCACAGGCAGCACATCAACATCAGCACCCTGCACATTCTCACCCCTCAGTGAACCACACTACCCAATTGTTATAGTTCAAATTGAAGACTTGAGGAACCAGGTTGAGTTCTGGCAAGGGGATTTACACCAATCAGCCATAACATTATGACCATCTACCTAATATTGTGTAGGTCCCCCTTTTTCCACCAAAACAGCCCTGACGTGGCCCGTTGAGGCATGGATTCCACTAGCCCACTGAAGGTGTGCTGTGGTATCTGGCACCAAGACATTAGCAGCAGATCCTTTAAGTCCTGTAAGTTGTGAGGTGGGGCCTCGATGGATCAGACTTGTTTGTCCAGCACATCCCACAGATGCTCGATTGGATTGATATCTGGGAAATTTGGCGGTCAACTCAACACCTTGAACTCGTTGTTGTGTTCCTCAAACCACTCCTGAACCACTTTTGCTTTGTGACAGGGTGAATTATCCTGCTGTAAGATGCCACTCCCATCAGGAAATATTTTTTCCATGAAAGGGTCTACATAGTATGCTTAGGTGGTACATGTGTCAAAGTAACATCCACATGAATGGCAGGACCCAAGGTTTCCTCGCAGAACATTGGCCAAAGCATCACAATGCCTTCGCCAGATTAAATTCTTCCCATATCTGGAATCGGGTACTACAGATTCTGGATACATAATGTGTATTTTGATGAGCTTTGCTACTAAATATAAGCATCATCAGAACCAAGATTGGCTATTCTGTTTGGCAATTAAGCATCTTTCACAGTACTGTGAGAGAAAAAAAATCATTTACAGCAATCGTTAAACTGTAGTGCTGATGATTACAAAAAAACATTAGATGGTTACAGGTTACCAACAAATCCAGCTACTGTCAGGGCACAGGAAGCTGACATGGGGCACAGCACTAAAACCATGGAGTAGGTGTTTCTGTGTTCTTTGTGCTTTGTTTCTGTGTTTGACCATGCTAAATTATGTTCCATCTATAGGCTGAAAAACATACATAAACATGAAACAATTCAGGCAGTTTGGTGTGTACGATAAAAACATAAAACAGCCACACATCTGTGTGTTCGAAGATAAATGGTGGTATTTTTTAATATCCAACGGAGGCCAATTATGTCTTTGACCCTCAGGAGACAGAGTGACCTTGAAAGCTAATTATGTACAAACAACAAAGAGTCCCTTTATTGGGCCTAAACGAAACATGGAATAAATGTGCTGGCGGGGAAATGTGAAGTCATAATCTTATTTTGAGAGAAAGACAGGAAATTAAATGTTTTATGTTAATTATTGTGTTCTTGATATGCCATTTATTTCTGTTTGTTTGTTGCCAAAAATACAGAAGAAAAAGTAGAGACTATTGAACATATCATTGCTTCCATGGTAGAATAAAATCTCTGTTGCATTCCCTGATTAGTTTTTTTTTACCATATATTGCCGTTGCACGCAAATAACCACCACATTTATTTAATGTCATGTCTATCCACTACATACATTTTAAGGACAGAGCACTGTGTCTCCACTATGGATTACATATTTGCCAGAAAAGCTTTTTTATTAAACAGATTTACTACTAATGTATCTTCTTCTCTGAGTCCAACAGAGAGTTGTGTTCCAATGGGATAATTTTATGAGCCATTTGAAAATAATTTCAAAGGAAATGACTCAGAGACAGAACTGCACAAGTCAGGACTGTTTCAGCCTCAGGCTTATACACCCTTCCAGTAGTGTAGGTGGATGCTAGCACATACGAATACCTTAGCAAGGTCTTTTTACCCTAATTGTTGTTGTTAAATATCTGCTAAGATTGAATTGATAAATGGAAGATATATCAGGGTGTGATATTCCACAAGTGAGCTGGAACGGATATATGAACAGCCAGTCCCAAAAAACGTACATTGTTTGACACACTCATCAAAGACATTAAAGGGTGTGGCGTTTTGAGTGACAGTGAGCTCCAGGCATGTGACCATGACTCGTGAAAAAATATTTAACTGCAATCGACTGTCGACAACAGGTCTAAATATGAATTTCCTGGATTCTGAATATCTAACACATTAGCCCAAAGAGACTTTGTGTACCTGCAAACTTCAATACATCAACATATGCATAGTTGTAACATTTCCCCTTATAATTACTTTCAGTAAACAGTGTTTGGGATTTATAGGCCCCGCTATAAATTCGATTTCAATCCAGAGTTGTGGCAAAGCCATTATCTATAATTGGATCCACTTGGCTTGCAGTGGTGTTACAGTAATGTTTGTGAGCCAACTTCTCATAATTGTATTTTAAACAAAATGTTACTTACTCGTAGAACGTTGTCCATCCATTTTCATTACTCTTTGTTGCTAGCAGCCCTGAACTTCCATGGTAAGTCATCACAGCCAGTTCTTGACCCTGTGCAGCAATGCTTTTGAGGGCATTATTGGTTCCAATTGTGAACCAGAAGGTCTGTCCATCAGGCACCATGAGCCATAGAGGCATGCCAGTTGTGTCTCTCCTGAGGGTCACTATGTTCTTGTTTTTGTCAGTGATGGAGCTTAGGTCTCCTTCTCCAGAGTATGTAAGATTAAACAGGTGGTCTCCAGTGGTCAGACTCTGCGTGTAGATGTGGCTCCCATTAGAATCAAACAGATAGAGCTCGTCATTTATGGGGGACGACACCTCATACATGCTAAGAGGGTTCAGGTACGGCTTGTTCCTGCGTACATAACGGATGCGGATGTTGCCCAGGTCGGCAATGAACAGCTCCCCGTCGGATGACACGGCTAGCGAAGAAGGTGCGTTCAATTTGGCATCTTTGGCGTAGCCATCGTCCCCGGAGTAACAGTCACAGTTGGCGTCATTCTTGCAGTCGCATCCGCTGGGGGCTCCTGCCACCAGAGAGATCTCTCCATTGGTGGACACCTGCCGCACACGGTTGATCTTCTTCTCATCTGACTCCGAGATGTAGAGAATGCCGTTGTGGGAGACGGCGAGGGCGTTGGCGGACTCCAGGGTGGCATGGATGGCCACTTTGCTCATCAGGAAGTGGTCAATGAGTGGTCAATGCCCGGCACCTGGCAGTGCATGGGACGGCCTGCCACAATGCGCACCTGGTGGTTCTCAGAGATCTGGAGCACCACATTGTTATCTAGCACATAGAGGGAGTTGTCCATGGGGCTAACGGATAGATCTGTAGGCCACTCTAGACGCACCTGTGGGAAAGCAGACCAGAGAGATAGAAGGGTCAGAAACAAAGCGAGCACATTTGATCTACCAAATCCTAACATTATCTGTGGGGAAAAACCCTCCAGGCAAGAGTAATTGAAACCACTTTTCAAAACATTAGATATTGTACAGAAAACTATCAAGCTCTCTCCTAGCATGGCCTTGCAAGGAAAACAATTTTTGAAAAGATTCTTATCTGATAAGAAGGAAAATAGCAGTAAGAACACTGTTAAAAACACCAAAACAAGATTTCTGAGATTGAACTTGATAAGAGGAGAATAGGAAACAAAAAAGAAGAAGAGATCCAAATAAATGATCAGATGAACCCAAACCATTATACAGCCATAGATCATGCACACTCTGGATACTGAAAGACTGGACTTGGGCATCCGTCAACCTGGCAAAGTGGATCTCTTTTTTTGCTTTGGGTTATTAATTTAGTAATAACAAAAAGACAGCAGGAGGTAAAGTCCATGAGGACAAAATGAAGCACATTTAGCAGATAAAAGTCCTGGTTACATCCCCCAAATTATGACTTATTGTTCTGCAGATAATGCATCTAGATTTTAACAAGTACTTTTGGATTCATCCAATTCACGAACTCCCTCTGCACTTACAAACCCAGTAAGATCTCTTAGGAACATAATATGAAGTGTCATATTTCAATAGCGGCCTTGGAGCAGCAACAAGAGAGACTGATTAAAACCTGGTCTTAATTTACTGGAAAATACAAGGACTAGTTCGGATGATGGACAGCTTTTACATGAGCCAGAATTAGCATTGATTTGGATACCTCGTCTTACAGCCGGGAAGTAGGAAGGGGATGGAATTACCTTGCAATTACTATGGTTCACTAATCTTTCATAGGGGCATGATGATGCAAGTTCACAGACCCCTGTCCACAAAATTGATTGGGGAGCAATTCCCTAAGTATCACGTTTTATGATAACATGGAATTAATGAGTCTGCATTTTGGTTTTGTAAAACAGAAATCCATATTCAATTTAACTGCACAAAATCATCACACAACATGCAGTCATTTAGGATGAACTAGCACATCAGGGCACACTGCTGTGAGTTCATAACTAGGCTGAATCTCAGAGGAGGAAGATACTGTTTGGGCATGGAGTGTGTAACCTTCAGCTGACAATAGTTAAACAATACATCAGCAAAAAATCAAATAAAAACTTCAAATTGCTGACTGGTGGATTAAAACAGCCTCCGGGAAATACATTCCCACTGATAAATGTGAAAAAGTTGAGGTTGCCACAATAAATTCCACTTCACAAGAGGAGCAACTCTGCATTCTAAAGGCCTCTGGCCTTCAATAAAAACAGAGCTCTACAAACATAAAATAGAACACTCAATGTATGTTTGAGCAGCTGATTCCAGGAAACCCCTTTCTAGAGTATACAATACATAACATTGATCCAAACCAAACCTGTTTAAACATTCAGTATTCCTCATTTTCTAAATCGTAGGCAATTTGCCGTCCGTAGTTAGCTATTGACAGCTGATTCCAGGTGACCATCAGTTCAATCATTCTTTTTATTATGTCTCAGTCCTGACTGGTCCTAGGTTTCTCCCCATAACATCCGTTTTTCACAGCATCCTTGTTTGCCCAAGCTGATGGCTGATGTTTCCACAAGGCCCCATGTCCTGAAAACCTCCCACCATTTCTCCCAAATCGAGTCGGTTTATATAATAAAAAGTACCTTTGGCTACGCACAACAAACATGAGACTGGCAGTGGATACACGTTGTCTTTCAGAGAGCAGAAAACACATTTACTTGGGAAACTAAGGGGGGGGATTTTGAATTCTTTAAAACCTATTCCTTGTCAACACTGGTGGTTTAATATTTTATGAGCCTGAGTGTGGAGTGGCTCGAGGGAGTCTGTTGTCAGGGGGTTTTCACGCCGCTTTGAGTGATGAGGGGATATTTCTCGAGCTCCCATCCCACATGCTGTAACCCAATCACACCCTCGCCGTCCTGCCTGCACTGGGGCAGCTGTCAGTAGCGCTGGCTCTCCCGCCCATGGCACAGCTTAGCAGGGCACATCAGCCATCAGAGGTAGCCATGGATTTTTCTCCCCCTCAAAAGCACATCTATTTTTGTTTGTAAGCTCACTTGTATTACAATAGCCCATTTTCCATAAGCAATCCCTCTGCTACAACCCCCTTTTATCAATGTGATGCCTGTCTAAACCTATCCCATATTCGGTTTGAAGAACCTTTCAGATTTTAACTGCACATCAATGTCAGCGCAGTCATGATAAAGCTTTCTGAAGTTCCTAACACCCTTCAAGTGAAGACGTGCAAAACGTAATCTCATTCCAAGACATGGTTTCCCTATATACAGTACAAGTGTTTCAGACCCATCTCTATTTTCAAAACATAAACTTAAAAATGGAAGACCGCATGCCTTTAAAAAAACACATAAAAAAAGATCTCTCACTGAGGTCATCCCATTAACCTTGTGAAAAATGTCCAGGAAAACCGACGGTTAATGTGTGGAAGGCAAAGAATTGCCTGGCTTAAAAAACACATAGAGGTCACAGGATGAATCATGTTCCATAGCACACAAAGAAGACCATTTCCCGGACGGTACTGCAAATACCAAAGATAATTTTTAAGACATCAGTGACCCTCAGTGAGGAGAGGGAGAGAGAAATCTTGAAACTTTAGTTGATGAAAGTCGGTGAAAAAGTAGAGAGCTCTATCAGTGATGAGCCCTCTACAGTGAGACTATGCCGTAAGTAAGTAAGGGGCTGAGTAGTGTTTGAAGTAGGAGCTGTATGCTGTGGATGAATTTTTAATGGATGCTTTTTACTGTCTGAGAGTCCCTGGCAGCACTTGTACGATTTGTCATGGTTGTGGACCGGCAGTCAGTCTGCCTGGATCTCCTCTGCAATGTAGCTGAGGTGGCAGGCATCCATGAGGGGCTTGTGGAGACTGACAGAGAAGCATGGGGTGGGATGTACAGTAGTAAGGGTTGGGTGGGGGTCCCTGAGGGCCTGCAGTGGGCAGCTGGCAGCTCTCTCCTGTGACTACATCCCGTCACACAAATACAGCTCCACAGTATTGGCAGCTGAGGCCCCCTGGGACAGTTTTCTGGCAGTCACAAATGACCCATACTGGCTAACATAGACATGGATTGACATCAAGCTTTGTAGAATTTCATTAACATAATATGTCAAAAATGTCATTTAATTTAATATTTTTTACATTTATACAAGGATAAGAGTAGAATGATTTATTCTTGATCTCTCATTTTCGTACAATAAAGATTGAGCATTGTGCTTTAATTTGAGCTCATGATACATAAAACCACCACAAGAGGTTGTTTTGATGACAAATAATAGGCAGTGAATTAAATATAAATATGCACCTACATATAAAATAATATGTTCAAATAATATATAGGGGAGAGCCAAGCGTATGGTGCGTGGCTGATGAAATGTGACATAAAATCTAGGTTTTGTAATCTCTATGGGGAACTCACTAAGCCAGAGGGTGAAGTGACCTCAACACAGTGCCCTTGCCTGGGGGACGTGTCTGGTGTGGTAGGCAGTCTGCCCTGTGTGTGTATGAGTATCTGTGAATGTACAACATGTGTATGCATGTGTAGAAGTGGTTGGCCCGCAAGGTTAAAGGTCAGATTTCTCATCTCCCCCCAGTTATAGGCCGATGCTATTCCACATCTGGGTTGAAAGCAACCCCTAGGGAAACAACCTCATTTTGCCCTAGTAACATCAGGTCCCAACCCCAACCCCACCCTCAGTCTCAGCCCACGCCCTTGCTGCAAACCCTGGTCTGAGCCTCCGGACCCAGGCATGTCCAATCAGTTTCCTCCAGAGCTCCCAGCTGCAACAGCAGAGCCAGCTGGCAATGCCAGTAGATCAGAGGATAGGACGTTGGCCCTCATAGTGGTCTAGACTCTAGAGCAGGAGTAGGCGGGGTAAGGGGGAAAGGGCCATACCTGGGAGATGTCCATCACAGAGTCACAGCTCAGGGGTCGGGCAGAAGTCAGATCATTAAATCCCAACAGAGTGGAGATGATGCCGTTCTGATCAATTCGGCGAATCATGGTACCATCCACAAAGAAGATGACACCATACTTGTCGACGGTGATGCCTGTTGGACGAATGTAAGAAGAAAAGAAGATACACGATTTAGCTATGAATGTAACTGCTTGGAAAACAACCCATAACTGACTCTTAACTAAATAGTAATGTAAGAACGAACGCCTCAATAATTCACAAACTACAGTATGTAGAGAATGCTGGTACTAATTCAACAACAAATACATTGATTCAATGACTTCTAACATACAAACACTATGTACATTACAGTAGGCAAGAGCCTGACAAAAACAACACAATCTCATATTTTCAGATGAACAAATATGTACTCTTCCCTGATCAGATGCAACATGCAGGCACAGGGAGCATGGTGACTCATATTACCAACTTGGCAGAGGACAAAAAAACTAACATCTCTTCTGATGATTAATGGTTTCCACAATATTGCAAAAAAGCCAAAATGCCCATGTTTTTTATTTTTTGTGTGTGGACTTTTTACAATTTGTACAAAACTTTTCACAGCTGAAACCTGTACTGCTAGCTGTTTAAGAACCTGGGAGCGAAAATTGAAATGTACATTACTGCAGATTTAATTTTTTTCCTCCCAGGTTCACAACAGCGTCTCAGTTTCTCTTCTTTCTGTGATGCTTCTGTGCATATAAATTAACGGTAATGTGAGCCTGGGATTGAGAATGTAAATCTATTGGTCAGTCTCCTAACTCAGATCTTTCTTTTCAACATACTGCCTGTAGTAGTCAATGTGTTTCGGAAGAATACACCGAGGCCACAAACGGACTCTGAAGGTATTATTGGGGCTCTGAGGTTGTAGTGACCATGTTGTACCTCTAGGGTTGGTGAGTGTAGCCTCCACAGCTTTTCCGCCATCCCCACAGCGTGTATCATCATAGGGCAGACACTGGTCTCCTGTCCCTGCCACCAGCTCCAGGTTCTTAGCAACATCTTTCACAGCACTCAGAGACTTGACCTTGAATACCTTCCTACTGCTGGTATCGGATAGGTAGACAGCACCGGAAACAGGACTGCTGGTCAGGTAGTATTTATGAGCAGGGCTGTTGCTGGATAAAGGAAGTGTACAAATCAATCAAACTGTTAGGATTTTAAATTCACTGCATCGGTTTTGGTATAATTCCCTCCTAACACAATAAAAATGGACTCGAAAGCAGAGTGGAGATACACGTTCAACAGAATTACAATAAATGAAGAGGAAAGTAAAATGAAAATAAATAAACATGACACTGTTGCATTTGGATTGATAATTTTTTTTTGAATAGATGAAGGATTCTCTATCTTAATGAAGCATTTACAAATCGCTGGCAAAACTTATTTGGATACAAAATTCCAATAAATGGACAATTTGCTGAACTTTCAAATAACAGTAGTAGAGGGTTTACAATAAGTCTGGCTACTGTGTCTAACACTGTGTAAAGGCCAAAATAAGTATGTTTCTCAGAGGCAATTTCACCAAAACAAGCTTGATAGCTCTTTAATCTCCACAAAGAGCTTTTGACACTTGCTCTATTTGTGCTCCCTGTTTAAAAATGTAAAGTAATACTTTCAAAATATATCTGATCACTCTTACTCTTGTGCATCACATATGAAACAATCAGACCTTAAAAGACAGATGGCACACACATTTCTACATTTAGTGCCATTCCATATCAGTATTCCAAAACAACCTCCTAAATGAACATTTCGTGTTCCTTGACACGCTGAGTTCGACATGTAAGTGAAACTGATCATTTGCTTGTCCCCAAAACACGCACTGCATAAGCCAAGACGGAATTGTGGAGTCCATGCAAATTTTGATTTGAAGATGAATAATGCATCCAACCCTAATTCCTTCATATAAATTAAGATTAGTATAGCATTGTAACTTTGTCTATGCTGGAAATAAACCACTTCACTCTCAGATACTTTATAAAGGACCTGCATTAATTCTGTTACTTTATGGAATTAATAAAACCTGATAAACTCCTAATGAAGAGGGAATGCTGCTAAGTTTTCTAAGACAGGTTATGAAGACATATCACACAAGGTGACAAAGAAACAGACAGACAGGAAAGAACAACAGTTTACATTAGACAGTGCTTGCAGATGGCAGTGTGCTATTTGAGGTAGGTTTATGGTATGTAATGTGCATAGTAACTGCTAAAAGGACAAGGACCAGGCAAAGGCATATGCAAATTATACTGTAAATGTGGGAATTAATAACACAAATGCTTTTGACAACATTAGACTAGCCAGACTAAAAGTATGGTTGTCCTGGACCGTAACATTTTCCATTCGAGGACTATGTAAATTTGTTCATGGAGGGCAATGAAAAAACAAAAACTTAGTTTGGGGATTTTTAGGACATTAATGGGAAGAGCATGAAAGGGTAAAACATGCCGATTACCCTGCAAAACATGAGTAACTTTCATTCATGCGTGAAATCAAAGTAAATAGTGCCATTTCATTTACAGAACATATATGTTATGTACCATATGTATAAATAATAACACCGTTGTGCTTAGGAAAGTCCTCCACCTACACTGAGGCAAAATTTGCGTTTACTCAAAACACACCTGAGGCCTGAAAAAAATCGAATGCCACATGCAAGCAGGTGTAATTGCTTTTTGCAGTGGTGAATTGCGTATTCAGGATATCTGGCCAAACTGTTGTGACCACATTATTCTGAAGCAGTATTGCAGGGCTTCTAATATTCCCTTGGATAATGTTAATGCTGGAACGTGAAAGTACAGACAGGTTTTAGACACCCTTGGGACTTACATATAGAGGTACTGTATATACATAACATAACAGAGCAGCAATAAAATACATTATGAATCCATCGAGCAAAAGAGCAGCCCAGAAATATTGCCTGTTAAATAACAGATTCCTGGACAGAGTCATCACTCATATCTACACAGGGGACATCAAACCATATACTATTCAGGGAAATAGCTACCTGCAGAGACCACCACAATCAGGAAGTGACTCACACTAAGCAGACACTTGAAGCAGGCACCATTCAAATTCACAGTGCCTTAATAAGGCTGAAATAATTTTACAATAAACTTCATACATAGAAAGTTTGATTGCAATAGTTTGAAAGATGTCTTATAAATGTCAGATTATGACCTGACATTTGGTATTGAATTAATTCGAAAATTAAGATTTGAATTGATTGATCTCTGGCTTGCATATACTCAAAATGCCTCCTTGAGAAAAGTAGCATCTCAAGACAGTTGAGCCTACAGTACATTAAGACAACTGCAGTACATGGCTAGGGTAAAGTAGGAAATGGACACCATTCCTATCACTATCACTCTCCCTCAACTGTTTTCTAGTGGCTTAAACACGAAAACATCAGTGAGATAGTAGGAACTTCAAGAACATGAAAATAACTACTCCTGAGTGCCTGCATAAAATGATGTAGTGGTTACTGGCACCTTAAATATGGGTGGAGTCATGGAGGCTTGATACAGCACAGTTCTGCCAAACTCAATGATCATTACAGAACAACCTGTCAGTGTGCCATCATTCAAAAAGGATTAAGACAAAATCAAAACTATAACCTTGAGCTTTCTTTGAGTCCGGCGGCATGCGAGTGCCAAACCTCATAGAGCTTAGAGTCTGAAAAGCAGTAGCAGTAAGTCTGTGGTACTGTCAGCTCCGATACATAATTTAAAATGACAATTGACCTTCTGTAGATGGCTGAGGACAGGACACTGCTGTGGACCTCAGGCCAAGATGTCACAGTCAGCCCACTGACCAAGTTGACTGATATTCTAGTCAAGCTCAACCAGTTGGCCGAGAAAAATTACTTCCATATTGTATAGGTCAGTCTGTACACCCTCAATTCCTGGATCTCTGTCTTTTTGGGCTTTCTATCTGGCACATGTAATCAGGCGATACCTTATCAGCTCTGTGTTGCATGCAGAACAGTAGCAAACCCCCACAGTGTTTGAAACTACAAGGCGTTATTCCCTGACCTTCAGGCATGGCCGCAGACCCCATCTATATTCACTGACAACATCTAGTTTGTGAAAGATAATTGGATTTCGCTGCATGCTGTCGCAGCGATGGAGGGGGCAGGGCTTGAGCGGATAGGGACATCTTTAGTGGGGGGTCACTGCACACTGCAGCAGGATCATCTCACCCCAAGTGCTATCACCAGCTCCCATGCATACCAGGAGCAACCAGACATCTTCTGGAGACACACACACATACTGTGTTCTCTCAGAATAAATCCCCTCTTTAATATGCTAATGTCTGGAGTGCTAAAAGCACAGGGACTGAGATTTGCTGTCTCAGTGCTTCAGCTCTAGAGGGTAGCATGTGTGTTTGTTTGTTTGTTTGTTTGTGTGTGTGTGTGTGTGTGTGTGTGGGAGGGAGGGAGGGTGGTATATCTGTTTTGTGATGTCAGCCTTGGAGAGCCATCACTTGTATTTTCATCCTCAGTGTGATTGCATTATCCCCAGTTGAAGTCATGACTCTCCGATAGAAAACAAATCAATAGTTCTTTGCCAGAGACCAGCTACTTACAGGAACTGTACAACAACAAAAAATCCCTAGTCATGGTGAGGGGGTGAGGTGGCTGTTACTCCTCTAACATGACATTTACACAACTCTCCTGCCTAAACCGTTCCATTACAAATACCACAGGATCATTTCGGATCTAAGGGAATTACATTGCTTCAGCACATAATTATATTTAAAGAAGCAATCAATAGATATTGAAAAAGAACGTAACCCCAACAAATATACTGAAGATACTTGTGGTCTTTCAATAAGACATGAAATAATGAAATAATGTATGACCACAAACATTCTAACAAACTGTAATTTGCGGGGCTTACCTATGCCTGAAATCTTTATTTCTGTTAGAGTAATCCATAAGCAGCAGCAAAAGGAGAAAAAAAAAGAGAAAAGCGAGAAACAGGAAAGAATGATGGTTGTTAGTGGAGATTAGTAAGTAGCAAAGAATTATGAGAAGATATCAAACTCTTTAACTTCTGTAATGTCTTACTACTTTGCCCAAAGCATATTAACAAAGAAATCCATCTTCCCCAGAGTTCCCCCAAGTTAGTTGAGCAGCAGTTAAGACACCCACAAGCCCCAGCCCTATCAAGGCCAGCAGCCAGCTGATGCAGGTGGGTGAGATGGCAGGAACATCAATCGTGGATCTATGGGGCCTATCATGTCTATCTCAATGGGCCCCCTTGCTTTATGACCTGTGAGCCGGTCCACATGAGGCCCAGTGTGAGTAAGTGAGAGCGAGTGAGAGTGGGCGTCTGGGCTGGCAGGTCCGCTGCCTGGTTACCTAAGCTCCAGCACGCTGGTGACGTTCCCAGTGGTGAATATCCTTCTCACGTAGTTGAAATCACCCACGTACAGGCTGCCGTCTGAACCACAGGTCAGCGCCACGGGCGCCAGCAGCTTGTTGCCGTCGGCCAGGCCATTGCAGCTGGGACAGGAGATGCTCCTGCGTCGCCCGTTGCCCATCACGCTACCAATCACAGGAGGTTGCTGAGAGATAAAGATGTTCTCACCATTGCCCATGTGAAGGATACCTGTGGAGTGACATGACAAAGAGGTGACAGGGTCACATTTAGACCAGTCAGACGCATCTGCACGCAACCATATGTAACATTCAGCGTCAGCTTTGCGTGGGATTCCTACTCCTGACTGCACTGATTGGCCTGAGCACTGTAAGATATGCAACTCAACGCAACATTTGGTCTATCATGGGAGATTAGCTGGGCATCTCTATTCCAGGACTTGATTTAATTTTGAAGACTGCAGCCTGGGGAGTAAGGAGGGGGGCAGACGGAGAGCAATGGGTGCCAGCAAGTTATGCCAGGAGGTAGGTGGGAGGGGAGAGAGGTAGAGAGAGGGGGAGTGAGAGAGAGAGGTAGAGAGAGGTAGAAAATAGATAGAGACAGAAAGACCGAACGAGAGAAGGGGGTAGAGAGAGGGAAAGAGGGGAAGAGAAAGAGACAGTGGGGCTGTTTCAGGAATATCACTCTCCCTTTACACTGTAGGACAGCACATCTAGACTTTTAGTGGTCAGAGTGACAGATCTGAATGCCACCTTCCTGCACACTTTCCACATAAGTACGCCTCATTTCCTGTGATGAATACGTCTTGACAGTGTCGGGATCCGACCCAGGTCTTCCTCCTGTCAGAAGATGACCAGACTCTGCCATAAAACTCACGCCTCCACCATTCAGAAGTAATTCACCGTCAAAAAGAAAATTGACCCATAATAACAAAATCTAAGTTTGAAATCAGAGTGCATCTCCTCCTGACACTGAAGGAATGTCAAAAAACCTGCCAGTAGATAGAGCTCAACTGAAACTCAAATATCTATCACAAAGGATTCACCAGAGGCACTGGACTCCTAAAATGGACTTGAAGTACCTGAATTCTCTACCCAAAGCAGCCTAAAGACTCACCACTCTGGATATTGAGGGCATGATGCTTATCCAGAGCCCATCCTCCCAGTTTGGAAGCCGTGGTCTCATAGCCTTGTAAAATAGCAGTCCTCTTCTCCCACAGAATAAATTCTGGACAAGACTCGTACTCGAAACCCACAGACACTGGATATGAAAAAAAATATAAATAAAAATGGATTAAGGAGCAATAAAGGGAACCCAATCTTACTAACTTGAAATCAGTTGTCATCTGCTTACCAAAGGCCTCAGATAGGCCGTAGACCTTCTGGCTGTAGACATCTGCCTTGTCCCAGACAAAGTCATAAGCCAGGTTTGGGGCAGCGGGGAACCATTTTCTGAATAGCCGTCCTTCCACAGCAACCATGAGGTGCACCTTCATCAGGTTGAACGGGGTTGTGGGGTGGGTGAGGATCACCCTCAGGATGGACTTGTACCCCGGGGTGCGGCTGCTCAGGTAGCTCACCTTCATGTCCGTCCCAGGGATAGGAACCTCCACCTGCAGAGCCTGGGGGACAGACACCATGGCTTCATTATTCCATTACTGCACACATCATTTTACCTGCTACGTTTCTCTAATCTACTACTAGATATCATCCTTGGCCCCGATATGGTTCAAAGACTTGCCTCAAGCCAAACAGAATATCTAAAGGGGAATCTGAAACATCAATGAAAGGACAATTAGGCCTGAGTGCTATAAGAATCCAATGATTTTTTGTACTCACTACAGAACCCTTTTTTTAACAATTGATTAAATCAAGTGCACCCTTCATTACAGCAGCAAGCCCATTCAATTCGTATGAAAATGGCTGCTATATATGGTAGAAATGCCCTTGAGCTCCATACTGTTCCGACTAGTCAGTGGCCTGCAGTATAACTCACTAGGGCTAGAACGGGATGACACAGTGGCTACTCAGCGGCCAGGGACAGGGCTCTGGGTCAGGGGCCACGGCCACAGGCCAGGACGATGGCCGCTGCTTTGATTTTCTTAAGCCGCTTCCTACCTCCTGTGTCTAGGGATCAGGATGAGGTCACAGAATCTCTGCTCAGGGTGGATCTGCCATTAGCATGTGCGTTGTTATAAATCTTTGGAGAGTGCAGCAACGTTTCATTGATTGTAAAGACCCACCAGCAGGTCCCTGTAAGAGAATCTACGCTTGCTGATAGGAGATACCGGGTGCTATATGTAGACTAGACTGCACTCTAGATAAACTCGTAATATGCCATAAATTGTACCAAGCAAACTGGAATACAAAGCGATTCGAGAAGGGCACGAAAACCCAGCTACTAGACAGACACCAGTGCACGCCCTCCCAGTGGAGAGGGAGGCACGAGCACATAGACACAGGCGGAAAAAAGGAGGGACCTACTATCAAATGGGCAAAACAAGTACCTTTTTTAAAAATCTCACTTCTGTTCTCAACCTGAGAGAAATTAAAAATGTCGGAGCTTTTTTTTCTCCTAGTGCAATGCAATCATCATCATTTTGCAGTGGGACAGAACAATGCGCATTGTAAATCGCCTGTGTTTCTCAGACCAATTACAGTGGAGAGATAAAATCACAGTGCTGCCACGAGGAGGAGTTACTATTCCTCCAGTGCTTGATGTATGGTGTTTAGAGTGTGTGTGGGGGGGGAGCTGTAGCTCTCTCTTGTTTGGCATGAATCTTTTGGAGGCGAGGGCAATAGGCTGTACATCCCGAAACAACAGGGCCCGTACAGGGTAGGAAGGAGAGAGATGGAACGGGGCTGTCACCTGAATTTCGGGGATGACGGTTCCCCTCTCGGAGCAGGAGCCAGCGAAGGCGGTGAGCGGAGCGGGGGACACCACTGGGCTGGGCCGGGTGAAGCTGCTGAGATCACAGCTAGGGATGTCGTTCTCCTCGTGCCGCATGACGATGGTGTCCATGACGAAGAAGCGTCCCCATGGCAACCAGAGCGTGTGCTCCTGTGTGATGAACGGAGCGCGGTCAAAGCGCAGGGCGATGGCTATACCTCCGTTGGTGACCAGGTCAAAACTAGAAAAGACAAAATTCTCATTTACAACGAGAAAATTAACAATCTTGAAACTGACACTGTATGCTTGTTAATATATATTCTTCAGCAAAGAATAATTAGCAATCCCTATATTAACTACTTGGCTACAGTTGTAATTTGTCATGTATCAGGGATTAAACCATGTCACATTTCACTCACTAATTAATATTTTTCTAATTGAGTGCCAGTGTACAATCAATGAGTAATGAATTCATGTTGCTGTAAATGAAAGACAATGGTAAAAAGAAAGAGCAGTTCCAGTATTTGTCACTTTATCTTTCCTGCGCACAGCATCCAGAGCGACTGTGCAGAGGAAGGATGAAGCAGTCAACCCAGTGAACCAAAGAACCAGAGGCAAGTCACTGAATTAATGTGATATGTTGAATGGGTTTCATTTTAAAAACAGGGAACGTGAGAGACTGATGATGCGACTGCTCACCCTCTGCTTGTGTAATGCAGCGTGTTCACATCTGAATAGAAGGCGTGTAACAGAGCAGGCCGGCTGGAGGTTTTTGCAGCAAAATGGAGGCAGACACTTCCCTATCGATCCCCGCAACCAGGACTGACCACTACCACATCAGTCTAAAAGCCCTGCAATGCAATCACATCAGCTATTGCATAAAGGCCCGGGCCCGGCTTTGCTCCTTCTGTGTTAACCCATCTCTCTCAACCAACCTGCTCTCTCTCTCTCTCTCTCTCTCTCTCTCTCTCTCTCTCTCTCTCTCTCTCTCTCTCTCTCTCTCTCTCTCTCTCTCTCTCTCTCTCTCTCTCTCTCCCTCCCTTGCTCCACCCACCCACCCTCCCTCCCTCCCCCCCCTCCCTCCCTCCCCCCCTCCTTCCCTCCACCTGGCCTGAATGCCTCTTCGTAAAGGCTCCATCCTCAGGTGACTCACTCATCTCCGTCTCTAGTGCGGTGACGGCATCACGGCTGCACCTGCACCCACAGCTGCACCACAGCATGTCTCTAACAGCCAATTAGCACCTGGTCATCTGCGGGGCTCACGGGACAGGGCCTCACCTCCAAACGGGGGTCCAGAATCCTTCACATTACACATACAGTAAATCAGCACTTCCCGACTCTGTGTTCACTAATTTAACAACATTCCCTAGTGGAACAGGCTGGTATAAAAATACGTCCGGCTTTTCTAGAAACCTTGACCGGCTGAGGCAGTAAATAAGAGCAGTACATTTTGCCGTCTGTGGTGGGAGGGGAAGAGCGTCTGGTCTGATCGGTGGTGCAAAGCGGTTCTGCTGCCCGTGCTGCTGATGTTGAGGGTGATAGTGATGCCCTTGCGCTGCCTCAGTGGCCATGCTGCACCCAAGTCAGCCTGCCTCGGGGGCCCACTCCACGCACATACAAACAGTTCTGGACAGATACCCACAGGCTGCGTAGCCAATCGATGAGGGGATTCGCTGGCCGTTATCAATCATGACAACAGCCTTAAGCCATGTGACGAACCTTATTAAGCTACCCACACCAGCCTCACTGACTAAGCCCTAGGGAATGCATCAAGCTTAGAGGGTTAACCCTGCCAATGTACGCACAGCTCCTCATACAAATGATAACCAATCAGTGTGTCTGCATTAGCCTTTGTATATTAATCATGGAACTCGGTGTCCAATGCTGTGCCTGACTTCTCAAAGACAAAGAGATGCAGCAAGGTGAGTGGAGGTGAATCGGTGCTGGCCAAGCGGTGCAGTATATTTCCTCCTTAATGAAGGGAACGTTTGAAAGTGGACCAGGTCCGTAGTGCCTGCTCTGTGTCGCCCCAGCAGTCTCACCAGTTACCCACGCAGAAATTTCAAGAAACTGTCTCCACCTCCCCCAGAAAAATGTTTCAGTATAGCAAGAATGTAATTTCAAAAAACCTAAGCCCCCTGGACAATAAAGAAAACACCTTAGAAATGAGTTGAGACAGCTTTCCCATTTCTAAGTGGCTGAACAGGTGCATTTCTGATTTCACGCTGCAGTGAGCCTGTTTACAGTGATTGCAGGGGAGTTGCGGGAGACTGGGCATGTTTACAGGGGAACCTGGGAGATGGAGCAGTGTTTACAGATATGCTGAGGTAGAATGAGAGAGAGGCAAATAAGTGCGCAGGAGAGGAGAGCTTCCAAGGAGAAAGGGAAAATGAAAAATTGGAACAAGGCAAGACTCAGTCAGAGCTGTGGAAGGGACATGAGAGGAGGCTTATGACAAGAAAGAGATGGAAGTGGACCACTGAAAAGATACGCCCGTTGGAAGACGGGGGATTGGGCAGGAGGAGGGTAAAGGGATGAGGCCCAGATGGAATGGGAGTGGAGCCAGATGATGAGATGAGGATGAGAGAGATTTTCTGAGGGCGGGTTAGATGGAGAGTGGATTGACACAAAGATGGAAGGGATGGAGGAAAGAGAGGAAATGATGGAGATCAAACCGGCAGGGATGCAGGCTGTTTGGATGTCAGTGAATGATGCATGTACTGAGGGAAGATGGGGGTCAGAGATACAATCCCACTACAGTTTATCGGGCCATAGGTGACAACAGATTGACCTACTTAGTTACAAGATTCTCCACAGAAATGTCACAGAAAGTGAGAGGTATTGAGAGAGGTATTGTATTAATATACAGTTTTGTGTGTGTGTGTGTGTGTGTGTGCGTATGACTGAGTGAGGGACCGTTCTCACCTGCCATCTTGTCTGGTGATTGTATAACCGTAGGCTGGGTTGTTGATGAAGCTGATGTTAACTCCGACCAGGGGCGTTCCGTCTGAGGTCACCACTTGTCCACGGATGACACAGGCATGACTGTGCGGGAGACAAATATGCAAAATGAGCGAGAGAATGTCACATCCCTTTCACACCCATTGCATAGAAGAGCATTTAGACAGCGCAGCAATCCCATTCTAGCATTTAACAATATGTATGAATTATTCAACAGATATGGAGGGAAGAAGATAAGCTAGAAAAGTCATATAAAAAAATACAAATAAAAACAAAAAATACACCAAGAAACGAACGGCTTCTAGGCAGTCTCTAAGGGATTCTTCATCCTGAGATGAGGAATAATGAGAACTAAACAAGATAGGGAAGTTTCACAGGCTCTGGTCCTAATTAAAAAGAAGATTTATCTCTTCCATTACAACTTTCTAGAATCCGTATTTAAGAGGTATGGAAATTGCAGAATATGCATGGCTGGTTATCAAAACCTCAAGAAATCTCCAGTCAGAAATTATGCACTCTGGATCTAGCATAAATTTGATCTGATCGTCAGCCTCCACAAATCAATAGATGGGAGGCATCCAAATATCAGCCACTAATCTTCTTGAACTGATGACATTAAACCTTGCTGCATGGTGTTTCTCTTGTCAAGTCCTGCCCCCATCATTAACAATACACTATCCATGGTCACGCAGTGGTCCTGTAGGAGTTTCAAAATCAGTCCCTAAACAACTGCTTCACTGGCACCGTTTAATTAGACCCTAGCTATTTTTAATGTTTTTGGGTCTTAAACATTGCCACATACTGGAAACAATTAACACTGGGGTGTAAGTGTCTGCCCTCAACTTGTCCTTACTAGAGGCAAGATCGTTCACCCCACAATATCATGGTCCCCAGGAAGCCAGCGTTATGCTAATGAGGGCTGCTTGTCCCCTTCATTGGTCCTTGGCTGTACACCACTGCTCTGTAAACAAGCTAAAACAATTATACTTCTCTGAATCCTGCTAGGTCTAACAATATCCATCTGGATGCTACATTTACATAGTAACACCGGCAGCGTTAACACAGCACTGCCCGTCCTCTATGCAATTAATCATTCATGGCCATAGTTTATTTGAGAAAACCTTTTTTTGAAAGGGCAAGCGTACACATTCTCTTCAGGATGGAGCTGTGAAAGTGGAACTATCTGCTCTGTGCCTCGATGAGTCACATGGGGAGCTAATTCCTTTCCACTGAGACAAATGATTTAAATATTGACATCCAGTACGACAAAGGGAGGCAGCAGAAGAAGAAGCGTGATGTTTTTGCTGTGCTGAAGAAACCTTTCGTGTAAGATTTCAACAGGGCAGGAAGATTCACAAAGTCAAAGGGGAACTTCACAACAACTCCCGTCGATGATATGCACGCTGCAACGCTGTGGAACTAGGAC
Source organism: Osmerus mordax (assembly GCF_038355195.1). Lineage (NCBI taxonomy): Eukaryota > Metazoa > Chordata > Actinopteri > Osmeriformes > Osmeridae > Osmerus > Osmerus mordax. The sequence goes on from NC_090060.1 coordinate 12,517,497, forward strand.
GACGTGAGGACATTGTACTCATCATAGAGATGCTCTGCCTTCCTGAATAATTACTGAACAGAGCGATACTATCCCATCTCTAGTTCAAATCCACTATCTGCAATTTGAGTAAAAACAGTGCAGCATTTTTATTTGAACAAACAAATTGCCATGCCATGTTGATGTATGAGAACCTATCATTAAGCAAGGCTAATAATGGTTCAGTCTGCATCAATGCAATAGCATCATCATTACCCACGCAAATGACTTGATAACAGGGTGTAATATAAATATAAACAGGCAAAACACGTCCACTTACTCGCTCACTCAGCATTGCTCCCTTGTTCCCTGCCTGCCCTTCTGTTCTCAACCAAGAGTTGAGAACGTGCAAAAAAGAGCCATCCATGTCTTCAGACCTCAAATTACAAAGCCACGCTAGCACTGAGAGAGTACACTGAGAGGTAAACAACCAACTTAACCAGGGAATATTTTTTATCACCCATGGTCTAATGCTAATAATGGGATCAGAGTCATAATGATAAAAGCACATGAATATCAATCAAGATGATGGCCCCCCCACTATTGTAAGTGTTCTATCAATCTCTGCCCAAATTGTTTTATAGACAAAGCCCCTGTTTGCTATTCCAGTCAGTAGCCAGTGCTGAACAAGCCCTGGCAGACATGGAGGCTCATGTATTGTGTGTTATGGGGAAAAGCCGGATGCTTTATGCAGTGGCAGATGCTATATACAGTGGCACCTCTGCAGCTTTTTCTGCGGTAGGAGACGTCAAGAATAGCACTCCAACATGGCTAGGAGCAGGAGGAAGTGGTTATGAGATCAATAGACAGCTGATCAGGTGACCAACCTGGCATATCGGCCAGACGCAACTGAGCATGCCCGCGAGGCTCATCACAGGCTCACAGTCCCCTGTCATAACCGCTCATATCTGACAGTGGGAGGAGAATTAATACCAGGCATGAATAATAGATCACAACTGATATTTTTAGGGGAGCTGAGATCTCAAATCTTGCAGCTCGACCCTAGCTTTTCGATCTTTACTTAATATGTAAATGATGTATATATTAATGGCTGCGTTGCTTGGGAAGGAGACAGAGGATTATTTAAATATATTCCTCTACATACTTTCTCTCCCTATATATTTGTCTGTCATTCTTTTTATTTCTCTCTGTTTGTGATTGAAAGCCACGGAAAGACTAAGTGACTGCATGATAAATGTCACAGAGAGAATGCCACAATGTTAGAGTGTATTTTTCAAGTGTCAATTGACTCTTACACAAAACATGTACAATCTTGAGGCAAGAGGACACTTGTAATTCGGATATAATTCCCTGACATTTTCTAATTGTCAATTGAGTCACTGGAAATATCTTGGAGAACCATGGACAGATAAGCAGGAAAAGGGCATCTTTGTTGAAGGAGAGGATTTATTTTTAACAGAGGTATTATCTTGGATAAGGATTTGATCAAATTCACATTTTAACAAACAAAGACATTCATCAATAGAATTTGATTTGTAGGTGATGAGAAATCCACACAAAGCACAGGCCCTCTACCTTCACAGCTTGACAAACAACCTGCATTGAGACGTGATGGTTCTCAAATTATAGAATGGGAAATGATCTTGCTTGAGCAGAGGCACTTCTAAACATCAATTTCCGTTTCAGCAACAAAGCTTCAGCTCTGCCAGACTAAAAATAGGGATCTCTGAAAGCAGGACCTCTGTGGCGTATTCAGTCTTTGCCTTAAGGAAGGTAGATGAGAAATGAAACAACACATCACTGTAAAAGGCGCCCTGTTTTTTTTTTTTTGAGGGGGGGGGGGGGGGGGGGGGGGGGGTTGAAGAGAGAAAAGAAAAGAAAAAAAGAACACAAGATTTTTTTATATGTGTCACAATGCTGCTGTTATATACTGTATATGTTTGTTTTAAGTGTGAGGAAGAAACCAGGATGAGAGAGATCTATGTAAGTGTAGCAGATGCAAATAAGGTGACACAGGTTCTCACCAGCGATTAAAGATGAAAAGCGAAGGAGACAAAGGGGGAAAGAAGCAACTGAATCATAAGGGACTTGATGACAGCCACCCTCCTGATATGAAAGCGTCTCAGATTCCTTGGCTGGTGCATCACAAGCTCTGCCTCTGGGAGGTGGCCTCAGATGGATTACAGTGGAAGTAATCAAAATACATGAATATGAGATGCCTCCCATTCTAGGGAATGCTCTTGTGCTCTCCAACCACTTTCCACATCCCGTCCCTGTCCATCACTCCTCAAACTATGCATTATACCCTTCACTGCACATTTGAACCCCTTTTTCGCTAGAGCATAAGAAATGAACAGGCAAAAACTAAAAACAAATTCTTATTCCAAATTGGAGTTACCTTCTACCCAACCAGTTTGCATCTCAGGGCTTATTTTCCCCAGAAGGATGACAGATGACTCTAAATGTTTTCCTCCACTTATCCTGCTGGCCATCAGTGTGATTAAGGGAGGTGGGGGAGCAGCAGAATCCTCTTCAACATTTTCAACTCACCTGCCATCAAATGGATTGGGCCCGGAGATCACATGGGTGCTATCACGGCCAACCAGGAAGCGGATACGGTCATAGAAAGACTGCAAGTTGCTCTGGGTGGAGGACGTCTGCGTCTCCTGGATGATGTCCAAGGGGTCCGGAGAACCAACACACAGGGAGGTGGTGTGGCACGTAGACTGCAGACAACAGTCAGGATCCATACAATCCACCAGCCCGTCTGCCATGGTAAAAAAGGCACACAAACGCATTCTCTTCAGCAAATAAAGAGTGATAGCGACTTCCCTCAAACACTACTCAGAAAGTGAGGAATAATTGATTTTCATGGTCAATGATTAATGGTCTGTTGTATGTATAGTGGATTTTTGAGGAACATCTTGACAACTCTGCCTCCTGGTATTTAGATGAATTAATTCAATATGGTGGGAGCTGCCGCTGCTGCTGCAATGCACTTTACTTGCTAAAATGATAAAATGGGTCATCTGACTGCCTGCTCTTTGCGTTCAGGGGTATGGCTGGCCAGATGGGCGATATAAATAAACCCTGCAGTCACAAGTCAGTCAATTCCCTGGTTGAGTCTCTTGCCATTGTGAGGGTTCTGTGCCCAGTGCAAAGGTAGAACGACAAACATCCCCGACATGAAAAAGACCCAGGCCATCAAGAGTCTGGACTGCAGACTGTCAGAGCCTCCTGTGAGGCCACTGTGTTGTATGCCGGGCCCTGCCCAGGGCAGGTTCAAGGGGCTAGGCAGAGGTTCACTCTTTGGGACAGAACACACTGAAGCCTCAGGCTTGTCACTCTGTTCTCTAATACAGCCTGCCAGTCGAGGATGCTCCCATGTCATTCTTCCTTTGAAATGAAGAACTGCATCAAAATTCTGACTGACTATCTAAACACATCCCCTTCTCTGTTTAGTGGTTCACACAGGCATTATACCGTATATATACGGTATATATGGTTTGCTTGCTGTTGCTAATTCAAAGCATTAACCGTGACACATCAACCGCATGCTGGGTCACAATGGGAGCATGTTCGTTGTGGATAGCTGGGTGTTTTTACCTCCATCATTGTCCTTGCCATCGTTGCAGGCCGTCTCCATGGAGGTGTCACAGCCAGTCCCCCTCCAGCCCAGCTGGCACACGCAGTACCAGCCATTGTTACCCAGAGTGCACCTACCGTTGCCATTACACAAACCAGGGCAACCCTCTGTACAGACACAAGGACATATTCACAAAATCAGAAAGAGAGGCGGTGACAGAATTCCAAACAGAACATGTTCTACACAAATGGTTGACAATATTTTTAGTTGAAAGAAAAACAAGTAACCAACATATACTGTAAGACACATGAGTCTCTAAGACACCACTAGGAACTTGTTGAGACTATTTCTCCAGCTTCTTCTTTGAGCAAAAAACAGGAGTACTGTACAAATGTCTCAATTGCTATTTTTGTTGTACGTTGTCACAGCTATCTTTTTTGGCAGAGACTTTGCTGCTTCCTGGAATCAATAAGCTCACATCCTCAGAGAGTGTGATTCCTTGTCATTAGCCAGTCACAAATGGTACACAGAGGTACGAGCAGTCGATAAAGGGAGCCTCTAAGCCAGCAAAATGGTATTAGCAAGTCGAGTCTGACTAGTGTATGTATGAGACCCTACCTGAACAGACAAATAGCAAGCATGAGACCAAAAGGTGACATTCCTCTGGCTCGCTCTGGATCTGTTCCTCAAATACGTACTGGATATCACAGGCTCGCAGCTCATGCTTATTTGTTCACTCTCTGCCTGCCATTTTTCTGCCATCGCATGATCCAACCCCTCCCCGAGAGGCCGAGGCAGAAGGCTGCATCTTTCTACTGTGGAACTCGAACATGCTTTGTGTTGTTAGGGAGAAGCAGGGACGGAGAAGATGTCGGCTCTGACCCATTTTGTCAACTAAAGCGACAAGGGTGGCTGCCTAACAGCTCTTACATCAGAGAGAGGGATGGAGAGAGGGAGATGAGAAATAGGTATAGAGCAGAGGGAGCGATGAGTGGGAGTGATATTGGATGAGAAAATGCAGGAGAGATGAAAATAAGAAGGAGGAATGAGACAGACATACAGCAGATACATGAAAAAAGAAGTTGGAGAAAACGAGAGGAAACACCCAGAAGAGGTCGATGTTAGATGATAAATTGCATTTTCGTTCACTTTGAACAGGGCAGTTCAATGCTAGTAACACACATTTTTTCACACAAACTTTTGTCAAAATGGTTTAGTATTTTCTAATGCATTGTGAAGAATAATGGGTTTGATCACAGTGCTTCAATGATGCTAACAATTATGGTGCTAATTAAATTCAATGGAAGAGCAACTTAGCATATAAGGCAATAACTGCATGATGATTTTGACTAGAGCAAAACAAAAATGGGGATAAATGCTGTAGGTGTACCAGTATCTAGCTCCGAAACTTGAATATTATGGAAATATAGTTTAGTAAACTTGTTTGCTTGTTTTTCTCCAACAGGAAAGCGTTTCGACAGTTTAGAGCCAATAGCTGTGCTGCAAGCCTATTTCTCTGAAGACAATTCCTTTAGACCATGGTACCGCCTCTTATAGATCACCTGGACAAACGATTCTAGCTAGACCAACAGTAGAGGCAGACGATGAGTCAACTCCCACTGCTTATTACAAGGATTAATAAATAAAGATTGTCTCTCCGTTGGCATCAGTTCAACTTAATTGGCAACCCTTATAAAGAAGGGCCCCATGCTGAGGTCCGCCCAGCCTGTCTGAAACAGCTCCGAACGTGAGGCCGAAGGCACTCTGTGGACTCCTGTGGCAGCCGCTTTCATGGCAGGTGGTCCATTACCAAGGACAGAGGGAGACGGAGGGAGCTGGAGGGAGAGAGGGATTGCGGCCACTCAGCCTCCACCCCCTGCTCACGCTGCACCAACCAGAGCATGAGCTGTTTTAATTAGAGAGGATGCGGCCTCAGCACCTATCAGGCCCTCCTCACAGCTGCACACTCATCCATTATGCATGGGCTAGGTTACAGAGCCCCCCTCCCTGTTATCCCCCCATCGAGAGAGCATGGCTGCACATAAACTCAGCACCCCCGGACCTCACCACAGAAGGACAAGCGTGATTCACAAGGTGTGAAAGTGCGACGTGGAGATTGCTGTGCGGAGCTATGATACAAAGTTAATAGGAGGAGTTTTGGAGCGAGGCTTTTGGGGGAATTTGAGGGATGCAGCGCTAGCATATGTGAATATGGTGAGGAGTATGGCCTGTGGATATGGTCAATAATGGCTGGGTAGAGTGAGCATGGGAGGAATGGTGTATACAAAAGGAAGGAGGAATGCCATACCTTTCACTACCTTATCCAGATAGTGAGCTTGGGAGATAAAGACAGGACATATAAGGGAGGTTTGGACATCGGCACTTTCATGACAAGACATTAAGGCAAAGTGTTAGTATACACGACAAAAGGTAAAAAAACAGACAAACAAAGAAAAAAATAAAAGTGTACTGGTGAAAAAAAACATGCATTTCTAGCAACACAACTAGCACAACCAAAACAGGGGGTAGTGAATGCTCCAGGAAGGAGTGAACAAGTTACTGGAGCGATAGTGAGGGAGACAGACGAAAATTGGGAGAGAGAAAGAAAGGAAGGGAGAAACACCATCTTGGCCCTATTTACCAACTGCAAGGATCAGCAGGATATTCCTGGTGTGAGTTTCAAAAGGAACAAAAGATTGATGTACCGTACATTACAACCCTTTAATCTTTCGAGCAATATCTTTTTGACAGGGTGAAAATGTTCGACAGAAAATACTTTTAATCTCAGATCACCTGTCTATAGACAACGAGGTCATCCGAGGCTTGGCCAAGGGTGAGGAAAAGTTAGACCTCCAGTCGTCCTGCACCGTGGGTGCCTGACGCTCTTAATAATGAAAATTGATTTCAATTGAAATCTTTGGCGTCTTAATGGATGACAGCTAGGGATATTTTTGCCAAGGGAGTGTGGATCTCAATATGGCACTTATAAAAGGCCCATCAATAATGCAGGGCGAGCATATAAAACATTCACTGACTTCGCCTGGGCTCTCGTTTGCGGTAGCACTGATCCAAGATCTGCCTGGGCCACTGTGAGAGGAAAAAAAATCCTCTCCCAGTTGAAGATGGAACAGGGGTGGACATCTTCCCTTTTGTCCTTTTTTCTCATTCACTCAAATCTGTGGGTGTTGCAAACTCCTTTTCATGGGTGAGTTTTCTGTGGTGGATGGGGGAGTGATCAGCCATTGTTCCTACTTCCTCTTCCTTGCTTGGGTGGTTTACCCATAGCATGGTAAATAGAGAGCTAGCATGTGATGTTGCAGTGGTAAACAGTGTTGGTAACAAAGAATCACCCAAACACCTGCCTGGACTGAGGGCAGGCCATGTCTTTAGGGAGAGGAGAACAAGGATGGAGAGGAAAGTAAACAAACAGAGATAAATATAGAAAGAGAGAGGCAGGAGCGACATTTGATGAACACAGACAAAAAATATTAGACAAGCGAGCAAGCCTATTAGAACTGGTCTGCTAACTGGACTGTTATGGACAACGTCAGTAAATGTCACACTAAGTATGAATATGACAGATGAGTCTCTTAAGCAGCTCTAAAGCCTTTGCAAAGAAATGGAAGGAGCTAATCAGACTATCTGACCAAAATTACTTCAAATGTTTTATAGAATTTACAATGAACCATCAATTATATAATTCCACTACTAAATCCCAATAAACATTTACCAAACTAGTTCTACCGAGTAGACACCCACTAACTAGTGACCTCTGACATTAATCAAGTTTTCCTTGGGATTATGTTTCTTTTAGCAGTCAACAAAACAGCCATGTGTTTTAGTCTACACTGAGGTCATGCTGTGTTTGCCCTCTTTCACTCCAGTAATGCTGGTCATGCTCAACTCAGGGTGTAGTATTTACATCCTGCTGTGTGTTCTCATAGCAAACAAATCCCCTCAGGTCATTGGCTTGAAGCCAGGTCAATGTTTTAAAGCTAGAAGGCTTCAGGGCTAGAAGACTCGATCTGAAACTGACCATCATGTGTTTTCAACTCTGACTGTCGCTATGGGGATACAATTATTTATAACCATGCATAGATAGCTGTAGTTTGGCTTTTACATTTACTGCTCTATTCCTCAGGAATCGCTGTAAATATCACAGGGTGGTATCCATTTCAGGATTGGTTTTCAGTCATGTTTTATCTCTTGTCTTTTTTCGGTGATCTTTGCACTATTTGAACTAGTGGCACACAGTACCAAAGGCCTGCTTATTTTAATAAATTGTGCACCATTAAGACAATGTTTACAAATAATACATAGTGTACAATAAATTTGTTATTGCCTTTCCTTAACAGACTTTAGAAATTTGGTAGGCTGCTATGGGAAAATGTTTAAGATAAACTGCAACTGAAGACTTATTAAAAACTATAAAGTATTGTTTCTGTTTACTGACTCCTCTACAAAATATTTAAATAGTAGTACCAGCTAACAATTTTTTGTACTCAAAATAAAGAAAATGAATGAGTTGGAAAGATAAAACGTAGAACGAAAGACTCATTAGCACATTCCCACATCTAAATGCATGAAGACAAGCCTCATATCCTTGAGCAAACCTGTTCATGCTATGCTGACTTGCACAAATTCAATTAGGCATGCTCACCCTCTTTATTTCCCCACCTACCCCCACACCCAATACACAGACAGCCCACGGCCCTCAAATCCCCCCCCCCCCCCACCCAAACAACTTGTCGTCCTACCAATGGTGCAGTGTTCTCCATTCCAGCCAGGGCTGCATTCACATTTGCCGTTCTTGCAAGTGCCGTGCTCGTTACAGCGAGGGTTACACGCCCTCTGGTCACACCCTGCGCCCGTCCAGCCGTCGTCGCAGCGGCAGGTGCCCGACACACAGATGCCATGGCCACCACAGTCGGCTGCACAAATCTCTGTGGGAGACATAGAGAAAGGATAGGGAAAAGATGAACAGAAAGGGAAGAGGGAGTAGGGAGGGAGTGGGATGGACAGGGAAGAAGAGGCGTTGACAGGACAAGGCAACAGGGGTGAAGAAAAGACAAATCCAGGAGTTATTGTCAGGGAGAAGCGGCCACGCTCCACTACCTTGTCTGATGTCAGCTGAAAGGAAATTCTTGCACCTCATGAGGGGCAATCCCTTTTGACAATACAAATCTAATAAGTCCATTACAAAGAAAGGACAAGGATTGTGGAGGCCTTAGCAGACTGATTCTTCTTCTTGCTCCTTCCTTTTGTAAATTCCTCTTTTTGTGCCATGAGGATAGGCAAAAAAGGAGGCAAAAATCCAATTTGAGCTCTCTATAGGAGATGCAACACGTCAGATTTAATTAAAAAATGGTTCGCTAGAACTGCAATGACGTGAGAGATCTTGAAATATATATGTAGCTGTCTGAAAAGGTGATAGGAAAACACCCTACTGTGCCACTTCCAAGACGCATATTTCAAGATGCCGATTCATTTCCACGTATGATATACTTTGCTTCTAATGTACACAGGGAGAGCAGAAGGGCATGCAGGCATCTAAAGTCAACAAGATTCTTCTTTAATTATAAAACTCCTTCTGTCACCAAGGCTGTGTTTCCTTTATCACTGAGCTGAGAGACAGGAAGGTGAAGTGAGAGCTAAGATGAAGATTAAGATCCTAATTAACTGTGGGGCATAGCTCGGCTTTTAACAGTTCTATTGCAGAGAGACGTCCATGACTGGCTGTGATGGATTCAACATGGCTGCAGTCCAGCATGGGGGAGATCACAGTGACAAGTCACAAGAAAGATTGACAGATTACTTATGAATATAATTAAAATGTCTCTCTCTCTATTTGCGTCTTATTAGACAAAAATATTCAAGTCAGTCCATGGGGAGCCAGACTGGAGGCATCATCTGTTAATAAGCAAATTGCTGTTTGGTTAGTGCCCATGTTGTCATTGTTGCAAATTAAATTGAGTGAGTTGTTTTTTTCAGCTACATACTATAACATGGTATTACCAGTTTTAAAACCTTTAAAGAAAAATCCCTCCCTCTTGCTAATTACGGATAAGTGCGGCTTTGTTGAATTATGCAAATGCCCCTTTGATTTCACATGCGACTTTTCAATCAGGCGTCCTGACAGCATTTCATTTAGGGCTACTTTAGGTTGTCTGAACTACAGACACACAAATACACACACACAAACTGCATTACATATTTGAGATAATCAATTTAGCATGTCAATGTAAAGCACTTCTGGCGACTAAAGGTTGTCGGAAAAACACACACATACACAAAGTGCAGTCCATATTAAACATCAATAGTTTAGCATGTAAAGAAGAAGGTACAGTACTATTTTTAGAATTTAGCATAGCTAAAAGCCTATAAGCAATAAGCTCATCATAATGTACATGCCATTTACTTTTTACTTTGATCATGTTTGCTATTTCTACACACATAAAACTATTGCTGGGTATGTGACACACTAATAAAATTGCAGTCTTAATTGCAGTTGCCCTACGTTATGTCATCATTAACTCAAACCTAAAACTGAAAAACTATCAAATAGGTCTTTTAAATGCAAAGTAACAGAAGGGCTTCTAATTAATTCAGATCTTAACTGTTCAAGCATTTGATTTATGAATATGCTGAGAAAACAGGCCTGCCCACTTTCTTTTCCGGAGAGCTTCATTATTAGAAGCCAAACTGCTTCCATAGACATTGCGCACTGAAACAGAGTGGTAGACAACTGTTCACTTGGACGAAAGGAGGAGCCTTTAACGTGATAAAGATGCAATTACAGCCTGCAGGCAGAGCCCTCATTACTGGCGGTCAGAGCACCCCTGAGTGAGAAATACTCCCATCCCCAGGATAGCCATTACCATTTGCACTAAAGGAGATTGTAAACAAACCTTTCTAGGGTTGTGGAGACAGCAAAAACACCAGTATAAAACCTTACGGCATTGAGTGTATCGGATTTATAGTTTAGGCGCTCTACACAGGTGGGGCTGCTTGTACGAGAAGCAGCCTTGTGAAGACAGAAGATGAGTTTGAAGTCTAAAGGAAGGAACTGTGGTCATTCGACATGGTCAGAGAGCAGCACAGATGTGAAAAGCTCTCTTTATCCGATCCCAATGAATCTGAGAGGATAGTGACTGCCTTCTCATTGTACCATATACTGTGGATGTTTAGCTCATCTTGCTGGAGTGAAGCTGAGCTGCAGCGAAAAAGAGCCAACTCATCATCACTGACAGAGACACGAGGCCCAGACTTAAGTTCCCATTTCAGTCCAAATCCCCAGGATTACCAAATAGGTCAGTCTGTCTGTTCTATATTAATGTGCCAGAGAGAAAAATCTGAGTTCTTGAAGTATCTTGTAAGTATCATGAAGACTAATTTTGAGAGAATGAATCCATTCGCCGTGCAATATTACATTTACTATGGATTGGGGCTATCTCGTTGTTATGATCAGTGACCAGCTCTTTTGTAAAGCTCTCTCTTGGAAGTCGCTTTGGATAAAAGCGTCTGCTAAATGCATACATGTAAATGTAAATGGATTACAAAAGTTAAATTGTGGTAAATACAACCTCAAAAGCTACGACATATTTGTATTTTGTCTCCTTCAACGTATTGATAAATTATATATGGCTAAAGTGAGGTCAATCAGAGGTGAACTAGGTTTAATCTCCATCTGTCTCCTGATGCAATCCTTTATTAATAGCTATAGGAACGAATATGCTCTCATGTTTCCCTCATTAGATGTTAATAAGGGAGACACCTAACCTCCTCGGGTTTGAAAAGCTTTGTTCTGGCAGAGATACCAGTAAGAGTATATCTTATCACAATCCTCTATGTTTCACCCACTGTAGAGTGAGGAGTCGCCACAGACTGAGAGAACACAAATGGTAGGGTCCTGTAGAGCGGAGACACCCATCAGCGGCAAAGAGCCGAACGCAGACAGCCTAATGAAAAGCCAGTACTATTAACTTGCATTAGACCACGTCTTTGACAAGATCGTCACTCTGCTTGCTTGGTTCTTCTCTAGGACTGCTGCTAACCATGTAACGGTTTAGCATCAAGCCATCTGGAAGGAAACAGACTGGGAAATGGCAAAATCACCATCAATTAAGCAGGCTTTAATTACAGCAGTCGACCCCATGCTGATCAGTAATAAGAATGACTGTTTTTATGTGACGCAATCACTTTAAACACAAACACAAATGTTTCTTTCTGAGAGGACCTTAGCAGTTACCTTAGTTGTGTAATACTGAGCAGTGACGAGATCATTATATTAAGCTAAAACTGCGTATTAAAGTACAATAATGCTAGTTTCTGTTTTTGACATACAGTGAACATTGTTGATGAATGTGTAGCATATCAAGGTGTAAACACCAAAATAATGTAATATATGCCATTAACTAATAACTTCTGCCAGTTTTTCACTTGTGGTGAAAGTAGCAGTGACTCACCTGTGGAGCAGTCGTGACCAGTCCAGTTGGGATCGCAGCTGCAGGTTCCTGTTTCTGCCAAGAAGGCCCCATGTCCAGAACACTGGTCCATGCAGGAGGCCCGAGGGCTCTCACAACCAGGACCTCCCCAGCCCACAAAGCAGTGGCACTCTCCCCGCACACATACTCCTCGGCCTGAGCATGTCGGGTCCAGGCAATCCACTGAAAGAGATCCAAGAGCACAGATTCAGGGACACACTCACCTGCTGTTTCTCCCTCTCTCCCACACGCACCCCCTGTAGGGCCCTCCTGGCATCTCCATAGAGAGAGAGAGAGGGCTCCAGCTACTCTTTACAGCTTTCAGTCTCAGTTGGCTTATTGTATGTCCACCCTTACTGTTCAGGGCAGACACCAGTTGACACGACAGGAGGCCCGGCATCCCCTAAAGCCCTCAGAGCCAGGGACCAGAATTACAAACAAGTAAATTAAATGGCTTTCACAGTGGGGCTCAGCGCGCCAACCGGCAGGTACAGCCCACACACCTCCTGGCACTCACCCTCCTTCCTGTAATGAGATTTCCTCCCAAAGAGGGAGGACACCTTAACAAGTGCATGTTTGCCTAAATTGAAAACCATGCTTGATGTGCTCTTCCGAGTTGTATTTAGTAAAGCAACCTTGACAGAATGGAAAACATTACTGAAGGAAGGCGCAAGAGTAAATTGCAAGTGAACAGTAAGTAAGAGAACAACAGTTTGTTTACATTCACTGTCAATTGAAGAAGATAACTGTGACTGAAGCAGGTGGCAAATTGCTGGAAATACTGAACTTCGGCATCATCCTCCTCGTATATACTGTACAAGCAATTCCGCAGAGGTTACCAGAGCATACCCTCATGACACGTTGATAAGTAAGTACTCCATAAGCCTAGGGACCAGAGTTGTGGGAGCATACCGCTTCCCGTCAGACAAGGACTAATGTCTTATGGTCCTGCTTTAACAATCTTCCCTGTGCTCACAGATGGTTAATGGAAGCCAGCCCCTGTCTGTATGGTCATGGAGAGCAGCAGGCCATGCCACGGACACTTCCCGTTACCGAGGCAGAAATGGGTATAAAGGCCATTGGAATAAGACAAACAGGATAGCTCGCCTCTTAGCAGATGGTTTGGGCACAAGGCACAAGGATCAGAACCTAACTGACAAGTCCCTCTCTCCTGGCAATTAATCATCATGGCTGAAGGTCGTGGGGAAGAAAGGTGCAAATGTTAAAGGGCCCTCGTCCACATTCCCCTCCACTCTTTATGGCTAGTGCTCCAACCAAAATAGAATGGGGGCCTATGAATGTCAGAAACACCCATTTATCAAAATCCCAGGGTCATTTTTCATCCTGAAATGAGAGGTTTCAAGAGCTGACAAACACAATGGCTACTTCAATCTTATCTGGCCCTGCTTTATCCCGATATCGCTAACATGTTAATGGAAGAAAGTCACACTTCGCCTCTCAGCAAATTCGGCTTATTGGATTTTAGACAACAAAGGAATTGTTTGTGTGGTTAATGGGATGCTATAGAACCTCCATACATACATAATGTATGGGAGGAAAGAGTAATCTAAGAAGAACACTGTCAGGAGTTGGATACTATTGGGTGGGGTTTCAAACAACTTCTTTCTATTGTGTTCACTCTACTTACAGATGCAGAAAAGTGGTCGATGCATACAAAACTTTGCCTTACATTTGGTGCACATTTACTGTCAATGTGTTAATGCTTCAGGAGCAAGTTTGAAAATGTCACATTTCATTGGCATTGGTGACAGGAATTGTGTGCGTGTGAAGGTGTACATCTTTTAGAAAAAAAGGGGAAAGTAGAGAAACTGTTATTTCACCTTCTTCACAGTTCTCGCCCTTGTAGCCTGGGTTGCAGATGCAAGTTCCCACAATGCAGGTCCCATGGCTGCTGCAGGTGATGTCGATGCACTGGTTGGTGGAAACATCACATTCAGAGCCCTTCCAGCCACTGTGACACATGCAGCGACCTTTGAGGTATTGACCATTCCCACTGCACAGCACTGGACAGGCAGCTTTGAAAAGAACAGACAGCACACACAAACATTTGAATGGGATCTACCAAGCGTAGCTTCACAGGATGTGTGTGCCCAGGCCTCCATCAGAGTGTGACTCACACCACGATGCAAAACAGCTTCTGACCAGCACTCTTCTGTTGAAAGTGCTGCCAACATATTCTTTTTTAGATTAGATTCACCAGTGTCTAGGAATGGAACTAAAATATTTTTGCCTTTTCCCAAACACAAACAGCAATCTACTGTGGCTACACAGTGTGGCAACATTTCAGAAATGGATGACCACATTTGAATTACTCAAGTTCATCACCATGCAGACCATAAGACCACAACCGCAGTGTTGGCCAAAGTAATGAATACATGATTCACAGTCAACTAATATGAATGCTCATTATTATATATGTATTTATACTTCTGGAAATGATCAAATGACCAAGCCTAGCTCAAGAAGAAAACTGTAGAGACCACTGGTGTATTGACTTTGCCCTTTAAAGCATTGAACTGTTACTGGAGAAAACCATACAATGCACTGTTTGCATTTCTGCTTATGACACAACGCTTGTGGAACACTCACCTCTTCCACAGTCTGGTCCTTTAAACCCTAAGAAGCAGTGGCAGGTTCCTGCCACACAGTCTCCATTACCAAAGCAGTTACTGGGGCAGTCATCTATAGAATCTGTAAAAACAAACATATTTTTTTGTGGTTTAACCATATTATAACTAATGATACAATTAAAGATAAACAACAAATAAACCAAATATCAAAATGATGAACACAAATCTAAAGCAGCGATGGATATGTTTAGAAGCTTTCTAAAAAACATCATTTTTATTATGAAAGGATGAGCTTCCATGTCATCATGACCACCACAGCACTCTGTTCAACAGTGGATTGGTACACATTTATATCCTGTGTGAGAAAACTCACAACAACAACTGAACAAACACACCAGGTTAATTGCCTGCTTTTCCACCATCTTTATACCCACTCACATACTTTGTGTCAATTTATGTCATTCGTTATATTCCATTAGCATGTTCTTTCAAAGGAGTATGTTTTGATGTGACAGAGCCATGGGCAGATATTTTTCCTGCTATTCACTGCAGATGGAATCCGAAACATGATGCACAAAATGGAGCAGAAAAATATTCACTCTCGTTCACCAGTCTACAAGTCGCGGTTGCTCCTAGGCAGAAGTTGTGGAACAAAGACACGTTTGTGGTTGACAAAGGGCTCGAAATGTAAGCCATAGCTGCTGCTTCCCTTTCCTCGGGAGACTCAATCATCATGGAAGATGCAACCGAGGAATAGAGAGAGGGGGAATTAGGGGGAGAGGAAAAGAAAGAGCAAAAAGATGCAGTGAAGGAGAGGGTGTTGATGTGTGCTTCGGCCATTACTTCAGCTTTCTAATGTTGGTGTGTGTGTGTGTGTGTGTGTGTGTGTGTGTGTGTGTGTGTGTGTGTGTGTGTGTGTGTGTGTGTGTGTGTGAGAGAGAGAGAGAGAGAGAGAGAGAGAGAGAGAGAGAGAGAGAGAGAGAGAGAGAGAGAGAGAGAGAGAGAGAGAGAGAGAGAGAGAGAGAGAGAGAGAGAGAGAGAGAGAGAGAGAGAGAGAGAGAGAGAGAGAGAGAGAGAGAGAGAGATGCGAGCGAGTTGAAGAGAGGCTACCCCCTAGCAGAGTCGAGGCAATCAGCATTTTGGTGGGATTTTGATGGCTTCCAACATGGACATCTAACTAGCAGGCCTGGGTTTTTGCTCAAAGCCAGGGCAGCTGTGAGTGAGGGGCAGGGCTCAGAAGCTGCAGGGGCTTTCCATTTGAATTTCCTCCCAGAAGTACAATTATGCAGGAATGATTCCTGGTGCGAGTCTTGCTGCTCTCACAAAAGGAGGACTGGTTGGGTTATGACAACTGCAGCTGTACATGAAGTATTCCACCACCCTTCAGTGCAATCTTAGTACTGATGTAAGATTTGACACATAACTCATTCCTAAGCCTAAAGGACAGCGAGACGATACAGTATGTCAGCCCTTTTTGTCATTTCAACTTTCATTGTAAATGCTTGCATCGCTTTGTGGTGTTCACAGCTATTCCCGCTGAGATCCACCATGAGCACTCTCAGTGAACACATTCACTGTAGGTTTAGCCAATAAATTATGGATTTAACCAGATCCTCGTCCGAATTCATTACCCCTCATATCAGGGAAGCAAACTATTGTGTGAGCTCCCCCAGTCAGACAGGATAGAGTATCGTGCAGCAGGCAGGTTTAATCAGTGCATTGCCACAGTCTCAGTGGACAGCCAGCCTCTTTGAGCGATGGGCAGCCATGTAGAGAGAGAGAGAGAGGAACTGTGATCAGCAAGATACAGAGAAAGAGGCCGTATCACTGGGTCTCCACTCAGGGCTTCTGCCCTAGGAGAATATGTGTGTGTGCTGTGTTCGTTCATGTGTTTGTGTGTAGAGATGCATGTAAGTGTGAAGGCGAATGCCCAGGCTGAAGCCGAGCAACATGTGGCAGGGATAAATGGTTAGATGCTCTTCAGGCATTTTGCTTTGCAGGAGAACATCCTAGCAATAAGGAGTAGTGCGGATTAAAGAGAAGGACAATCCACTCATGATGATACATAATGACACAAGCAGCAAAGAAAACTGGAAACAAGCCACTACTTTGAAGGGACTAGCTGAGGGACACATTGCAATGATAATGTGGATGTTACCCCTGTGAAGCGCAGGGCTCGGTTAGAGCTGTCTCTGAGCCTGTCCGGAATAGTTATTGTTCATGAGCATTTCTACAGCCAGCTAGCTCTGCTTGAAGGTCAACTCAGTTCCTCCATGGCTCGATACAATTCAGGCAGTTGGTGAGATTCAATTTCTGCTGAAGGGCACTTAACCAACGACCCATTTTAGAAAGGGCTACTCTGCCTCCCTCTGAGCTCCTCTGAGCAGATCAGCTCTGATCCAAACGAACAGAGGCAGAACTCGGGCTCTGACTGAGTCGGCTCTCCTTCCTTGCACAAAAATAGCACTCCTGTTTGGTCCTCTACGATCCAGACCCACAGGAGGCCAACACACGCCAACTCAAGGAGAAGTAAACAAGAGTAAACATGATGCCATACCTCTTCCTTCCCCATGTCATATCTAATATATTAAGTATTGAATTACAGCTGTGGCTGGCGCAGTGGGGGGCATAGTACATCTCTGCCTGTCTCCAGTCAGGTGTTGCATTGGTGTTGAGGACAGCTTCCCATCGATCTGCTGCCTGGCATGGCCCCCTGTCACAGATGGACTCTGGCCCAGGAGCTTTTAATTAAAGAGCATGTGAGAACAGCTCCCAGCTGCCACCCCTGTGAAAGCCGACACCTCGGGCCCTCTCACACCTAGGCCGATACAGCGGCACTAATCAAAGGCGCTTTAGGGGAACAAAGAGGAGAGTACAAAACGGAATTCCCTTCATGAGGAAGGACACATATCTGGAACAGAGCTGTGTGCTACAGCCCAGTGCTGGTCAAAAAGAAGAGATATCTCTTTGATGTATGAAAAGTAGATGGAAATTGGATCATATTATGATCAAAAGTGGCACAAGCAGGAGGGCACAATCATACATTGAGTTGTATGCAAATGGACCCCAGAAACCCGACACCTAATTGGCTCAAGACACTCAGGCTAATGAGTATATTATGATCTCCAACTCAAGGTTCTAACTCAAGAGTCTTGGGGATAGCATACATTTTTCGATTTCTGAATATTTAAATTCACCTTGATTAACCCCTATTTTTCAAGGTTGTAAAATCCAACACAAATCTGGTGGGGCTCATTCCATAGAAACCAGAGTATGGTTGCTAAGGAGTGCTGCATGTTGCTTGGTTTTATGAAACATTATGGGTATTGATGTTCTGCGTGGCAGCAGTGCCTCATGATCAGGGTTCTTACCTATGGCTGCAGTAAGAAATGAGATGGTCTCTGTCTCTCTGCCATCATTGTAGATGGCCAGGTGCCAGATGCCAGAGTCCATGTACTGGATGAAGCCTGTGTCGTGGGTGGTGACAGGGACCAGGTTGCGCTGCAGAGCAATCGGAGCCTCAAGACCTTTCACGTCCTGGACCAGCAGCCTGCGACCATCCAGCAGCTCCACAAAGTCAAACTGGATTCACAGACAAACAAGCAGGCGGACAGACAGAGCAACAGAAAGATAGACCGACCGACCGATAAACAGACAGACAGGCAGACAGACAGAGAAAGACATACACAGATAGGCAGGCAGACAGACAGACAGACACAGATAGGCAGGCAGACAGGCAGACAAACAGACCATTAGTGTGACATGAAGCACAGTGTGCTTCTGGGCCCTTACAGCCCAGTTATACCATTTCTACAGTGGCTCCTGCACTGCAGAACCATTCGTTCTGCATAAATAAGTCATAATTTCAGTGAGGCCCAGGCTACATTTGGTGCATACTGTCTGGATGAGTCTTCATCGTTTCACAACCCAAACATTACATATGAGAAGGGAACATTCCTTTCATACTATTCAAGTGATAAAAGCAAAAACAAATTAAAAGTTACTGTTTACTCAAATAACATCTGGACCGATTTGCCTCATATCAGAACTGACTCAATGAATACCAATGAGACTGCTTTTCATTCTCATCTACATGGGGCTTGGAATCTTGACTCCTCTGCCACTCTGTGTAATCAGTCACAGCACAAAAAAATCACTATTTACTCTGCAGTCAAATAGGGAAAGAACACACAAAGAATCTTTTGCATAGAAGCACCATTAAATTGGGCGTCCATGTCGTGTGCTTTAAGTATATGCAGGCTAAAATCCCTTTGTACAATGATATGAACATTCAACTTCAGTTAAAACCATAGACCAATGCGGACATATCCCTACAAGGACAGACATGATTAATAGCCAGATTTATTTCATCCTGCCCTTTAAGCCTACATGTACATCACAGCGAAATGAACATGCCCCGCTGCAAGTTCCTGAGTTCAAAACTCTTTTTTTTAATTCATCAATGAAACGGGCCATCTAAAAAACAGCATCTAAAGCATCTAAAGGAAACATGTTTGAAATATTGTTTTGAAAAAACAAGGCACCATTTACATAATATTTATGTTTTTGTACTTGACTAAACCTACTTTTGATTGTGAGTGAGTTTTACATGGTGGAAATCCAACATAATGTACCTGTGTTTGTGACGGTGGCAGATCCAACATAATGTACCTGTGTGTGTGTGACGGTGGCAGATCCAACATGATGTACCTGTGTGTGTGACGGTGGCAGATCCAACATGATGTACCTGTGTGTGTGACGGTGGCAGATCCAACATAATGTACCTGTGTGTGTGTGACGGTGGCAGATCCAACATGATGTACCTGTGTGTGTGACGGTGGCAGGCCTCTCCTCCCGTAGATCCCCACCAAAGCGTCTTTGCTCAGGGATACATTGAACTTCAGGTACATAGGATGATCAATGAAGATCTGAGACCTCCAGAAGATACCGGGAGGAATTTGCTGGGCGACCTTGCGACCCACGTCAATCTCCCCCATGTCTATGAAGCTGTCGTCTGGGAACAAGCTGTCCAATTTGCCTGCATCACAAGAAGAGTAAATCAGTCAAAGAGATGGAACCATTAATCCTCCGCGTGGAGGGCAGAGGGAGTCACTCTGCTGAGGCATGATGGTCTGACTATCGCACTGATTTTCAATCACATCACTGACAGACAAGAAAAATGACCCTTCTGACCAATAGGCCAGTGAAAGCATTGCCCATGCTCGGCCAAGAAGCTTCTAACGGTATTCTGAGAGGCCACCCACTCAGGTAACAGCAAACAGGCCTTGCTGCTCAAACCTCCATATGCTTCATAATGTGTCTTCCATTGGACCCAGTAGAAATCCCAACATCTGCTTGCCCATGTAGATGGGCCAATTTCAGCAGTGATGTCTACTAAAGCAGACATTCACACAACTGAACCCCTAGGATTTGGTGGCAGACACGGTATTGGGTTACACGTGGCACGGCAGATGGCAGACTCCTCAAAAGTCCATCATTGGCGATGGGTTTTATCAGGGAAGACAGGACATGCTCTACTGCCTCCCACTTCTAAGCTTTACATAATGTTTTGACACAGTGGCACTGGGTCCACATGTTTGTGGTGTATTTATGCAGCACATTACCATTGTTCATCAACTGTTTACACAAATCATTAAACCCTGATAATAGGACTTGTGGGTAAATAAATGGTTTTACTCTGTGCGCTGTTAAGGTGGACAACTCCACTGGGAATGATATGATATGCGAATTGTAGAAGCGGTGCGCATCACCTTGGTGAAACCTAAGATTGATCAGCAGTGTTTCTCTTGACAACGGTACACTGTAAGGCAGAATTACAAAGCCATGGCTATTGATTTCCCTTCAGCTGCAGCTGTCACTCATGGTCTAAGCTCTACAGTGACTAGGCCATGTTCTTAGCTACACACACTCTCTGCCATCTGGTAAATGAGAACGACAACTCCAGGATTCATCTATATGGTAATGCCCTGATCTCTCACCTTTTGTCGGCTGCCTATGGCAAATCACATGGTTAAATGTGAGCCTGTTTTGTTTGAGTATTGAGGAGAGTAAACTTTCAGAGTGTGGCGCAGTTGGTACCAGGGGTTTAGAACATGCTTTCTTCAGCTGCCAGGAAAAGCAGCCCAGACTGGAAGATGAAAGGATCACATCCGTTCTGAAGGGGACAGAGTGGCTAATCCCCCAACAACCCCAGGATACTCAGTCCCTAAAGCTGGTCTGTTTTCCCCCTCTAGGAACAAATAACACTTTCCCACTTACAGCAACTTGCACTGGATTACAATGCAGATCTCACAGCACACCACAGAGAATGGACACAATGTTGAGCCTGATGATAAATCATTGGGAACTTGGTTCGAAGTTCTGAAATGCCATTTGTTTTCTTAGAAGTTGTGAAAAACTTTCAACTTTACTAAATGCAGTGTCAACTTTTACCATTTCATTTTCAAGTTTGAGGATCAAACAATTTATCACTTACAAAACATTAGAACCGCCAAGAAGCTCCCCTAGTCAGAAAAAAACATATCAAGTCTTAAAATGTTATCATTTTCACAGTCATCCTGGACAGCGCAAGGCTGAACAGATGCTTACCATCGTCTTTTCCTCGGCGGTCAGGCAGCTCCAGACCTGTGTTGCCCAGCGGGGGCAGGCTCAGGTCAGTGGGTAAAGGCAAGCCACTGGTGTTGTCCTCCAATAGCTGGTACATCTGTCTCTGCATAGGTTGTAGGCTCCAGTTCAGACCAAACATGTGCATGGCTGGAAGAAGACAATAAGGTACAGTTATTCAAAGTATTTAATTTTATATGCTTAAATAAACTTGAAGTTGATATGCTTTGAAATACTTGCGTTCGACAATAACTAATCTGTGCCACAATATTGGGTCAAAATATAAAAACCGTTATATTCACATCAATACATTTGGTTGTGTGTGTGTGTGTGTGTTTATAAGATGCCATCAGAAGGTGACAGCTGTGTGGGAGTATGCCTTCTCAGTGAAAGAACAACATCAAAGGACACATACAACAATACAGGGGGTTTAATGGTTAATGACGAGAAGTGCTGAGCAGGTAATATCAGGGCATGAATGGAACTCTGGGGACAGGGTCTGCTGTGCCACTCCAACCCAGACATATTTAACCCCGAGGGCACTGCTGTTCTTCTCATCCCCATACTAATCCCTACCCAACGTCTGGGGAGACAAGGAAAGCATTCAGTCGCAGGGGTGGTGGGGAGTGAGCAGACATAGAGAAGACACACTGATATTTTACAAGGTCAACAAAAGGAATGCCCTCTGGGACAATGACAATGGAGTGCAGGGCAGAGTAGGATGGGCTGACCATGATAGATCACCAACTAGAGAATAGACACGACCAGCTTAGCCAGGCAAAAGTCAGCTTGGAAGTCAACCGTCAGCAGAAAATGCCTCAGAGAGGCCATACCGATTTTGTTTGACCAGTTTGGCATTTCTTTTAAGCTCTTCCAATAAATAACTACCCATTACAAATATAGGACATGAAAGTGGAATTAGCAGCAAGTTTGAAAGAGTAAAACAGAGTTTTGATAGATTCCTAGAATGTTTTTTTTCTTGATGTTTAAGTAATTTTTTTCAAAGAGAACACAAATAATTCAAAGTCATCAGAAATCTCAACTACCAACTGATGACTTTTAGAAAAAAATACTTACAGGCAAAATTATTTTTGTGCTCAACTCACAAAAGTGAAGAGGAGATCTTCATTCTGTCAAAAGTTTATAGTATCATGATATATTGTATTATGCTGAGTTTGCTTTATTGGAATTAATTTACTGAAAGTATTGCATGACTCACAAGGGAGTCAGGTGGCTGAGCGGTTAGGCCCTAACGCTCAGCCACCTGACTCCCTTGTGGTTAGGCCCTAACCGTTAGGGTATCGGGCTAGTAATCAGAATGTTGCCAGTTCGATTCCCGGCCGTGCAAATTACGTTGTGTCCTTGGGAAAGGCACTTCACCCTACTGGCCTCGGGGGGAATGTCCCTGTACTTACTGTAAGTCGCTCTGGATAAGAGCGTCTGCTAAATCACTAAATGTAAATGTAATGTAAATGATGTGTAACCTATGGTGTAGCACCAAAGCAATGCCTACACTCTGGTCAACTCATTAAGAAATGGCACACCGCCATGAAGCAAGTCAGTGTTGAGCTAGCAGCAACCTCATAATTACAAGGAAAAACAAAATCAAGGGCGAATTACATAGCATATCAACAACTCATGCATAGGAGTCATTCATTCCTCCTGTGTTTCAAATGGCACGATCAGTAATCCTTTATAAATTAAAGGACATTTGCTTGCCTAGGCTTAAGCATTAGCTTCAAATTGGCAGTTAAAAACCATCATGTAAATCTGACAGGCTGCAGATCAGACAAGGCTAGTTGTGATAAATGGAATACTTCGGCTCTTTCCAGTGGAGACCCTTTCATTAATCATGGGCATATTAGAGATTAACACCCGCCTAATACTTTCATTCGATTTTTTCTAAATATCTAAACGAAAGATGATCTGGCCTTGCAGAAATTTTGCGATAAAGAATGAATGATCATCTTTTGTTTCAATACATCCCACCATCACTTCCGGTAGCTGTGGAATTGACTGTGTCAGAGGAGGACAGAAGCACAGAGAGACAAATGGCTTAGTTTGTCATACTATAGGCTCTGGAAGAGACATTCTTTTTTAATTTGTAGCTCTACATGGGCTGGAGAACAAGAGAGGGAGCTAACGTTTGCTCGTATGCTGCTGAAAGAACAATCGCATCAAAGACACCAGGCGGGTGTGTCGTTCCAAGTGTCCGAGTAATCACTTCTCTGCAGGGCCCATTGTTCATCCAACCCCATCCCGACTGTCCCCAAGGGCTCTAATAGAGAATGACTTAGAATCTCTCTGCCCTTCATGATTTACTCAAGCGCATCCTTGGTATCTGTGATATGCAGAGTGCAGAGGCAAGGCCAGGAGAGAGCCTTCTGACATTTGTTTAGCAAGCTTCACAAACTTTGGTAAGACTTTGTGTGCTCCATAATGGTGTGGCGGCATCAGGATTCAAACAGGGGACAGGTTGTTGGAATAACAAGGTGGTTCTAATGAGAGGCGCACTGGCACTGACAGATAACATCTCTGCTCGAGCCAGGCCACTGACCTGTCGCTGTCCTGGACTTCGCAAGATGTTCCTTTGGTTCAGAGCACATGCTGTGCCCTATATTGCTTATCATTTGGATGGACTTGGGCTATGTCATGTGCCAATTAAATAAATATAATTAGGGTGGAGAAGTAGGAGAGGACTTCTCACCCACCCTTAAGAAGCACATGCCCATTTCTGTGTGCTCTGCCAGCCATCCTGGGCCTCTTTGTTCAAGGCAGCTCTTCAACTACACTTCAAGAGCAGCAAGGATGATTAAAAAAAAGACTGAACTCTTTACTGTCTCACTCATTTCCTGCCTCTAAAATACACGGTAAAAAAAAAAAAAAAAAAAGGGCAATTGAAAAGAGATGCATTGGCATGAGAATGCTGTCCTCTCTTATCGTTCAGTGAGTGGACCGAGCACATTAGCAAGCATATGGCTAATGAATCCCTTTTAGACACTTGAATGAATGAGTGTTGAATGTGGCTGCCTTCAGTCGCTCATTATCCACCTAATTACTTTTACACCTATTTTACACATGGTACCCATTGTGCAAACAAGCTTTCTTTGTGTGCCTTTTACAATGTGTGCACAACTGTTCACAATTGACCTAGCAATAGTGAACGGATATATTGAAGAAATATTTTTACTCTGCTATTTGTTATACTGTGATACCATGTACAGTCCTCTTCAAAGGCAGTTGAGAGCATGAAATGCATTAATTAACAACCAATCAATAGTAACGCTGCTGTGCTCTTCCGTCACCCTCCTAACAGAAACGGTAAGAAACAGCACTACCTATAATAACTGACAAGACTTAAAATTGTAAACCTGACATATCAAAGACGTTGGGAGTGCAATTATTTTACATAGAGATACCGGTAGGTCACAGCGTGTGCAGCACAGACACTTTGTTTCACAATTTTGATGACTCTGCATCTGTGTTTGTATTTCTCCAGGTTACATTGTTTACTGACTGTTGGTCAGTTTATCAAAAATACAGAATAATTTGTCAATTGGATTGAAAGGAGCAGATGAATCCACCAAATTAAAATCGGTCATCCACAGCACATCCTCCTTATCTGTTAATCATTTTCAGTGAGAGTCCACTTATTCTTACACACAACCGAGGAATACATTTGTACATCTAGTACAGAGTCTAATCAATCACATTTACTCCTGTCAATACTGACAAGAGAACAAAGATCGTACCAGAATATTGACTGAATAGTTCAGAGATGTAATGGACAGCAAAGTACATGCTGAATTACAAAAACACAAGAGCCCAACATGAAACATCAAATACAGTTTTCAAATACTGTAACTGTAATTTCTGCTCTCTGCAGAAATATGCTAGGACCATACCATACCTGGCTGTCACACTACCCAGTGTGAATGGAAGTGAACACAGGAGGAAACTGATGACCTTAAAAGGGTGACTGCATAATGAATGTGTTAATGAGCAGGCCACCGCAGAGAAAATAGCGCAATCTTTCGCCCCTCAACTTTTTCACCCTCAAAATGAACTATTTTACAAAGCTGTACTGAGGCAAAACCATGCTGCAAACATCTGTCATGAGGTTTAATTGGGTTCATTAGACAACTCAGCCGGAGTTTCCAATTACAGGCCTCAATAATTAATTGCACTAGAAATTAAATATATTTTCTCATCAACGTTTAATTAAACATGGCTCTTGTTCTTGATTGTAAAATCCAGATCTTGGGGTGTGGTTTGATTTCCAACACGTTTAAGTGTGGGGATGTGGGGAGATGGTTTGATTTTGGGGGATTGTAATTATATGAAGTGATTAAGCGCGAAGGCTAGTGAGGCTTCTTGGCTCCTGGCCAGTTCACAAACAATAGACTTGTATCTAGACTAGATCTGGAGCAAGATCACACTGATAATGTCAAATCGGCCCACCCAACTTACGAAAATCCATCCCTTGAATAATATGTTACCATTAGCAGCTAGTAGCAGACTTTCATTGGTTGAATCAACACTGAAACACAATCTTCAATGTACTAATAGGACCATTCTGTCAATGAAAAGAGATATGACCTCGTGTTAGTTAATTCAGGCTTGACTTTTATGGTTTAATGGTTCTTATTATACTGTAGCACTGCCAAAGACTTGTAAATGATTGTTGTAACATTGTTACCATTTCAAAGCTAAACAAGTGGATATATATAGTCATTTAAATGCATATTACAACATAATATAGTTTATGAAATAGAAGTGCATTATACGAGTTTTGCACAGATGAATGCTGTCTGTATGAACTATGACCATGTACATATTTGACACAATGTGTTTTGTTGGATAACAAATGATTTCATTGAGAAAACACAATTCCAATCACTCTGTAAACATACCATCGTGAAAGAGTGAATGATAGATAGGGACACATCTGAAGGTCAGAACAACAGACACCAAAGTGACATTAAAATAAACTACATTTTGTGGAAGACCACATTGTCATAGACACTATGTGATGATACAATGCATGTAAAAAAATGTAGAGCATTGCAATGAAATGTGAATTCAATTCAATGTGAATGAAAAAATGATTATCTATTCCTTAATCACAGCTGCAGGGAACCATCCTGTTTGTCTGTCCAAATGTAGCCATCCCAATCCAGGAATGATAATGTTATTTCTGATGAGGTGTACGGATGAGGAGTCCATCTACGAGTTCCTATATAATCATATTCATATAGTGGGCAGAGTGCAGATTTCCAGACTATTAAAATGGATAATAGCAGAAACATAATGGTCCATGGACCTTTCCCTTTGCTGGCAGATAGAGGGAGGTTAGCTGGAGGTGTATGCCCTGGTGTGTGAGGGTAATAGAGGTGACTCACCAATGAAGTAAGCCAGCAGGAACACCAACGTTACTGAGATGAGGATAGCACTGAGGGCTGCACACTTCCAGTTGCAGTGCTTGTAGGGCTTCTTCATGCTGAAGGCCGGTCGGGAGAAGGTGTTGCGGGGCAGAGGGCGAGGGGGAGGGGAGTACACGGTGCTGGAGGTCAAAGGGTAACCTGGTGACGTTGTGCAGTACATTGGTGATGTCCCACCCGGCTTAAACAAGAAGTGCCTGAAAAGAAAATGCTCTCT
Organism: Osmerus mordax; assembly: GCF_038355195.1. Taxonomy (NCBI): domain Eukaryota; kingdom Metazoa; phylum Chordata; class Actinopteri; order Osmeriformes; family Osmeridae; genus Osmerus; species Osmerus mordax. Next base: position 12,544,418 of record NC_090060.1, read on the forward strand.
CTTTAAAACAGTCTCATTAAAAAACCCTCAGGTCCATGGAGACATCCATCCTTACATCCTACACTTCATTGTCATGGAGTGCAGCAGTCCCTTACACTGGTCAGTATTTCTGTTTCCAAACTGCTGTTGCCATGGCCACCCTTTCTGCTATGCAAGTAAAAATCGAGACACAGTGGGTTGTCGAATCGAAAATGTGAATCAATATCAAATCTAATTCACAGGACTTGCGACCACAACAGGCCCTTGTTAATTCATGCCTCTGTAGTGACTTATAATTTACTGCAACTATGTGTCATAGTATGTATCCAGAGGCAGGTGTATTTAGCTGATGCATGAGGGTTGAGGGTGTTTTTTTGCCCTTGAAATACATTCTCTTCTCTTATAAAACATGTGTAGACCTACATGCCCAACAGCCTCATGATCATCCCTTCAAATACAGTGGTGGAGGCAGTGTTGTCAAGGTTTTTTTACTGACAAGTTTATGGGATGCTTAGAAATGATTGTGGCATGAATGTGATTGAATGTCACCATGCACCGTATGATGTGGGGAGTCACTGTAACCATTCTCTTTTTGTCTAGGAAAAATCTGTAGGGCATATCCTGTTGCCGACTGCAGGAAAAAACATGACCACATTGTGTAGTCGGTTTCTAAAACAATATTATGTGTCTAGGAGAGCATGTTACACATTTTTAGATGTGTTCAATATCCCTCCCTGAGGTAAACAGAATGAACGTGTTTGTCAGCATGTAAGTGTCAACAAGTTTAGTTTTATCGACAGTACCTCTAAATAAGATGTTTGATGGAGCTAAATGATGAATAAAAAATATCATGGCAAAGCAGGTCCTACTACTGATGACAGCCAGATAGCGAACATGCAACATACCCGTCATTGTATGCAGCATCACGCCGTGCTGATGCAAGAATGTCCATCTCAATAAGGTTGTCCTGTAAAGTCTCTAGGAATGTCTGCTTTGCTATGTTTCTACACACAGGTGGAAAGATGGAGATGAGGTGATGAGTGAGCCATGCATGCCAGAGACAGAGTATGATTACCACACAACATTAACAACCAACAAATGGAAATCTACATAGGCTTCACACACCAATGGCATCCAAACCCCTGATGGAATTCTAAAATGTTGTGAGACAAAAAGACATCTGAAGTATCTCTCCTGCTCCCCCCACTGGACTCTCCCGTACCTGGTATTGTATGACCCCTGCCCTTCTCTGCAAACGTCTTGCTCTTCTCTGATAAACATTAGAGTATTCTGGTTCCTTTGTAGTTGTAGGTTAAAAGAAAACAATGCATCACTGTCAATTCACTAACTTTTCGTATTACTTCTGAGATTTTTATATCAAACTTTCAATCACACATCACTAACCATTACAGCGTTTTAGATTTGTTGTTTCATATTGAGTAAATTTGCTCCTACATTACTAGAAAATAGTATTTCAATAAAGATTGTCGATGCACGTGTCTCATTTCTGCCATTGTGCACTCCCACTGTGATAGCACTGTTCCATATGGGAAGACTGAGGTAATGCAATGGAGAAATGAACCGTCCACATCATGCAATGGGCAGGCTGAACACGTTCAATGGAACAAGAGAAAAGCTTTGTTTTTGTGGTCATTGTCTCTCCAGGACCATAGCGCGGTCTGTATATTTGTCTCACAGGCCTCCCTGCACTCCGTAGGGGAGTCATTCAACTTTTAATGAAGAGGGAGAAGACAAGCACCAACTCTTTAGAGAGTGTTGGCGCTGTCGAAATAGAGGCCAACTCCTGGCACCCCTCCATCCGCCAGCTTGGATAAGCCTATCAAGCAAGGGATTTATCAGAGGCATTCTATTTCACAAAAGTGAGGAGAGAAGGCCATTATAATGCTATTAACTAAGTTGAAGTGACAGGCGATGTTTCAGGGCCCTTGTGGATATTACTAATGGTTTCAGTTTTATCTGTGGAATTCTAATAATTGATATTTTTTTCTCATCCTTGTCCGTTCCTAATTTATATGGATTCTGCAGCACTATCTCCTGTTGCAAATCCTCTCTTCTTGCCATCTGTTTCTTTGCTCCACAGGGAATACCTGTATGGGATTAACTCTGGAGCCATAGAACGTTTAATCATTCATTACGCCACTAACTGTCCATCCACCAACTGAAATTAACGATCATTTTCCTGTTGACTGGACCGCATCACTGATTGTGGAGGAGAAGCAGACAGGAGATCTGGAGCTTGATTTGACTAATTAAGTCAGATACCTGGCAATGATGGTTTCATTGCTAAAAACTTGGCTTTTGACTTAAAAATAACTTCTACCACATATCTATATATCTAAATCTCTCCAATCTAATATCTCTCTCTCTATATATATGCAGCCTGCTCTTTGGTAATTGAATGTAGTTTTATTTAGAGCTCCACCCTGATTTTAATTACACAGTACACCAAATTCCATAGAGTCATTACTGACAGGATTGCGTTGACAAGATTGCTAACTTTTAAACAAAAATGCAACATTTTCTCTTGTTTCTCAATAAATCATGTTATACAGTATGTACTGTACTGTACAGTCGGCCATTCCCGCTCACAGGGATATTTCCTTTCATGCCCCAGTAACAGTATAGTAATTCAACATGGAACAAACAAAAAAAGATAAGCTGCATTCAATAGCAACAACTTGGTTCAACAGAGGCCACATATGATGTCATTCACTAAGCTGGGTGTGGTGTTAGGTGAGCTACATCCCAGGACAGGGCCCAGTCAGGGTTCTACAGTACCTGGTCTCCAGGGGGATGTTACTGTTGAGCAGCCAGTTATCCTGGGCGCTGCCAGACTCGTGCCCACTGACTGGTCCCTCTGGTGGGGCAGAACTGTCCGTGGGGGCAGGGCTGGGGTTGCTGCGGGGTGTGTAGTTGCCCCTGTTCAAAGAGTTGATGGAGGCCGCATGGTGCTGGTGATTGGGCGAGTGAGAGTGGGAGAGTGGGAGAGGGGGTGTCCGCAGCCTGGAGTGGTTTTGAAATGCACCGTCTGAAACAAGAAACATAATCATAAACATGTGAATAATTTTTGCTGTTTTTTGTAATGTCACAGAGAGGCAGATGTGAGAGGCTGTTGGTGACCATGGTTTGTTAGTGTTACCTGGTTTTCATGTATTTTATTTTGATTAGAGGACTATGTTTATTATATGTATCTACTGTTGTATTTTTATAACAATGGTTGTCTTATTTTGTTGTAGTCACACAGAGTATTGTTTAAAAGACTTCTCAACAGACAGAAGAAATACAATGAGACCCCCCAAAAATTACATCTCCTAATTCAACTTGTTTCCTGTCGCAGATGCTCCATGTCTGTGTGAGAAAGTCTCGTCTGATAAGACACCGTGTGTGAAGAGAATTACATGCAGACCTGTTTGTGAAAGCGACAGCTACCTGGCTTTGTTTCATCACAGGTGCTCCTGAGCTGCCCTTTTCTGTCACCAGTAAACGCTCATATTTCCTGTGCCCGAAAGAACATTGAATGGGATGTGTCATTTTTGGCAGGTATATTCTCACAAACAACATTAGCTATCGGCACGGGCGACAATCTGTCATTATCAGATGTATTAGATTACTACAGTCAACCTCTTTGAAATTCATTCCAATGATCAACTGACAGCGCCAAGTTGGTCTTCCCTGTTGTTTTTGTCATACATTTATTTCCTCATATGTTCACCACTGTCACTGTCATAGCATTTTAGGGAAGTAGATCAGACCAAAGATGTATAAGATTACAGGTCCCTGGTCTTACTGTCAGCCTCATCTGATACTGCCCTGTTCTTGACATGATAAAGAAGTTGCACACTCAATATCAATTTATTTTCACAGTAGTCGTTTTTCAATCAATATTCTCACGTCTTCACATGGGGATGACGTGCTCTCGCTATCAACAATTCTTCATTTCACAGATATCCTCAAAATAAAATGACAATTTACAGGGGAGCGCAACGAAGATATGATGAGGTCTTATTTTCTTTCAGCTCAGTAATTCATTATTGGCTGCTTGAACCAGTCAAGCTTAAAACAGTTCCACAGGTTATTTTTCATTGAGACAGAGTTTATCGATATATCAACATGTGTCCGTAAGCCTAGTCATATAAACAGACTAGCAGGATGAAGTCGGCCTTGAATAGAACAAAGCAGGCCCGCCGAGCATATGGCCAGGGCCAATACAAGCTTCATTTAGACAACAGCACACTCCTTCTGATAGTACACAGAGTGAACCCACTTCACTCTTTTAGGGTCGAGAGAAAATAACCAGACATGGTGACAGGATGGCACAACACAGCAACTGAATCCAAAGTGTCAAATCCTTGCTAAATTGGCTCACGCTGAACTGTTTAACAGTTGTATGCTTTACAATGAGATTCTGCACATTTTCTATAACAGCATTTAATTTGGAAGTGTTTGAAACAGTTAGATTGATCGACCATTAACAGTGAGAGGAAATACACATTCTCATCTAAAGGACTTAAAGATGCGTGTGCATCTTTGAAGCATGGTAATCACATTTTACAGCAGGTAAAAGAGGTACCACAAACCAAAACTCAGTGATTTGTTTTAACATTATTTAGGAACAGCGCTGTATCACTTGTCCCTTGCTTTGACAAGTGGCAAAGACACTTTTCCACAATCCTGCTATGAATTGTACCCAAACCCCTCCAATTCTGCAATAAGAATACCATGGCCCTGGGGAAAACTGACTGGAGCTTAGTTCATGACCACTGTGCTGTCTGAACCCAAATCCCAATACCTATTAACAAATAGATACTGATTACTGTATTAAAAACACCCTATACAGACAATAACATTATCCTCTTTATACATGGATTACTCTGTAAACAAATGCAAATGCACATGAGTAAGGGAATTATTCAGTTGCTGAGTAAGAACCTCTAATTATGAGAAATCTGTTCTGAACAGTACTCTGCTATCCAAGTGTCCCAACTTAACACACATAACATAGTACTGTAAGCATCATACGTTATGATTTAGAACATTTTCTACTTCCTGAATCCACCTTAAGGAGAATGGGCAATATAGTGTTGAGGCAGTGGCCACATGTGCTTTAACCATGGCCCTATAACAGCCAGGTTAATAGAAAAAAGCTGATACAGCGCGGCAGAGAAGCAGATTTATTGTTGGTGGAAACGAACAAAAGACAAGAAACATGGCAGTCCTTGAGACAAAGAGCATGGCAGAACCTCCCTTACAGATCTGGTGATTCAGCAACAAAGATTCACCAGTATCCAAAGAAAGGCAAAAAGTAAATGGTTTTCTATTGACCTGCTTTGCACAACGAAATTGGCAAGAAAGGGAGATTAATTTGTTATCAGACAAGGATTGAAAAGGCGAATTTAGCTACAATAGCCTGAACTTAGATGGCATGCAGGATAGAGGTCATGTCGGAAGATACACCCTGAGAAATATCTGCTCTGTTGTTCTCCAACATACATTGGTTATCCCTCACAGCTATTCATAGAGAAGTAATAAAAGTTAATTTAATTCAATTCCTTAGCCAGGGTACACCCTTTGGGCAACATGCATTGCTATGTAACAGTATGGTGGTAGTCTGAAGAGACAACTGTAAAACAGATTGTCAGGCAGTTGTCAGTTAACACTAACAACATATAATTTACAATAGTACGTCTAAAATCGAATAGAATTATATTTGTAAAAGTTTGACAACTGACATCTAAAGTGCAAATAACTGATTACAGCATTCTATTTTACAGATCCAACATGTAAAATCAGCCTTAATAATCTCAGGGATATATTAAACAATTAGTTTGGGCTCAGTCAATGGAAAATTCTGCTTTATCAGTCTCTCAGGACTCAGGAACTATCTATCGGGTTACTTTAGAGGGCAGTATTAGTTATCCAAAGGATAGTACAAATCCATCAATCCCTTGGTTGAAACTGATTCCTAATAATGTAAATAATAGATGAGCAGTAACAAGCAGCAGTGCAAAACATTCAAATCAAAAACTTCTTTCTAAACAAAATGAAATCTACACAAGGCAATACAAAGACTTTCCTTGTCTATTTAGAGTGTGTTTAACACCTGTACATCTGCACCACCATGTTCTTTCCTCAGTCCACAGAGAGGGAGAGCAGACTGGTTACTTCCAAAAGCACAGCTCCTTGTCAGCACTGGCCAGGGTGTCTAATGACTACAAGACAGTGGTTGAATTCAAGAGCATAGATTGTCACACCCCATGTGGTAAAGTGATATGGCATGCCCTGGACACCTGATCAAAGCACTGAGGTGTGAGTGATTCAATATAGAATGAATCAAAAGCTATCCACTATAGACAGATCGTTAAAAGCTGATCACTAGTACAAAGCATCAGACAAGTAACAGGAACACCATTTCCAGCTGAATGGAATTTGTCTATCAAAATCATCAAGAAATGTGTGATGGAGGCAGTGCTATGCCGTTTCCAGCCCCCCACTCTACGTTTGAGTGGTAGACCCACCCAGTAACACAATCGGCTTTAACAGGATTCATTTGTAGAAGGCAAAATGAGAAGGCAGATACGGCACATCACATGTCACAGATAATTGAATTGTGAACTCAGAATATAGACAATTGAAAGGTTGAAAGATAATATGTATACTAGTACATTGTGACAGAAAATAGGCATCCATTTTAAAACTCTTCAAAGGGCCACACACATCTTAATAGTATGGTCTCTTCTACCAAAATGAAATTGGTTCTGTGTCTCTGCATGGCATGTAGCTAAATGTCAAGTAGTTGCCTGTATTTTGTTTTGAATGTCTATTTGTCAAAAAGGTATACAATTACAATTCAGTCAGATGGATTACAATTTACATGGTTCTCAAAGTAATGCATCTATGAGCCTCTGTAGAGAGATGCACATTGGAAGCATGCAAATTTCATCAACCAAGGTCTCCATGCCCTGATGAGCAGCTGGGTAAATAGAAAAGATACACATTTGTTTCCAGTGTATTCACATAACAAAAAAACCTGGCTTCAACTCTTTTCTATTTTTAAAATGATATCTAAAATCAAAAAAGATATAGCTTACAGATTCATATGCTGTTTATACATACATATATATATATGTATGTATATATACACACAATATTGATCACTTTCTCACTCAAAGTGTCTGTGGCTAAATTTCATTTGGGGTGACCTCTTAACTAAATTTGTTCCCTCCCTGGTGACAAGGAAGATGATTAAGCAATTTGCTTATTGCTTATTGCCCTGCTTAATGGAATTGATGCACAGGCCAGCCACGGTGTTACAGCCACTTCTTGCTTGGTCAGCTGTGAGGAGGTGTTATGCTGTCCCTCTATCCAGAGACCATGCCACATTAAAGGCCAGCAGTAGCCAGGCCACATGCTGCTTTGCATTAAAAGATGCTAATACAAGGAGGATGCTGTGTTTCAGATCTGGATCTCAGCATGGCAGTGAGCTCCCGCTGGCACTCTCCCCGGGAAGAGGGCCCTGTGAGAAAGCCAGGGGCCACAGTGAAACACATGCTTCAAAAAAGTACTGAGTGCATCAGAAAGCAGCCTTGTCAACATAACAGGCTCCCTGGCTCCATGTGAACCAACGCAAGGTCGAAAAACAAGTCGTCTTGGAAGATTCTATGGAAAATAAATCTATTCCAAACCTCTTTTTCACTTGTGCAATATGTGAACTCAATGTTGACCATAAGTTGATAATTCCTCTTTTACAGAGTAAGGTGCATGGTGAACCAATTATTTTGGGTGCATCTACAATGACTGACCTGTGGATCCTACAGGTCTCATTTGATATTCTGGATGTGTCTATAGTTCAGACTTCATAAATAGTTTTTGCACTCATACGTAGCTCTCTACAATAACCAGACATACTGTGCTTGTACCAAAAATACATAAATATGGTCAAAAAGCAACATTTTGTTTGAAAAAACTAAAGTTAGGATTTTGGTCACTTCTTCATTAAATTCAAGTAAATTTCAGCTTAAGACAAAAATGGAGGGGCATGTCCACTCAAAGCCTGGCCCTTATTACATCGGAGTGGAAGCTGAAAATTAATTTAAACAGAAGGCAAATAAGATGAATAAGAATAAACGAAACCAGCAAGACTCCCATGTTAATTCATTCGTATACAACCTGGAAAATGCATGAGAGAGCTTGGAATGGACTTATACGGCTCATTAGATGGTTTAAGTGAACAAATAGAGGAGTCTCTCTTTCTTATTGTAATTGGCTCCATGGGCTGTCAAAGACTTTGCAAATACAGTGGCCAAACAATGAAAAATGACAAATAAGAATTCTAAGCAAGATCAATTTGCATAATTTACAGCTTATTTACATGAAACTACAAAAGGGGTTAAAAGGTCATGAAAGCAGATGAGTGCAATTGTTGTGTGGAGTTCTGGCACTTTTGAAGACAGAAGGCATACAGTAACTGAGAACTGCTGAAGGACCTAAAGCCGCTGGCAGAGACCATAGATCAACATGCTACAGCATGTTACTTTACTGGAATCTAATAAAGACCCCAGATGACTGGTAGCTGCAGGGCTGGGGGCGTATTTCTCTCTGTTTCTCCACCACCCCTTGCTGACAGCCGTAGGGCAACCTTAATGCTGTACCTATGCAAATCAGAGTCATTGTTACAAGATAAATCTGCTGCTGCACTAAAGGACGTCCTCCCATCCCTCTGTCTCCATTTTAGCCTGGCCATGTCACTGCTGGGTGACCAGCACCTCACTGCTGAGGAATTAGGGGGAGATTTTCAGAAAGATTAATAACTCATTCTCTTGGCTTTCTGAGCTGTTCCAGGCAGCTGGGGCACTTTAGAGTTTGATGTAATCCCAGCCTACGGGTAGTTAACTTGTAAAGCCTGATCAATTATTTAAACCATTTTATATTGTTTTGACTATGTCTGGCCAGTGGGAGAAGAGCTGTTTAGTTATAAGACATGAACGTACTTCGTTAAAGTATCATATAATAGTTAACTCTGCAGACATACTCATTGCTTGAGGGGAACATACAAGTATTAAAGAAAGGTACTGCAAGTATAACATTCATTGCGGACTATGACAGTGCAACGGGATATATATTCCTTTTTTCTGGACATAGAGTTTGATCTAAAATCTAAAATATAATTGTACCCTAAGAAAAAAAACATACAATACAATAATGTTGTACAGCAGAGATAAAACTGAATTCTGAAAAATCAAAATGGTGTGTGTGCTTCACACATCCCAGTGCTGTCTAGATGTGGGGGAATTCAGGCCGTTCCATGGCACTGCACTAACAAAGCAAACCTTGGTGGTCACATGAACTTGATGGGTTTCCAATGCAACGGAGACAATTGCAAGAAAATATTCTGCTACAGTATGTATATATAATTACATTTCTGACAGTCTAAAGGACGGCTATACTGTATGATTAGAAAAGAAGACTGTATCTTATTATAATAATAGTAAAACATCTTGTCCTTGAGATGAAAGAAGAAACAATCTTTGAGGACCAAACTGAAAGCTGTGAGTAAAATTGATTCTGACAGCCTTGACAAATTGAGACCTGAGTGAAGTCAACAGCAGCATAGACTGATTGTCATGAGAATTCATGTATTAAATGTATTTGTGAAAAATATAATTACAAGTTTCTCCTACATTATAGCTATAAAGACATCCAGTTCAAAAATAACTTTGAACAAGACTGTTTGATAATGACTTTGGCAATGTATAAATGTTTTATTTTCATAGGACATTCAACACTGATTTGTGTAAAGTCCTTTAAGATGCTGTTAACAATGTTATATATCTAGAAATGGTAGACCGTTATTTATATTTTGTATCTTTTACAATTATCTTTAGTAACTCAGTTGAGACATGACATTTCATAGGTACAAAAAGGTATAAATAGACCAATGCTTGTGTGACAAAACACTTCCTTAACCAAAATAATTTCTGCCTTTGAATAAAGGCATAAGCTCTGCAATCCTCGGTTCACAATGCTGTGAACTTCCAAGGGCAACATATTGGTTCAAGGATTTCAACTCTCTTATGACTACAAACAAGGGGCACAATATTGTGAATAGTCATCTCTGCGACCTAAACAACATGCCCAGGGGTAGGCTAACCTCTTGAAAGCAACAGTAGTTTGAAGACCAACTCACCATGGGCAGTTCCAGTAGCAGGAGGATACAGGTTCCCTGAGCCAGTTTTAACTAAGAATGAACCAGGGCCAAACTCATCCTCAGAGTCAGAGTCCCGGGCTTGCTGAGGCGCACAGTTACCTAGCAACTCTCCCTGGCTCTCATTGGCTGCAAGGGTAGGGGGAGGGAATGGGAGTTGCTCAACAGGGGTGGAGGAGGAGGCGGATGAACAATGCAGCGGAGGACCTGTGGACCACAAACAGACAACACATGGGGGGGGGGGGGGGGGGGGGGTGCTGATAAAACACACAATCACAGGCAAAATCACACAGGAGATACATACATGCAAAACTTCACAATGGGCTTCTAAAATAAACAAACATGAAAAGGTCATGAGACAAGCAGCATTTTTAGGACTCGTTACCCAGCAGTTCAAAAACATACAATGAGCATCTCTGATGACACACAGTGTACAAAACTGATTCTATTGAGGCAAATGTCTATGAAATAAGAGCAAAAACAACATATTTTAAGGAGAAAAGACTGACACATTGGCTGTACATATGGCATCATCGGTCTTCAAAAGAGCGATTTCTATTTAATATTTATTGGATCTTGAAGTTTAAAGCTTCTCTTTTGTCTCACTGTTTATAGATCCCCTAATTTGCTTCTGTAAACAAGGATACGAATGAAATCAAGCAAGCTGACTCACAGCCTCTTGCCTCCTAACGTTCCCTTTCCATTTCTTTATAAGGCTCATTGTCTCCACCCCTCATACTGTCATGGAAAGTTATCTCTGCAGTGCTCCTAATAATGTGTGATTAACTTCTGATGCGGCTCTGTCACATGCTGCAAATGAAGTGCTTTAGTAACATTCATGTGGTGATTAAAGCCATCGGTTAAGTGCTTCCCCTGCTCTTAAAGCTTTCTCTCAGTTTTAATGTGGAACTTCCTGCAGACCAAGGCTTCATCCCACCTGCCAGAGTTTCTCTGCTTTGTCGTAGGAACCTAATAGATGTAATTATCCCTGCAGAGTATTAAAGTACAGCTCACTGATTCGGAGACAATTATGAAACAATTAGTGATACTAACAAATCAGCCATATAAAAACACAAGTAACCAGTGCATGCAATGACCCTTTCATTGAGGCACAACTCAAACATGACATATATTCCAAAACCCATAATTTCCAATGGAATACATTAAGTAATCCATATATTAGTGAAGGAAAGAAATGCTCCCATGTGTTTTAAAGTGACATGAAATCCTTTGCAGCACACACTGCAGATTAACAGGCAGAGGAGTGGGATGACACTGGTCGTGCTGTGGGTTAATGTCTATGACACTCCTGGACTTGATTCTATGTTAAGAAGGACTATGACATCACTAGTAAGATCATCTTTATAATAATTCCTAGAAACCCAATTGCTCCTTTAAAAATCCTATATTTAGCAAGACAAAATGGCAGTATACTACTAAAGTACTGTGGCCTTCCTTGTCAGGGTATAGGAGCCAGTAGTATTTTAGACAAAAAGTTGTTGAAGTGTTGCACCATTTTCATTGAAATTGATTACCTCCTAAAAATGATTCATCAGTACAGCAAGTCCCCTGAAAGTGGTCAAAGTCACAAATGGGGTCATGATATTGCTGCCAAGGAAACGTTTGTCTTGAAGACAAAAGTTTCACTGTCTTGCAGGGTTTAATTAATGCCTGCTTGCGCAATTCATCTATAGCCCACATGCAACCCACACCTGTCACCCTGGAGTGGACCTTTCTAGGCAGGGAGTTGTTGCTCAAGGTGGCCAGAGAAGCTTCTCTCCCTGTCAGACTCGATTGCCTTTGCCTTCACTCACCGCATTACAGCAGCTAAGAGAGACCTTTAGTTAGGAGGCCTCCGACCATGCTCTCCTACTCTCAGGAGGCCTGCACTTCAGGTCTGGCATATAACTGCTTAGCTCACGCCCTCAGCTTTCCATGGACCACCACCCACTGAACTCAATGCCCTTATCTACTCAAAAGCAACCTAATTAACTAACTGGATGAACAAAAGGGTGACTGTGAATTGCAGGTAGGAAGAGCCACAGTATCCATGGTTACAGAGTGTATCACACCTTCTCCCCGGAGACCAAGCTGAACACTCAGTCAATGGCCAGGCAAATTGGTACAAAAAGGAGGGACTGATATTTTCTAGCCTAAATGCTCCCGCAAGATCTCTACTAGCCTCAACACTCCCACAAGTCTGGACTTTGGTACTCGCTTAATTCACTTCTCTACCAAATTGTCCCCTAACATATTGATGTTCATCCTGTATAAGAGTCCTCATAACGAATGTAGGAAGAATGGTTTAAGACAATGAATAGGCTAATGCTTAACTCAATGTAATTGTGATCTCTCTCTTTCTCTCTCTCTGCTTTTATTTTGTTTCCTAACAATAGCCTTTCAGTCTGAATAGGGGATAAAATTAGATAAAGCAAAGGAAAAATATATTGGAGAGGAACAAATAACCTACTGAGAGGACAATTGAGTGAAAGGGGTCAACACATGGGCTCCAGAGGACCCAGGTTCATAAGTTCACAGGTGATCATTCAATAATGTCCAGTCTCGGCGGAGAGATAAAGGACCATTTGATCCGAGAGAACCCCAACACAAGGACCTGTTAAAGCAGGATCCCTATAGTCAAACGTTTCTCATTTCACACCTATATCTTCTTTTCTTTCTCTAATATTTCTGCGTCAATCTATTGTTCTCTTTCCATCTACGGTATTTGCTTTTAAACTTTACAGCCATTGCCCAGCCGTTGCCCAGCCCAACCATTACAGCGATGCATACAGTAGTATTGTAGTCCACATCTCAAGAAAGAAAAGCAAATGTTTTTCAAAATGGAACCCAGTAAATCTGAGGATCGTTGTGGTTGTACATTGTGTCTAACCAAGGATCAACCATGGAATAAGGGGGAGGACAGATTCCACATTGATGACAGAACTCTACAAGAGTGGAGCTACAACCGCATGGCAAATAGAAGTATTTGCAGTATAAAGTATTACAGTATATTTACATTTAGTCATTTAGCAGGCGCTCTTATCCAGAGCGACTTACAGTAAGTACAGGGACATTCCCCCGAGGCAAGTAGGGTGAAGTGCATTGCCCAAGGACACAACGTCAGTTGGCATGACCGGGAATCGAACTGGCAACCTTCGGATTACTAGCCCGATTCCCTCACCGCTCAGCCATCTGACTCTATATAAACAAATAAATTCATATAAATGTATGTAAACACTTGCATTTGCTCTAGACCTGTATGTTTCTCAATGCTCGCAGCATACAGTTCAAAGCACACAGGATGCATTTGGATGACTCACAGGATTTTCGCGGAGATTGAATATCGTCATCGGTCATCATCATTTTTGTAAATATCTAACTCATCAAGACACACAGAACAAGGGGTTTACAATGAAATAGCATCAATTTCAGATGAGGATAGTCCAATAGTTCTAGGATTGATTAACAATAACTTTAAGCAAAGATAAGGGTGACAAGTAAGTAGGTTAGCTCATCCTTACTCCTCCCACCCACCTCTAATTCTGTCAGTGAGTCATCACAGTTGCAGGCTGTCCATGTAACCACAAGCCTGGTCTGCATCGCCTGCACTGCACTGCACTGGGGAGTGATTTATCCAGGAAAAGAATAGCAGGCACCATCTTAAAAAGCATCAGGTTAAACATTGTGTCAGCCAATGATAGGAGCATTAAAGGTCCAATTTCTGCATGTGCTGCTTCAATACAACTGGACAGTAGTTGATATTTTTTGGAGGGGTGTTACAATCAATCATCACAATCCTCTTTTCTTAATTGATTAAGAAACAGCTAATTAACAATGCACACAAACACACCACACAAACACACGAATGCACACACACATAAGGAGGAAGTTGTGAAATGGGTTTTCAAATGGACTGTCATTGGAAAACGAATACATTTTGTCTGACGATGTTTAACTGCTTGTAATCAATAACATATTATCTGAGGAAACTAATGGATGAGGCAGTTCAAAACAAATAGTAAATAGCAATAAATGCCACTTTAATAGACACTATTAGCCATTAGAGAGAAAGTATAGGAAATTATATCTGTTCAAATATGCAATAAAACTGCTTTTAATGACCACAAAAAGCAAAACTCTATTTAAAAGTGACCTCCAAAATGTTTGTGTTTGTTTGAGTGTATAGTCACAGCATGTACGTATACTCTTTATAGGGTGGAGTAATAGAATCTATGTAACAAGGAACTAGCAGGACAGCACTCCAGCTCAGGCTAGTAGTATAGGAGGCTGGAAGTGACTCCCCCAAGCAGCACCTGGGAAGATGAAAAGGAGGCAGAGCGGCTGAGCATAGAGATGGCAGGCTCCTCCTAGGCATGATTAGTGGCACATACTCTCCTTGCCCAGCCATCTTCCACTGGCATCAAGGCCAGTCCTCTACCTCTCTCATTCCACTCTCTTCTCTGTGTTGGAGGGGTAGTGCAATCCCTTGCCTAGCTGAAAGACACCATCTGTTCGCCGGCTCCATGGCAGAAAGTGGAACAAGAGACCAGATTTAAGCCTAGAGACTGTAATGAAAAGAGCACTGAACAGGGATTTTGCCACCCAGGAATGAAAATCAGTTAATAACTGCATAGACTTTTCCTACTATAAAGACTGCAAAGGACAAAAGCAGTACAGATGCACAAGCAAGGAATTGAGTCTAGACAGCATGGTCGACAAGTTAAAAACAGAAAATCTAGTTATGTCATACTTTTCATGCATCATTCTCAAAGCTAGGACAACGGTAATTAATCCATCTCTGATTCCACACACTCAAGTTTAAGATCCAAACCAGACTTTGTCTGATCTTTACTTTAATGGGATCTTTTAAAATCAATGTTAGCACTGACAAGAGCAGACATCCCACCAAATCCCACCATGAAGCCCCATTCAAACATCCCTGGGGCACTCTTTGTTCTAGGATAAGAAGTGGAGGTTCACATCATCTTCACCTCCCAGTACTAATGCATCCCACAGGCTGATACGTAGCTGTCCTTAAGGTTCTCCAAGTAAGCATGAGTGTTTCTGCTTGGTAGAGGGGAGAGATCTCTCCAGTCTAATAGCACAGGCTGAGTGGTCTAAAAACTATCTGAAAATCTATCCAAACACACTGAACAGTTTTCCGCAGACATTTTAAGACTTGAAGAGCAGTACATGTTAATCTGCTTTATAAACAAGTTCACTGGTCTCTATCATGGCTCAGTGGCCGACTGAGTCAACTCAAACCACAGTTGAAAAAACAATGCTAATAGTGAATATCAGCTTCTATTCTCTCTGCCCTGTTGCTGCTGTTTTTCTTCACCTCACATAGAGGCTGCTGAATAAACACAATGGCATGAATAAATAATGACCTCACAATCCTCTTAAGGACTCAGAAGAGAGAGAAGAGAAAAAAAAAAGTTTACTTTTGGTGTTTGAGAGCAAGTGGAGCCTGAAATTATAAGCGTCTCAATACTGCTACATGTGGCTAGCCGCAGGGTTTGCTGAACCAGTATCGCACCATCCCCATCCTATCATTCCTCTGTACATCTCAGGCAATGCCTAATACAATTCTAAAATATAGCTACCCTTAAGAAACTGCCACTCATGATCTCTCAGAATCCAAACTACTTTTTTGTATAGTAGGTGGACATTCGCACTATGGACAAGAGGATGATTTATACTTTCACTCACTAGAGCAGCCATTCCCAACCTTTTCCACTTTGCGGCCCACTTGCATAGCTGAAATATTTTTGCGGCCGCCCGACACATCCGTTCACTTAATTCGTGCTTATCATACATATTTAAGAATACCATGGGAGCCAAACAGTTCGCTTTACATTTAGCCATTTAGCAGACGCTCTTATCCAGAGCGGCTTACAGTAAGTACAGGGACATTCTCCCCCCGAGGCAAGTAGGGTGAAGTGCCTTGCCCAAGGACACAACATCAGCCGGGGATCGAACCAGCAACCTTCTGATTACTAGCCAAATTCCTTAACCGCTCAGCCACCTGACTCCCTTTCATGGCAAAATTTATTTGAGCGGTCAAAGAAGACAAAGTGTCCATCAGTGCCACAGTAAGCACACATTTTAAAGACAGGTAACCTGCGTAACTACCACGGCCAGGCCAGGTCTAGAAGTTCCGGTTAGTTGTTCTCTTATTAACCCTACCTTAGATTGCAGGGCTTCTTGCTTTTTTCATGAATAACAGGTTGTTCTCACGTAAATCTCTGTTTCCAGATTATTATTTTTTTACTGAGAAAGACATGCTACATTACACTGTCCATAGGGAACACATGACAGACCAATTATTTATGCGAGTTAACATTAACGACTAGAAAGCAAGCTGACAGATTATTGAGTACATTATAATGTAGCTAGCTAGCCTATCTAACGTTACTGCTCAAATCCTAGATAGCTAGTCTAGAGCTAGCTTAGCCAGCTAGCTCAACTACTGACTGTGTGAGTTAGATAAACCTTAACTTCGTAATTGCCGATGTAGCTCGGAATGTACAATTTGAACCTTTGAACCTTTTCCCTCTTGCTTGAAAGGCAGCAACATAGACTCCTATGTACATCGTTGATTGTCATTTTGGGAAAACGCATTTTGTGAACTTACGTAACTGCTCGCTACCGGAAGTTGTTGACCCAGTTTATGCAATATATGGAAGTGATGCATGTATAGTGGATTGAAGTGGGCGTATGCAAGTCAGTTGGTGTTTTGTCAAGGTGCCAAGCGTACCTGTTGGCATTTCGGTCATGATGAATTAAAGGCTAAATGTAATTTAAAAGTTAGTACGAATTTATAATCATTTACCAACAGTATATATAAATATTTTGATAATTATTCATTTTTCATACTTTAGTTTTCATTGGTTTGGCAGCCCACCTGTATTACCCTAACGGACCAATAGTGGGCTGTGGCCCACAAGTTGGGAATCGCTGCACTAGGGGTAATCTCTGTTTTTACCAACTTCCTATGGTTGCATCTGTGAAACTCAACACATAGACTGTTTGTCCCATTAATATTGTATATGCAGTATAAATATATATACACAACAAAAATCTTATTTTTATGTGGCAAGTAAATACATTCAATGACAAACTCTACCGATGTGAAGGTGTTTTGTGATATATGGTGAAGTACTGTACATTAGACAAGCACAGCTACAGTGCTAACAGGTAGCTGTGTACTCTTGTGCATCCCTTTACAGCACTGCTGATTCTGTACAAGGCGCTTCCAATAATATGGTATTTAAGATTGGAATACATCTTAATAAGATTTATCAGGTTTAAGGATGACAGTTTAAAATGATGAAATCATCAGAGATCACATCAGACAAAATCTTGCATTTGTAATCTTTCCTCATTGGTTAAATTCATAGCCTGTAGTTGTAACAATGTGCAAGCAACCAAACAAGTAAACACGCATACATGTTTATTCTTTAGAATGAGTCTGGGGAAGGGGAAACATGTTTCCTGTTTTCTAAATTAAGTCATGCTCAGCTAGTTTCTGACTATTTAGATGCAATAGTAAAATTAGCAAGGTAACAGGTGATGGGAATTTTAGCAGTAACGCTTTTAGGTACATCCTCCTAATTCCAGGGCTGAATCATATGATTCCAGCGTAGGATGGCATATGAAGCCATACGATCACAAATTCTTTCATGATACTGATATACTAATTAAAGGCAGTCAGATATTTTATACAAGGTATGAAGGATTATACTAGCTTATAATTGCCAGAGTGGCATATCTCTGTGACAATGAATGAACACAGGTCTACAAAATCACAAGATCAGTCAGTCCTTTTATTAGATACATTCCTTCTGATTCAAACAGACAGTAAGTGTTTTCACAGGTTCTCAGTTGCACCTTCTGAGTGCTGGTTGACTACTGTTGCTATGGAAATGAATTATAAAACACTGTCTCCAGATGTCAAAAGAAAAACAAAAAGTCTTCATTCTTTGAACACATAAAACTCAAATTCATCTGATGTGCAGTACAATACTGTAATCTTTTATGCTATGTTATGTTTTTTTGTCCATGAATGTGTGCTACTGCAGTTTTACTGTAGCAGCATGTTTATCCATTGGCCTATGTCAAATGGAGGACAGAATCAGGGGAGGGCTCATCCTGCATCATGTGGTGCCCTGAGGCCCCTTAGCTTGGTGGTGGGAAGGGCCCTGATGTGCTGTTGGTTCACACAATCCCTGGCTCTGGTAGCCAGAGGGTATGGTGCACTGCAGATAACAGACCAAAACTGTCCACTAGGACGTCTAAACCCCGCAAATGATCCTGCAAATGAGACGTAAAATATCTCTACTAAGCCATGATCTGAGGTTAGGTCTGCCAAAATAAAATAAGTTTATGAAAAAATATTAGGCATGCAAATAATCATGGCCAACTGAAAATTGCCTGGTAACTTCTCTGAAGTGTAATTTTGCCCGATTTCTTGCTTTGCATAGGTCAGCCTGTGACCAATATAGCACACCAACATCAACATGTCAACGTTCTTTGAAACTTCTTATAAATTATTCTTAGATTTACAAGATGCAAAACATCATCAACCATAATTGAAAGAGACAAACACTACAGAATAACTCACTTTTGCAATACAGTACAGGAAGTGTCTCATCTAATTTGAAGTCCGATTTCCCTTCACTTCACAGGCTGCTAATATGGTAGCCCGTCTTTGGAGACTCAGTTCAAAGGCCAAGGTTGAAAGAAAATGCATTTTAAATGTAGACTTTGCCTCAAAGTGACCTGCTTATTGCTTAAACTTGAGGTGATAGTGTATAACATCCGTTGCAGTGCTTTCAATAAGGCTCTTATGTGCCAGATGAAGACACATCAATAAATAACAAAGACGTGTTCAGATGTCTTATCTATGCACTGCACAGCGTGGGTGACACAGTCTAAACAATGGTACCAAGCCATTTGAATTTTGAATATTTTCAACAGTCAAGAAACTGTTATTGTTACCCATTGTTTATTGGAATAAAATACAATATTTGTGCAACTATGGCAACTAAGGCATAAGGGAACTTATACCATGGGGATACTTTTACTGAGATAAGCAGGCTAAATAAATATCATTCTAGCAACCAGATGTCCCTTCACAAAAGACAGATAATGGCTACAGTAGTACCAGCAGCAGAGTAAATGGGATTTAACAAAGAAAATTCTTGCTCGTAACCAAACTCATCAACCATTTTTGCATAGGAACTCAATGAGGAGTATCAACCTCTTGTTATCAGTCTCGACTGTCTCAATGAAAACCCTTAGAGGTAGAAAAACAGAGAACCACCCTGGAGCTCTTAACCTCAATCTTTCAGCAGTTCAAAGTTCCCTCTGAGCCTTGCTTCTTGAAGGTGACGCCTGAGAAACTGTGCGTAGGTTGCAAGCGAACAATCTGAACCAACCTCACAAAGGATTTTATAACTGTGCTATTTTCAAACAGTAAATACAGGTAGAGAGTGTAGTATGCTAAACCTTTCTTGTTGTCTGTCATGAATCACACCGTGTAGGAAAGCCCCAAATATTCTGTTTATCATCAATAAGCAGTGGTACGTCATAGGTTAGTAAAAATGTGTTTACCAAGTCAGAACAGGTATATTTCCAGTGTTCTGCAGCAAGTCTGATTTTGGAAATGAATAAAAGTGTGAAAACATCAGCACATAAGATATGTGCTTTGATAGGGGAAATGCTGATGGATGGTCTATGTTTAATCAGGCAGAACAATTTCAAGAAGAAAAACCATTCTGCATAAACCCTTATGCATAAAAATCTATAACTTAACACCCAACATACTGGTAATACCATTTCTTCAACAAGCCACAGGAACATATTTTACATTATACAGACACTGTACACAATGTCAACTAAATCACATGCTACTGAAATAGGAAACATAAAATATCCCTTTGATCAATAAAATCTGTCCCATGCAGGCTGTTTGGGAAGAAAACATCAGTATGCACAATATAAATAACTGCCTAAAGCAGCTAATTACCTAATAATTAAAAACCCCAAGAGTCTGTCACAGAAATATTTCTTGTATCAGTTCTGGTGCGACAGTACAGGATGAAATTAACAAAGCAAACTCTAATACATAAATGATATACAATAAAACCTGTCTTCCTCAATCCTCTCGCTCTCATGTAAGAGGTTCTTATGGTTACAGAAACGTGATAGGATGACCATGACAGTGGGAGAAAGTTGGGAGTTTAGACCACACCTTAGGGTGAGCTGTAATGAGTAAAGCACACAGGAAGCCATCTCCCTGACATCTGCAGCAGTTTGAGCTGCTTTATGGTCTGCCTCTGTAGGGCCGCTGTGACTCAGCAACACACAACTGTTGTAATTGCCCTGAAGGAGCTCCATTAGGATCAGTGGTGGTTTGGGCAGGTGACACACAGCAACGAGCACACGCTCTGGCAGACATGCACTGCTCAATGCAACAGGAGTCACGTGGCTGAGCGGTAAGGGAAGCGGGATAGTAATCCGAAGGTTACCAGTTCGATTCCCGGCCGTGCAAAATGACGTTGTGTCCTTGGGCAAGGCACTTCACCCTACTTGCTTTGGGGGAATGTCCCTGTACTTACTGTAAGTCGCTCTGGATAAGAGCGTCTGCTAAATGACTAAATGTAAATGTAACACATCCACCTGCATGTGTGTGCACACACAAAACAATCTGAGCAAACCGTACCATACAGTATCCTTGGTAAATGGAAAACGCTATTCCAGAAATACACCACATATTCATAAACAACAATAGGCATGAATAGAATTCCATTTGCTGCCTATTTTGATTAAAAGTTCAAAGTTTGATTGGAACAGAATAATTAACCAGTGTAAAGGCAGTATCCTTGTGATACCATTGGATTACACAATCACAACAAAACATTTGTATTAAAAGCAATGTTGAGTGAAGAATAATTGCAACATTAGGTTTGCGTTGAAACAGTTTGAACAGAAAATATTTTTTTGTAAATAAATAAACAGATCAAAATCTGTTTTATAATGTGCATGCATTATAAGCAGGGTCAGGCATATTGCATATGGAGTGGATGAAACTGGCCGCTGGCTTGAATACATTAAAGCAAAGCAAATGGTTTGTTGATTTAAAGAGATTAGAGCACACGTACGTAAAGTAGCTTGATGGATTTTAATTAACTTGCCATATATAAATGTATGCTATTAGTCTGTTCTGGATTAAATGGTAAATGGTAGTGCTCTTTCTACTTGGGTGACTGGAATAAAAAGCTATTTGGAATGACCTCTGCTTTTGCTGCATACATCACAGGCCTTAAACTGCCAAACAGTTTCACAATAGATTCTCCTTAATTATGTACAGTACAATCATATTCCAGTTCCATGGCATCATAGAAGCAGTGCATCAAGCTGAGAAATTATGTGCTTCCTCACTCGACTTGGCAAATGGATTTGAGTACCAAGAGTAATTTCTGTCAATAATAACACCATCTTACATTATATGCTACACACACGTATTCACAAGGATCTCTGCAAGGCTGTGCAGGGCCAATTAGAATTTTGCCACCAGGCCCTTGATAAGTTTCTGGATCTGTGAAGGTTACCAAGACCAGTTTCACCTATTTAAACTACAGAGCCATAAAGGGTAAAAACCATATACAGTTCTGCTGTTCACTGTGCTGTTTGAGATCATATTTTCACAATTTGTCACATTGCGACAGATCACAATTTGTTCACTGTGACATTTATTTATCAGTGTGCTCCACTATTATATTCAGAATACTGCAAGGCTGTGTCCTTGACCCTTTACTCCTGTACTAGGCTCTGTGCTCTTCTTGCAGAACGGCTGCCTCTTGGAAAACATAACTAGAAACCCTGGAGTAAAATCTTTCTTGGAAGCCTGGAGAACT
Organism: Osmerus mordax; assembly: GCF_038355195.1. NCBI lineage: Eukaryota > Metazoa > Chordata > Actinopteri > Osmeriformes > Osmeridae > Osmerus > Osmerus mordax. Next base: position 12,566,543 of record NC_090060.1, read on the forward strand.
ACCCAGAAACGTGTTTCTACAATAAGTACATGGATGACAGCCAATGTCTTACTTATCAATGCTGATAAAACGTAGGTGCTGTTTCTATGACATAAACAAAACACAGGAAGAATCTTGCTCGGGAATTTACAGGAGGGAGTCAGGTGGCTGAGAGGTGAGGGAATCGGGCTAGTAATCCGAAGGTTGCCAGTTCGATTCCCGGTCATGCCAACTGACGTTGTGTCCTTGGGCAAGGCACTTCATTCATTCATTGTTGGTGAAAATCAAGAATTACAAACATAAACGTAGAGCTCTGCATGAACTATTCATGGATAACTATTTCAAAAGCCTTTTCAGTGCAGAAACTCAGCAGCTAACAGTGTACCAAGAGGCAGACAGAGAAAGAGGGCAAGGTGAACGGGTCTTACCGTTCTCTGTGTTCTCATGTTCGGTGTCAGTGAGGGTCAGGTTGGAGTTGGCCCTGCTGGACAGACAGGAGCTGCGGCCTGACTTGGTGTTGCGGCCCCAGAGCCTGACAGCATGTTCCGGAGACATGATGCCGTCTGTCTCTGTATCAGCGTCTGATCCCACACTGACCAAGTAGTCACGGTGTGGCAGACCCTGGTCAGCCCGGTACGCCGCTACATGGGATGGGATGGCCTCGCCAAAACCAAAGTCTCTGAGGGAGAAGTCAGTTCCTGCCACAAGCAAAAGACAGACATGGACATTCACAAACACACACACAAGAACAAATTCAGAAATGTATTTGGTCTCTTGCCTACACAGTCACAACTTCCAATCCTTACATTAGTGGATGTATAACAAGATAAATATTTTCACCATGAGAGGTGCAGTACTATGATTCCAGGAACACATCTTTATGTCCTCCAAACTAGACAGTAATTGCGTGCTACAAGGAAATGACTGTACATTTAGTATTCATGGCGAGTAAAAGGCTTGCAAGCGGATGTTTTTGCAGGTCACCACCAGCTCATCTGGACACATTAGAAGGTCATAAAAGACATCAGGGTAGCGTTATCTATCTCACCCTACCTCACCCTACCTCATTAAAATAAAGTAATGATAATGGCAGTTCTTCCAACAAGGAATTCTAGACCAGTGTTTTTAATGCCACATTCAGAGACTGTGACAGGAAATAAAAATGAGTTAATAATCAAATCAAATCACGCATCTCTCTCATACATGACACCAGGGCTGTGCCCCAGACGCATCCAGATAATGACAAGTATGGATGAGAAAATGTTGGTATAATAGCTAGTTAGCTAAAAATACAAGGTCAAGATGATTTTTCAGGTAATATACTGTACAAATCTTGCTCTCACCTTGCCTGCAGAACTCATCTGCTTCATGGTGCACCATATCTTTGACCCTGGTGCTGTAGGCCATCCTGGTGTCCTGGTCAAAGGCTTTGAGGGTCTCACTGGAGCTGTAAGACTTGGGGTTGACTTTCCCATCCTCGCTGTCTGCAGAGGAACTGGTATAGCGGCGCTCCGTGTCCCTCCTGGCTGTCAGAGAGCGGTAGGGTCTGCGTTCTTTGACTTCCATGGCTTTCCCTTCCTTCTTACATCAAAAATAGGTTACACCGCCAAATTAGTCACAGCAACTCTGTAAGGAAAAAAACACCAAGATGTGGTGAGAGATTTTGATGTTGGTTCGAGCAAGTATCATTCACACATTTGATTGAAGTTTGCATCTGTAAGCATAAACAAAATCAATGTAGCTCAATGTGATTGCAGAATGTGCACAGGGTATGAAGTTGATTGCAGTCTTCACTAGGAACATCACAGAGGGTGAACATGGCCATTTTTGTACTGGGTTACTGCAATCCTCTCAACTGAATCCATAACAGATGGATTTCAGAGAGCAATTAACACACCTCATGGCATGTAATATCTGCACGAATAAATAATGGTAAATAAAAAAGTGGTTTACAGAATGTAAACCTTTGTGAATGAAGATATATCCACTCTGAAATGAGGAGAAATTATAAACTCATTAGCACTGAGTACATTTTAGCAATGATTTCTTATCATTCATTTAATATCCTTCTATAAACGCCTTATTGTTACAGGTATGATTGCACAGCAGTCTGTAGAGTTGTATGAGTAAAAAGTGGCTTCTAGGATTTGTTTTCTCAAAATATGCCAATAAATATTGCTCCTACACGTTTTACAATCCATTTTAAATGTTGAAGTTTATAAGCTACGTAAAATAATAAGTAATAAAGATAAGTCAGAAATTGATGTTTTTTTATCACACTGAAAGCTAATATTGGGTGTTTTACATTTACATTTTACATTATTAGTCATTTAGCAGACGCTCTTATCCAGAGCGAATTACAGTAAGTACAGGGACATTCCCCCGAGGCAAGTAGGGTGAAGTGCCTTGCACAAGAACACAACGTCATTTGGCACGGCCAGGAATCGAACTGGCAACCTTCAGATTACTAGCCCGATTCCCTAACCGCTCAGCCACCTGACTCCTCTTTTGATCAACATACAAATACTGCATGAGACAAGGCATTTTAAATGTAACATCTTTAATGTATCAGACTAGCACAACAAATGGAACAGTAATCCATGGTGAACTATATTTTCCCCTTTGAAAAAAAGCCTGTACAAGAGGCTTTTTTGTTGAGTTTGGCTGGAGAATTACCCAGAAACGTGGCTTTTTGTATAGATTGACAGCTGAAAAGATCCTGGTGATTAATGACTTGGGGACCAATACACAAGGACCTCCGCTGCAGAGGGGGAAAAAATGTTTTCACTTAGTGACTGCAAGAGCACTTCAGCTGCTTCTAACATTTAAATTAGATTCCTTCTGGGTTACCCATTTTTACCTTGTGATCCTCAACATCGTATGCAAAGTTTTGTGGAGGCAAAGAATGTTTCTGAAGTTTCAAGAACATTCTATAAAGTCAATGTTGTTTGTTTTAAAAGAGGTGGTTTCAGTCATCAATTGCATATTCTGGCAGGTATGCAACAAGTTGCACCTTTGAGGCCATGTGAAACATTGAAAAGCCTTTGAGAGAAACAAAGGCCTTATACACTGTCAGAGTGACAATCTGTTTAAGGTGGCGAGTACAGACTATCAAACGTTCATGGCTTTTTAAAGGGAAGAGTACTTTGTATTGATCTGACAGAAATGTTAGTTTAGACCACAGACCAGTGGCTATGACAGAGAAGACTGTTAGATATTAAAGACATAGGTTTCACACATTAAAACTCACTTAACTCTAACTAAATTATAACCTTGCTTAACATAAAAGATGAGAAATGCCTGAAATGGTTGAAGATATTAATCACTTTCTTTTCTTTCAGCTACACTTCAGTGTCCATTTACAAAACAGCCGTGCAGACTGCAATTTTTTTGACGTTTAGCTTCGCTGCTCATTATGGACAAATTGTATAATTTGACTATTAAAAACTTGGAATGTCATTGTTGCTGTATAGTGTTGGCTAATTCTGTGCTCTAAGGAATGGTAAAGGGCTTGGGTGTAACTGTCAATAATGTACAACATTTCAAAAATGTAATTTATGTAAATAAAGATGATTATAATCAGCTACAAATTCCATATCAAGTTATGCAACTTAACCTGTTTTGGAAGATGAGTGTCAAAACTTTAAGCATACATCACAATAAATCATTGGGTAGAATGGGTGGGCGTGCAGTACCCATTAGCAGACTTGAGTTATGAGGAGTCTAACTGAATAGCAATTCTTAACACAGTTCTAATTGTTAGATAGATAGTGCAGACTCATTTGCATATATATTGTACCTCAACCTCCATCCAAGTATTTAAATGCTTTACTAAAACAAACTAATAAGGCTGTAGACAATGACAACAATAAGTTACAATTTCTGGTCAGTTGGACCTCTTTGAGATTTCTCAAGGAAATGTTTTACATTAATAGCTGTGGTGTCATTAATGTGAGAAATGGAGTTACTAGTACACCCACCCAGGTCCCTAGACACACACTTGCATTATGCAGGAGAAAGAAAGAAAAAATTGCCATGTGACTAGAACAGTCCACACAGCCCATTGAGAGCACTGAAAGCTGTAGGCAGGCACCACTTAGGCTACTTCTTTTTGGGGGAATCATTCACATGCCTCAGCTCTGCAGAAAAGCCTCTTGGGTCAACAGAAAGGTGTGTTTTCAATAGAGGAGAAAGGCCTGGGGAAAGGGGGGAGGGGGGGTCTGAATGGCCTTCCCACCAGATCTCGATTCAGCACTCCTAATGCAGTGTGGGGTGGGGGAGAGGGCACGGGGGGGGGGGGGGACGCGGCTCAGCAACCGCCTCCTTCCGGGATCAAAAGGGAGCCCCGCCAGCACATAAAACAGCATCGGTAAAAGCCTTAACGTAAACAAAAGTAGCCTGGGATCACTGCTGCTGCACTCTCCTTGCTACTAATCACTCCGAGCAATTCAAAGTTTAAGCCTGACAGAGAGAGCAGGGGCAGGAGTGATGCTTTCAATCCACCACAGTAAATAACAGGCAGAAGCAGCACATTTATTCACTTTCTATGTTGATGTACATTCCTGACCTTGACAGAGCATGGCAAAATGTTAACAGTGTTATGTCGATGTGATCTCTGAAATGTTCACTTATCCATTAACAACAAGGCAGCAAAGGATACAATAAATCGACGTTATGATGTGGGTCTGTTGAGGTAGCATTGGAGGGAGGAGGCAGAGAAGGGAGGGCAGAATGTTTTCTGAAATCCCAGACCAAAATTTGACTCCAAGTGAGTTTCTCTCATCCATCCATCCATCATCCATCCATCCATCCTGTTGGCTGCAGTGATTCCCAGCATGGCTAGTGAGGACAGGTCAGGGCAGTGACCCGTTTGCTCATTACTATGTGATTACTGCTCATTATCCAGGATAGCTAGACCTGAATCTGATTTATATACCAGGCATGGGTGAAACCAGTCCTAATACCAGCTAAGCCATTATCAACTTGCCATAATCCACTGTGCTGGAGACGTGCCTGACCAGACCAAGCTCTTTAACGTCACATATGCTGACAATGTGGCAATGCTGAGAACATTGGCCCTGCTTAGATTATGATGACCAAATACATGATCTGGTCCTTCACACTCCTCTGTACAATGCTCCACCATTACATGTCACCCCACTCTTCTAATACAGAATAAATTCCTCTACTCTCTACTTATATTACTTAGCAACAGGCCTAGCAGAAAAACCAGAAAAAAAGAACATCATAGCAGGTGCTAATACACACTTCATTTTAGTGAAATTATTTAATTTTCTGGAATACCACCTCAAAAATACACCTTTACAACACTGAGCATGCTTTCGTCGATGCTCCAGTTTGGCTGTGTTGTGTCTTGCAACACTATGTAGTAATATATTCCCTCGTTGAACAGTGCTGTTTTTCTGCAGAATGGCATCATGTGTTTCTACGTGTTGCAGTCACATGACTTCAATCTCATGTGGGGTGTAATCCTTTTCACAGAATTTCGTCAGGACACAGCAAATATGTCAGCTAATGAAGAGTTCTTAGAGATGAGCACATGTGCCCCTTTCACACCTGGTAACATAAACAAGACACAGACATCTTGTTTTTGTGTCTTTTTGTTGAGAGAGGGGGGTGACATTTTTTTTTCTTTGAGCTGTTATTTTGTGTATGTAGAAGTTAAAATTGTCCATGATTTAAATGCCAAAGACTGAATAATGCTTTTGAGGATGCTGACAACTGCACAAGCTAGACACATTTCTGAAACAATTGATTGCTTTGTAAAGGAATACAAGTTTCTCATGGAATTTTAAGTTAATCCTTAGTGGTCCAAGACTTGCTTGACAAATTAAGACATAATTCAAACTAAATTCACTACATTGTTGAGATACATCCAGGGCATTTAAAATTAAGGCCATACAGTTTCTATGAAAATATTTATTCAACTTTGGGTTGTTTAATGAGACATGTAGGCTAAATGGCTACACGTAAATTAGTGGTTCTGGACATGCATTACTTTGGAAAGCTTGAACATGTGTTAATCAAACATAAAATCTTTTATCTAGTCTTCAGAAATATTTTCACACCTAAAGTATGGACTCACTTTTTTCCAGTAATCAGACTGCCCAGTGAACATCCTTCTACTTTGGCTCACACTGGGAGTTGGGGTCTAAACCAAGCTAACCAAGCTCCTCGTGGATGGCTCCACGGTCCCCTTCAAAGCGACCTAGAGAATCCTGCTGGATATTGAGCTCTCTGGACACCAATTACAACCTACTCTCTATGGGGGGTTTCGAGACTCCAGGATAACTGTCATAGGTGGACTAAGGGAATTGCAGTACAAAGATCAGGGACTGCATAGGACAGATCAGGGACGGCATAGGACAGATCACTGCTAAGATCCAAATAAGAACCAAATGAGGTCTTATTTTTATACTGTAGATTAACATATTAAAGACTATATTCTTCCTGATATTCTCTCAGCTCCAGATCCAAATAGGAAAAACGATTCAGGGACTGAAAATAAAACTTTTATAACAAAATGGGAGAACGGGAGGAAAACTATAACAGATGCATTTTAGTTGAATATGTAGGAAGACTTTTTGGTTTTCGAAAAGTCTTTGGTTTTAAATTGTATCCTGACTAAATCAAGTCAGTGCTATATACAGAAAGGCAAACACTAGGCTCACTGAAGCCTCTGAAGTCATTAAGCCCAGCTTCGTTTTATATTGTCTCTGTCTTAAACATCTTAATGAGACGCCATTTTATGTCCTTTTTCAGAGCAAATACATTTCTGTTTTACTACATTTTCCATATAAGGCTACACTCATTACTATAGGCCTACTGTGTATTGACCAAACTGGCTCTCTTAATTCAATATAAAAAAAATTTCCTCTTCCCCAAGTATATATGCACAGCCTAGCGACAAGTCGAACAGCAAGCATAACCATGTTTTAGAGACAATCACTTCAGCTCAATATCAATAGTTAAAAATCTGCACACACAGCAAAGCTCGGAAGAGGGTTTGTGCATGGTAATGATCTTGCTCTAAGTGCCTAACTGACTCATACCCGCCAACCCTGCTTTGACAACCCCACACTTCCCTTCCCTTTCTCCGGGTGGGGTAAATCACTCTGTAGCTTCATCAGGACACAGATGACACCAGGTTTTACAGTTTTAAATTAGAAGGTGTGGTTACCACAGAAATGAGAGCTTTGTAAAAGTTCCCCAAACCATCAACCACATCAATGCCAGGTGTAGAGATTACTGTAGGGGTACATTTTGACTAAAAGGAAGCACCAGAGTTCTGTTGGATTTACTGAAGCAAGCCAATTGGTCCTTAACAGTTTATGACATGAAATAGCTGCTGGATGGGTGTTGACCTGCACTTTCTCTCTATCGGTTCCTGAGACTCCACTGGCTAAAAAGAGTGATAACGTACATTAGTAAGAGAAACAAATTCACAAATGCCCATGCAAGTTTTTTTCAACCTTCAAACACTATCATACTACAAGGCATATTATATTGTCCCCAATGACAGCTCCTCCTCAGTGCTTCTGAAACTAAAAATAGAGGGAAGCTCTTTGTTTGCCTCTTTCCTTTTGATTGTTGATGCGTAACAGGGAAATGTCCTTCTGCTGTCAGGTCAGTGCACTGTATCTTTTATATATTAATCTAATTCCCCAAGTAAATTAGGATTGATCACAGTAGCTCTAGGCCACAATCAGCATTCAGGATCTAATCAGGGTAGTGCCCGGGATAGAAAAGGATCCCTTCATAAATATAAACCATATGAGAGCCGGCAAGTGGCCATAACACAGGGGTAAATTTGATTACCCTCTCCCTCTCCACAGGTGTGCTTTCAGCCTCCTGCCTCCAAAGGCTGCCAGTCGGATCTAATGCCAGAATGTGTGTCCTCGCTGTTGTTCTCCTGCAGCAATGGTTTTACATCATACTTCCTGACTAGATGTGAGTATGCCACGGTTCGCCAAACAATGCCCATAGAAGCTTGGCTCTGGTTCTGGTTTAGGAGGATCCTGTGAGACAGGATCTGTCAGAGGTGCCTCGCCCACCAACACCCGGGGTAATAAATTACCAAGAATTAGCACGTCATCCCCAGCTCCATAGCCCTCCACACTCTTATCTCCAATGCTGCTTAATGGATCTATTAACCAAATGGATGCAGGGGTAAACGGCTCTCTGAGTAAAAATTCATGTTTGGGCTTAGATGGTATGACTGTACTGAAAAGAGAATGGAACTGGGAGGGAGGGAGGGAAAGAGATGTGAGATGTGCTGACTGGAACAGTCACTGTTCTATATTTTACTGAAAGCTAATGTACCGCTAATGGCAAAATGTCTGCAAAATGAAATAATCAATTGCCTTGTGAAGGCTGAGGACCTTTACTTATGTGGAGCAAACAATCTTTAGCACTGTTTCACTGTTTCATAATAACAGAAAATTATTTTAAAAGTATCTAATGCTGAATTAACAGGCATCAAGAGGAAGCCACAGTTGTGTAATCGCCTTATAGGCACTATCAATAGCAAACTCTGAAAATAAACTACCAGTTCCTAACACTTATTTTGCCCCCAAAAAGATATGCATTCAAACACAGTCTTGGGCCATCTACAAAACTACAAAATATGCACAATCTATTACACAATTGTGTGGAGGGTGACATACAGGTAAAACCTGATGTTGTAGTCCCATTTTTATTAAGGTTAGCTTTCTGTTTGCTACATCATTGCAGTGATGTAGTAAATTGATTTAAGAGACACTACTGTAAATTCACATTGTACACAAAAATGTGTATAAGTAAAATGTAAAAAAATACTGCTGTATGGGGAGTCTGTTTCTATGGCACCTTTGTCAGTGAGTTCTTCCGAAACCTGCCTCTGCAGCGATTAAAAGGACACTCACCAGTCGATTGTTGTCACTGATAGTAGGGGGATGCTTAGAGGAGAGTTCAAAATGCCAGTCCTGTAGCTCATATCATTGTGGCATCTTTGGCACCAGCCTCTGGACTGTGATAAGCTGACAGCATGGCACAAAGCTGCCTGGACAGCTTATTAACCCACACCCGCTCAGCACCAGAGATAATCCAGATAGCCACTAGCTACACCCTCCAAAAATGTTCCTGATTCTCTGACACCAATTGTGGATTCAAGCAATACCTGTCTGCACAAAAGTCAAGTCATTAGCTGCTGCACTTGGTAAATGCATGACACCTCTCTGGAGAAGCATCATCATCTGTCAGCCATAGAACAGTACATTGCAATGTACACTGCTGCAAGACATAATTTTCAGAAATGCAAAAGCAGAGTAACACCTACAACTAAATTAACAACTGCAGAAGCATCACCACAGAAACAAACATTGCAAAATGAGGTTTGATTACTTGCTAACTAGATTAGCACAAAATGCACTAGGGTGATCTAAGTCAACCTTTGGGCTTTTTAATGAATATCCTCCACTGCTGAGTAACTAAGTATGCTGGTTCATTAAATAAACCAGGATTGGGGGAGCTCCTGGGGGTTGCACTTCTCATCTGTGAGGGCCAGCTGATGATGTCTGTATAGGTCACAATAATCCCATGGACATATTTTTCATTAATTGGATCTTCTATTCCTTAAAGATCTCTCACTTCATGTATGTTTTTTAGGCATATGGAAAGAAAGGCCATATGCGTGAATCAAAATATTTACATAGTTGATTTATGTAGAACGATTTAACTTTTTTTTGCTAGAGTTTAAGCTTGAGTTTCCTTGAAAAATGCAGAGCAAAATGTACATAAGATTATTGTGATACAAAGAAATTATAAGTAAAAAGACCTACAATTACTTTGACCTTTCACAGACTGGGGTTAATTGAATAGATGGGGATGCATAGAGGTAAGCCCCTCTTTCATAGGAAGAATGTAGAGAGTAACTTGAAAATGGAGAAAACATCGCTTCAAGTGTATTCAATGTCTCTACTGGAAGTGGGGTCAAGGATGGCCATATTGAGCCGTGAACATGTGTCCTCACCCCCATGATAAGCATGGAGCCTCTCCCTGAAAAGATATTGCCTTCAGCCCTTCACTCTTTTTATACACTATTATAAACCTATTGTTAAAATCCTCTCAAAAACAACCATCAACCTACCCTTAAACAATTGATCAGTTAAGATATAATTTTCAACTGGCACTATGTAATTAGATCCACCATGAAAATGGCACCATAAACAACATTTTATAACACTGAATAAATAGCTCATAACTGAGGTTAGCGTGATTGGATTCTTTAATGGAAGGCTGCCCTTACGCGGGTTCCAGATGGCAGACTGTTATTTCACTGTGCCCTGCTAATACTGCAGGATGCAATGTTGGTAACCTGAGTGTCCCAGGGGCCCCAGGCTCCTCTACTGCACTGAAATCAGGGCCAAGCTTCCTCAGCAGCCACCCTGCATGCCTACTCTACACCGGCACACAGAGTGTTTGGCTTGAGTGGGGGAAGAGGGGTGGGCAACTGCAGTGTTGAACAAAGCATTTTAACACCAACATTGTGTTGAACAACTTAGGTAACAGGCAGGGGTATGCTTAAGATCTCAGCCGAGTCTGGGGGTGCTGTGCTACTCCACAATTGAAACTCCATGCCTGTTTATATCAATATATTCATCCTAATCTGAAAAGATTGTAATACCATGTTAACTATGTAAACCATACACAGGACTTGATAATCCTGAATGTCTGTAATCTTAACGCATTTCAACAACTCAGCTTTCTTATCTTATTTTATTTTTTTCTTCTGACACTTATGGTAGATGGAGTTTTGATACATTTTCAGTTATTCTTTTTCATGTTTGATAACTAATTTAAGGCCATGTTGAATGGTAAAGCATTTCTGCTTGCATCTTTCTTTCTCTGAAAATAACACAAAATCCATGAGCAAAATCAGTCATATGACGGGTGTCTGCTAACAGACAAAGGACTGAATCAGGCGACAGTGGTGACTCTTTAAAGCCAACAGCACTGACTGAGCCAGCATAAACTCTCTACCAATAATTTGAAAGCAGCCACCTACCGTTTATCAACTTGATTAATACAACAACAACAAAATTCACTACCCTGGATCATTTGATTTTTGACCTTGCTCAGGTTAACTGATCGACATTTCAGAAGCCAGAGGGTTCACACTAGCAGGGTAAGACTGCTCTTCTCAAGTTACTTGCAGGAGATTACAGTAAATAGATTGCAGTAAATTCAAATTGGTCATCACTCAAATGTAGGTGTGCAATGACACGGAAGATCAATAGACTGCTTGTGTGTGATTATATTCGATAAATTAATCTGAAGAGCATTATGTTAAAGTAATATACGTATATTAAAACAAAGCTTCATGCTACATGGTTCCATAACATGCAACATTAATGATCACACAATAATTACATAGGGTTACACCATATATATACTTATACAATAGTTACATCACTGCAAAAAGCATGGCTCAACTATAACCTTTTGTAAAGCATGTTTGGCCAGAAGTATGCCTGTCTAAGCAGGAGGCGAAGGAGTCAGACAGATATTGCAATTGACTTACCCCTTTTATCAGTACCCCAGGAACATTTCAACAGAGGTCATTTTATCAAGGCGATGGGGATCTATTGTACTGCAGCTGACCGGGGATCCATTCCCCAGATGCAGTTGTAATCAGATAGATTTACTAATCAAATAGGACCTCATTACAGTTTACGGATCATATCACTATCAATACTATTTTTTACTTCATGAACCTAATAGATCCAATAGAAAAAGTTTGTCACTGATTTTAAATTTGATTGAATAATAACAATTCAGGCAACAGGTTGTTGCACCTCAATATTCCGCTATATGAAGCTAGTTCACTGATGTATGTCTAGTAAGTGATGATATTACTTGTAACATTCACACATAAATCCTCTTACAATCTGCCCCTGGCCCTAGCGTATGTTTCTGTCAAATTTAATATTCCTTCTGGTCCCTTCCGTGACCGATACAGCCTCCAAAGGGAATATTGTATAGTTTTTGTAAACTCTAGGTCTACAGAATAAACCATAAACAAATCCAATAAACAAGAGATAAAGAGCAGTAAATTAAATTTATTTGCACCGTCATTATATCCGTAGTTTTAAAGTGAGGAGTGCATGTGTTAAAAAGTGGGGAGTCAGGTGGCTGAGCGGTTAGAGAATCGGGCTAGTAATCAGAAGGCTGCTGGTTCGATTCCCCACCGTGCAAAATGACGTTGTGTCCTTGGGCAAGGCACTTCACGCTACTTGCCTCGGGGAGAATGTCCCTGTACTTACTGTAAGTCGCTCTGGATAAGAGCGTCTGCTAAATGTAATGTAAATGTAAAAAGGCAGGAAAATACTCTGGAGCAAGACGGCTACTGCAGGCCTGCTGTGTGAACCCCTTACTAATTAACAGCACCCATCTTCTTCTAACACAGCTGCAAAACACTAAACCTTCACAGAAGACCTCATCTGCCTGTCTGCCGGCCAAGATTGTTCATGTACATAGGACCACCTACTGATATCTACCTTCCCATCATGGAAGTTCCTCAACAGCATGCACCCAATGATGGTGAAAAGTCATAAAAGCAGATTTGACAAACTTTTCAAAACAATAATCTGCCTCTGCCTTATGAAAAAGATCCCATCTCCTGGACTTCCCATTGACCACATCTAGAACAACTATTTAAAGATATTTAATATTTAATTAATTCTGCTAAATATGCTATGGTCCTCTTTCCAGAAAAGTGAACTGGCAACCTTCGGATTACTAGCCCGATTCCCTCACCGCTCAGCCAACAGACTCCCCATGATACATTTAATCAAATCTGACCTAATGCCTGAGGAAGAATAAATCAGTAGATCAAAAAGATTGGTCAGCTAACAACACCCTCATGCTAAAACTTAAATAAACAGTTAAACATTTAAGCAGTTTCACCTTATTTTACACCTTCCCACACAGGAAGGATCTACTCAGTGGTGTAATATGTCAGTAAATGCATGAGATATACAGAGGAAAACTAGGCCTTTGTGTACCCATGACCATGTTATTAGTGAATGAACAGTACTGGAGATGAAGAATGTCTGAAACTTGTTCCACATAATCCCTTTATTTAAGGTTTTGTTTGAGTTTTTTCAGTTGACACTTGAGCCTCGGCAGCTGATGGCATTCTGAGGGTCGCACTGCGATGTCACCTTGCATCAAGCCCAATACCACTCGCCACTTGTACCTAACAGCACATTATTCTGAAAACAAAACAAAAGAGCATTTCTATAAAGGTCACCCTAGCATTCAGAAGCAGACCTGACTACACTGTAAAAAAGTGATAAGCCCCTCTGACAGTAAGCAATGCATTATGTATTGAACATCTATTTTTGTCCCTTTTTCCCCTCGGCCCGTGTGACCCATTTCTTTTCTTTAATATATTTGACCGTAATGTGTACCACCTGTTAAAGCGTCTCATTAGAAAAGTCCAACAAAACCCAGACAAACATAAGTGGTTACACAGAGTATATCATATCAACGTAGCCTTGCCGTCATAATCCCTCTGGGATGGTCCGGACACCCCTTACGGAAAAATAAGACATATATTCTATTTCTTATCAAATTTGGCTATAAGGATACCAACTATTTACTTTATATTAATGGATGGTTTCAAATGTGTGACACACTATCATTTTAATATGGTTGTCCTATATGGTTGTGTAACTTGAGAAAATACAAAACGGTTAGGCCCATCAAGAGTACAGTAAATGGTTTCAATGTCTCATGTCAATATGGATGAACGAATATTCAAGGTCAGTAATTATTAAGTGCTTTGGAAATCAAGAAAACATAAAAAAGAAAGTGCAAAAGCCACAGTTAGAGTTGTTTACCTTTCATTATAAATGAAAGTACTGTAACTTCAATCATGGCTTGTTTTCATCCAACTTGCTGGTGCCATTTCAAATTTAAATCATGAATCAAAAATAAAATTAGACATGGCATTAGCTGAAGCCCAAGAAGTGACAGGGGCCAACCACTAGCTACCTTCAAGGCAAGTTAGTGGGCCATATTAATATTGATAGAAAAACAACTTAAGGGCACTCCCCTTGAGAGCTATCACTCCCTTTTGCTGCCTTACACCCGCAAAATACATTGACAACTCCATTTCAGCCCAACCATGCAACTGAAAGCCTTTCTAGCCAGACACACTGTGAGTCTTGAAAATGTGCCAGTTTGTTGTTGCAACAAAGACTCTTCCAAATCTTGTTTGGGGTTTTGACAACTTGCATCACAGTCTACAACTCTTGTTACATGCTACATACTACATACTAAATAATATCATGGACAGCACATTTTATAGTAATTTCATAAATTATTTTAGAAAGAAAACTGTCATTTTCAGTTAGACAGGTAAAGACAAAGCTTGGGTTGGCAACTCTCAATATTCAGTCACACAGCTGGTTTTGTCCCAGGAATTAAATATACTGGTGTGACAAAATTCCATGTGGCACAATCAGCGCTATACATTTTAAACAGGCCAGAGTCATATGAATGTTATTTACAGTATATAAGAAGTATAAAAAAAGTGCTACCTTTCCTTATATTGATGCATGGGCATGTACGCAATTATCCGAACTAAAACACTGCCATAAATGTCCCTATCTGAAAGTCTTAATGAAAATCAAGCCAATGCAGCATGACAAGAAAACACGCAGCAAAGTGTTCAATGCATTATAATGCTTGGTAACACATTACATTAAGGTTACACGCACTTACCACACAACTATACAGCAATACATAGAAACAACTACTTGTAATGGTTTTAGTAGAGGTAAATCGCTAGGTAATTCCATGGTAGTCAAAGCAACAGTGTGAAATGTTGCAAAACGCTTTAAAGGATTAGATTAAGTCTACTGTAGTGCACTCCATTGCACTAAAATAATTTCTGATCTTTTCAAACATTTCTACACATCTCTTATCAATATTAGCATTTAGGCAAACAATGGCCAAATACAATGAAAGTGCATTTAGTTCCTTAGTGTGAAACTTTAAAAGCAAATATTGACCCATATTTTATTCCTATACTGCTGATGCATTTCATGTGTGTTGTGGACTAATTTATGATCTGAATGTTTTCCTACCAAAAAAATAGTATTACTTTGGATATCCCCATTTTTGTTATTCTTCGGTTTACTGGTATTGCTTTGTATCTTATATGTAATTTCAATTCATTCTGCAATTCTGACCTTGCACACTGGACACAAAAAGAGGACTGAGAATTCATCTTCAGATTACAATATATTGTGGATTAATTGGGGATAGGTATATGGCAGCTGGTACAACAATGAAAGTAATTCTATATTAATTTCACACACAC
The DNA here is from genome assembly GCF_038355195.1 of Osmerus mordax. Lineage (NCBI taxonomy): Eukaryota > Metazoa > Chordata > Actinopteri > Osmeriformes > Osmeridae > Osmerus > Osmerus mordax. The sequence continues at coordinate 12,581,913 of NC_090060.1, forward strand.
AAAATAAAAATAAAAACACTTGTTCACACTTGACAAGCCATCTATACAACATAATTCATGGTGGAGACCTCTCACTTAACCTGATACAGGATGACTGTCTTTACTGTCCTTTTCTGTCCTCACCTCCCCCATACTTTCAGAAAATAACCATTTTTAAAATGCAAATGTTCATCAAGTGATTCTTTCTTCAATGCAAGGAAATATCTACAGTTGACAACATGTTTTGACGTAAGGAGGAAAAGTGCCACTCTTGTATCTTTTAAAAGCTTTGTGCATCACTGAATGTCTCTTCCCCCGCAAGTCAAGTGGAACACAAGATGTGTCGACATTGATGCTGCAAACAAAGTCATCGATTTAGGAACCTTTTCTATGAGTTTTTGAGAGAATGATAAAAAAAAAAAACTGGATTTACATTTCAGAATCAAGGGGTCAATGACATTTTATTTTCAAATAATCTATACAAACCCTCAGGCATCTGGCATAATTCCTTTTACTTAGACTAAAATGGAATAGGGGCACAAAAATGAACTGAGCTCAGTTGGTACCTACTAAGTAGCTTAACTAACTGTATACAAAAGCTGTTCAAAGATAATTGAGGGCTTCCATAAATAACATATAGGCTAGCAAAATGTCCACCAAAACACACCAATTACCCATACAACATTACTCTTCATTCCTGCTGCTCTAGCCTCACTGTCATTCAAATCAGACTAAGGTTAGCTTGGTGAACATCCTTCTTTCAACCGCAAATCACTGGGGCCTAATTACCTGCACATTAACTTCCATTTCACCATCTTGCATAAGATTATCTTGGCCATGATAAAATGTCACAAGGGAGGCTGTTCTGATGGGAGAACCCACAGAGGCACAAGATACCAGGGTCACTTTGTTAGTCTGATGGCAGTAATGTATGTGATGCCTGTCAGAGGAAGCACCCTTATGTTAACCTTCAAACACCAAAAGGACATTCTTATTATATGTAATCTTGTTCTTGCTCTACAGGATCAAATGACTTGTACTTGGTATGCTCTCTTTTTTGTTGAGTTCAAAATGAACAAAAAACAATACTGACATTGAATATGCATATAAGCATTGACTCCTGTATAGTTGGATTTAAACCACCAGCTGGGGAATTTAGGATTACGTTGTTCTGTTAAATGTGTCCAGTGCACAGAACAGCACATTTCAAGTGCTAGAAAAGTGAAAGTCATAAAAAATAATTATTCAAAATTAAAGTGACAAAAGGTGTAATCTGAGTACTAAACCTTAAAATTGTGATTAGCTTCCACTGGCTAAAGTGAGTCATCTTAGAAATTGCAACATGCTTAGCATGATATGAAGAACACAAAGGGTATTCTGTTTTTGCTGGCTCTCCAGAAGAAGGGATTGTACAAGCACATTTTCTAACAACCCTCTACAACCCCCAACTAGTCTTGAACTAGAAATGATTGTAAAGTAAAAAAAAAAAAAGATCTGTACAGTCCAATAAATGAGCAATGTAATGTTTCATCAAAATCAACATGATACAGAGATGATCTTTAAATGTAAGATGGATACCATGGGGGTTGCTGCAGAATTTAGAGTTTTTTTAGAGAAAAAAAACTAAACCTGGAGGTCAAATGTTGTAGTCCCCTCTATAATGCTAATATATCCTGATGGACTCAAGTCATTGTGTTTATACAGGATCCTTTGATAATAAGGTATTTTCCTACACTGTTACACCTGCTATAGAAAGCTAAAATGCACCAAATATTACCATAAATGTGTACAATGGTTTGGGATAGTGCAAGAGAATAAAAGTTCAGCTAAGTTCATATTCAGTCCTTGGGACTCTTAGAATGTAATTCCTAGTACGAGTTTATAATCAAGCAATGCCCTTGATTGCTTGAAATAAAAAGTAGTATCCTAAGTTTTTAGAAAACAATCACGTACTTTAGCACAAAACTTAATGAAATCCTTCATGAAGTCTTGCAGCACAGATTATAGGATACATGTTTATAAAAAATGCTTTTGATTACACTAAATATAATGATATGCTCAACTCTACAGGTTAAAATGAAAGTGGTTGTTTCATTGTTTCATACATGGAATCTTTTTTATTCAGATATGCACTGTTCCCAAACCATCACTTCTCTGGAGTTGAGCTGACCAGTCCGCAAAGAAATGAGAGCCAGTGCATTTCCCAGCTTTCATGTCCAATAAGTGCTGTAATCGTGACGGCTCCCCATTAGTCGTACGTGTGATAAATCACAGGATGACAGACTGCAGCTTCAACTAAACATAATGCTCTGGGGTGGCCAATTCACCCCCCTCCACCACCACCACTACCACCCCTGTGTTGCACTCACTGCTGCCATTAATAGCCACCATGTTGAGAGGTTGAAAGGAGAGGTAAGGTTTAGAAATGTAATACATTGACAAAAAATATGTCCATGACAAAATAACATACTGTATTTAACATCTTCCTCATGCGTAGTGTGAGTAGTGTTTGGAGGGACTACAAAGACATGTTATGTAATTGTGGGAAACACACTTTAAAGTTACATTAACTAACATGTGCCTACATAGCAACACCTATACTGACAAGTATGTTTTTTATTTTATTTTTGTATATGTACTGTACCTACCACGATTTACTATAGACATCACTTTGTAGTTAAAAGGTAGTTAACCTCCGTGTAAAGTGTTGCCAAATTATATAATAAAGGTAGAATTATATGTAATTAAAGAAAAGCTTTCAGTTGTGTGCAAATTCGCAATGGAGCCACGAAGGGAACAAAATCACTCTTTAAAAGACTTGTTCTCGTACTCACAACAACTATTACCTCCCAGCCATACTATCCTTGGGATAACTCCTGAGGGAAAGAGGCAGTAATAGTTTTTTTTCCATCATGGTTTTGCCCTTATCTGACGCCAATATGGCTTCAATGTAAACAAGCACTGCAACATGGTGTACAACCTAATACACTGTAGTAGAGAGATTTCATAATAGTAGTATGTATTAACTAAGTTGTGTAGTTTCAGTTTTAAAAGAGGGTAAATAAGAAAGAACAACAAAAACAACATCTTACATTTGCGGGAGAGAAAAGCATGTTTTAGCCTTTAACTGTATGTTGCACAGGACCAATGCTCTGGCGGCTCCACCAAGCTCATCAACTTTGATAAAGACAGCCACAAGAATACAGCCCTGTCCTGCAAAGGTCAACCTCCATAGGGACCTAACAACTTCAGACTTAACACCTCCACCAAACTCTTGACACTGGTTGATGGAGCCCTTTGTATTCCTTGCAACCAATGAGAGCACTTGTGAGCTTTGAACAGTACTCTTAGAACTTTATTGGTCTACAGGGTAGACGTGATTGACTAAGGTATAACACAAATGTGATATTTGCATGATATGTAATGCACTGGAATAACACTGGCTGCCATTACATGAGTATGAGGTAATTATTAAAATAAATTAGACGTCAGAAAAATAATAAAGAAAAGAAAAAACACGTTCAAATGATGTGAGAGAGTGAGAGTGAGAGAGAGAGAGAGAGAGAGAGAGAGAGAGAGAGAGAGAGAGAGAGAGAGAGAGAGAGAGAGAGAGAGAGAGACAGAGAGCAAGAGAGAGACAGAAATTGTGATTTTATCGTTATTGATTGTAATTTGATAACTTGATTAACTGGGCTTAATATAGCTCAACTGTTACATTTTTCTTACGCATTAATATATATTCATGTAGGCCTATGGGGGACTACAATAAGCAAATAGCATGCATGTGTAATCAAAGTAATGTAGGTCTAGTCTTTTAAGAAATAATTTAACATTTTAAAGTCAGGTGTAGGCCATGTATCTATTTTGATGTGTCCAATGTATCGTTTTCTTCAATGGTTTGCGGGTGACACTATTACGATTGCATACTTCGTACTTCGTACTTCATTGAAATATAATCACGTAGTCAAGAATGAACAGTCTTCAATTCATTTAGAATTAGTTACTTCGTGAAACGCTTCTCACAAATCACATCAAATGTATCAACAAACCATGTATTGTAGCCAACAAATTGACGCGCGTACGCCTCTACACAACCCGATTATCAAGAAGTACACAGCCTAGTTACTAACAATGTTTTCCTAAAACAGGACCGTGGTAGACCTTTGTATTTGTCTATGATATTCTCAAAATATGAAACGTGCCGCTAATTCTACGCACTAGTGTTTGAGATCCGCATGATTTAAACTGCACAGCTCAGTCCGTGATTCTCACACGCACTACAGGCTATTCCTATTCTGCTGCATGATGGTCTCGTGCAGCTGTTGAGTGGTAGCGTAAATATAAAAAAAATAATGTCTTCAATCTTACCATTCTTAAGAAACATCCAACGTGTTCTGTCGATTGTGGAAGTCCGCGACCAATATCTTGAATTGATCCAAAATGTATTTGTGTGTTCCGTTGAGAAAGGTCTAAGACAAGTATTTCATTACTGGCGATGTTCAGAAAACAGAATTACTAAATTTCTAACGTTACAGCATTCCGAAGGATGCAGTTAGGATGTGAGGCAGTTTATGTCCAACATTTCCCCAAAAAACGACTGGCCAGTTCATAGGATACCACACTAAACACTATGGAATTCGCTGAAATCCATGAACACACGACTGCACACGATTTGCCACACAGAAATGAGTGTCGCGCCAGCCGCTATCCCCTGGAATGATAAGCAATGCACTCACGATTTAGGCTAGGTTGTACCATTATGGGAGAAAGGGGTGCGTGGTCGCCCCCTTCGGTGGTCTACGCGTCTTTTTCTTTTCTTTGACTGTTAACTTCAAACTGTAATTCTATATTTTGCTGGCCTAAATCTACATTTGAGACAAATCCCATATTTTATGAACAAGCAAAGAAGATTCTACGGTTGAATCTATAATCATATGTATAACATAGCCTACATCCTAATTTTCACCACACATTGAAAATAGTAACATAACGTCACCTGTCTCCTCAAGGAAATTATCAAATGTTATCAGCAGTCAATTTAAACCTCTGACATTCAGATTTAATAGGTTAGCAGAGGACAGAACCTCTGTGTTGTTCCACCTGACACCACTTTTGTTTGACCATGTCATTTGAGTTGCGTCTTAAATCCTTTGCTGCCATACTTTTCTTCAATTCCTAGGTTCTCTATTGGGTTATAAAGAATGGTCAAAAGTTATTTGCCCTGGAAGTACGTTGGGTCCCCCTAAGAACTAGAAAGGGGCCAGAATGAGGTATGTGTGAGATTTAATTCAGTGCCTTATCCCTGAAATTTAATCTTGGCCAGGCTTGGGGTCTTACTGCTCACTGCTTGGGAATAGATGAGTGAAAAGTTCAATATTCTTTCAAATGCAAAACCAAGCAAGACTAGGTTGGCATTGTGATCGTGTCATTGTGGGCTTATGAGATCCTCCATTGACACAGATAACAGGAGGATGAGGAAGTCTCAAAATTAAAAGTTTCCTTTGTGACTGGACATCCTCTGGTTCTTGTCTGCAGGTAGTTGAGGCATGCAAGTCACTTTAGATGTCATAGTGTCAGAAAAACATACATTATCTCAGATCAATCCCAATACTACAGTGCAATGGAATTGTTGTTCTCACTAGGCTTTGTATGCCAGTGTTGTTACAAATAGTAATAGTAACAAATATAAATTGAAATAACAAGTTGGAGTCAAAAGGTCAGATTTCCCACCCTGTACAGTATTTGTATATTGCATAGTACAGATGAAATAGGACAATTCCAACAACAGGGGAGGATATCCACATTACATTCAATTGGAATCTGCTGAACCTTACTCATACTGTTTCTGTCTGTTGTTCTTGTGATTTTTGTCTCGAGCAACAAGCTTTTTAAACGTTATCATTAATAAATTATCCATTGTAAGAGATCAATAGTCAAATATAAGTTCCATAGCACATTCCTTCCTGTCCATTCTGGACATTAATACATACATGTAGATGGATGGAAATTGATTTCAAGAGACGATAGGGTTTTATAACTATGTAGCCTCTTTTGTACTCAACTTAATTTCAAAAGCACTACAGACATGGAGATTCCACTAACTTAATTAATAGCTTTTCCAGTGCCACTAGCTGTTGCTCAGCCTTTATGCTAATCAAGAAGAAGCAGAAACATAAATACTGTCTCTTCATCTGAAGAATGCCCCAGCAGGAGCACAGTAAGATCTTAGTGAGGTGAAGCACAGACTATAAAATATATGAATTATAAAAAATACAATGAAAAATAATCCAAAATAATATTACAATTCACCAGACTTTTTTCTTTAAGTCTATCCTACCACCTCATGCCATGAACCATTACCATAGTTGTTAGGGTGGCAGTAGCCATGTGACCAAAGAAAATGGTTCAGTCATTACATTTGTCAAATTGTTCTTGCTTTAAAGGATTGTAATCTGTAGTAAGAAGTCATTTCAACACCCTCTTTGCGCTGACATGGATGTAGCCTCCATGCAGATGAGATCACGAAAGAATGGAAAGGTGATGTGAGCTTTAGCCTAGTTTTCGAGCATATTAATATCTGGTACGTCATGGAGCTGTGGAGGAAATGGACCTTGGAAAGTAAGATGAGACAAGGATATGAGCCGTCCCGTGTTGTAAAGAGATGTGATAATACTGATCTGTACAGAAATGAAAGCTGCACACACTGTAAGAGAGCCTGGGGGAAGGCTTTACGTTTATTCTAAAAGTTCAGTCCAAGCATGGAAAATGCACATATTGCAATAATCCTTCTGTTTGACAGTATTGTCCACCCAAAAAGACCATGTCCCATGTAAGTAAGTGAATAAGGTATCAATACAATGTAGAAAGATTCTGTAAGGGGAATCTGGCGGTATATGCTTATCGAAACTATTCTGTAACTGTTCTGACATGTTAGGTTTTGTGATTTTGGTGTGAGTGCACATTGCTTGGGAATAATTATTATGAAGAGTTGCCAGATCCAAGGATATCTTGATTAATTCAACGTTCTCCACAAGTCATTTTTGTAATGGGGTTATTCAAATCAAGATTAAGTTCCATTAACATTACAGGTGTTGTGACTGAGGCTCAATACTTTGTTTGTCTGAACATATTACTCTCTGATTTCACTCTAAGACACATTGTCTGTGGTATTAGCTTTACAAGAATAGAATAACTGTTCTGTATTCTAAAACAAATATAGTCCTACTATTAGATACCCCACCGTTTGACTACGCAATGTTAAGAACATTTTGAACAGGAATACTATACAATACTGTGTTTAAATTTAGTGAATGTAATTTGGCATGCATCTACAGTATATTTAGTGTGTTTTTCATATCAAACTATTATCATTTTGCCCATGAAATCCTGTCATCTCCATGACCTGAGCGTTATCTTGGCAAATGCAAAAAATTATTGATGACCGAGGGAGATAACACCTGCTTGTCTGTCAGAATCAAGTGGCAACTCTCAACACCCTGATCGTGCTGTCTTAACACAAACTGATGGGTGGTGTCACCAGCCCAGGACTGACTCACCATTCAGCACTGCTTTAAGTTAGAAAATTCAACACCACTGACATTTGTTAATGTGTGGCCCAAGCAGGAGTCTGAGACAGCTTCACATACATGTGGAGCTGTTGGAAGTATGTGTAAACAGGGTAAGTTTCTTCAAGTTGTGCGGAGGTGAGATGATCACAACTTGACCGGTTTAGGTGTGGCTTGAATGTAAATGTGATCAAGACTTTGCATCAGATATTATTCAGAAGGAACAACAAAAGGATCAGCAGCCTTCATGAGACACTCTGGGCTCAACATCATCAAACATCATCCCCCAAACAGTACATCAAATCCCTGACTAGTGGAGCAAATAAGTGTGAAGATTCAAATAATCTTGTGTTGTGAGTGTTGTGACAAGCTGATAATCACCTATTTCACAGGGATTGGAATGAGAGGAACTAAAAGGCATAGTTTAGGTGTAGAGCACAAAAATGATATTGCAAGTGACGCTGATCTGACTGCTGAACATGTAACCTCTGCTGTTGTAGTGTACCTCTAGAAAATTAGAAGCACATATATACAGCATCATAGGTGATTGCAAGGTTGTATTTTAACTACTTCCATAGTACTTTAATGGTTGGCTGATACTACTTGTGGTTTACATTTACATTTAGTCATTTAGCAGATGCTCTTATCCAGAGCAACTTACAGTAAGTACAGGGACATTCCCCCCGAAGCAAATAGGGTGAAGTGCCTTGCCCAAGGACACAACGTCATTTGGCACAGCTGGGAATCGAACTGGCAACCTTCAGATTACTAGCCCGACTCCCTCACCACTTAGCCATCTGACTCCCTGGTTATAGCAAATGTTGCTTCTGAGTTAGGAGTTGGGGTATAGAATGTTTATTTTTACGATCACCAAAGTCAGAATGACTTTGGCTATTTAGCACCACGACTACAATTACTGACTGACAAACAGGAACACTGTTAAGACAAATGATTGTGATCATGGCCATGCAGTGTCGCCATCCGGTCCCTGTGGGAATATACAAGGCTGAGAGGCTCTTTCGTGCACTTTAGGAAGAGTGGTTATTCTGTTTCTGGTAGGGCTCATTTTTCTGGTGTGGAGAATCTTTAACAAGACTGTAATTAACAGTCAGTAGCGGCACAGGAAGCAGCCGGCATAAGCAAAAGCAACTGTCCAACAGAGTTTTGTACACATTAGGTTATTGGCCTAATGAAGATATCTCCTCTCCTTTCACTTCCTTTCATACTTTCGAACTGTGCAGGGTCACTTTTAATTTTCATTCCTGTCAGAAGTAAATCCTAATCAACCTTAATTATTGAGAAAAAGCCCCCCCACCTACTTCCAAAATTGTGTCCCTTTTGTCAGTTCTTGAATGGTGAATAGCTATTGTCTGTGGTTACTTATTAATAGTTTGAATTGCAAAAATGTAAGAAATTCTTTTGATGTATTTGTTTAGTAATATTAAGGAAAGACGATTCATATGTGTTTGTGTTTAATGTGTAACCATTTTAGATCATTGTACTGTAGTTCAAATATTGTATGGTTCTGGGTGTGGAATTCAGATCTTCTGTAGAACTTTGCAAACTCAATTTGAACTGTGAACCAGTTTTTTTACAACTGACTTTACCAACTACTAAGCACCTTACTGAAGCCAAATTAAGACAACCTTTTACATCAAATATACTGGAGATTGAACTGTAGCAGTGGCAAAATCCTCAAGGTTAAACCACAACCAAATCATGATTGTCCAGAGGCATTACAGGTGTACTGCATGTTAGTATACAACCAAGTAGTTACATCCCTTAATGGATATAAACACTGATGTGCTAGACAACTGGGGATACTTTAACCCACACTTGAAAGTTGTCATGCTGTCATACTTTCAGAAACTGCACTTGTCAGAGGGTAGATATACCCCTCAAGACAGTCTGCTATGACAGGCTATACAGATGTTGAAGCAGGTTTGAAGACTTTGAAGATTTTGAAAACAATGTCCAGTAAAGATTTACATTACACATACAGTATTAGCTGCAAAACTGCACCGGTCAATCAAATCACATGATCCTATTTGCAAAATTAGAGCATTTAATATCCGTGACCTTAGATCTGTATGGAAATATAAAATAACCTATTTCTCTCTGGGGAAAAACAGCTAAAACTAAAATGCCTCAGCAAATCAGTTTAAGGCAAAAAAAAGGAAAATGTGAGGAGCAATTCATCCATGGAAAATTAAACATAACCCTGGGGTAACATGTCTAAATATGCAGAGAATATTTTCCCCCCCAAACACAGTGAGCGCAACAACATTCATCCGGAGAAGCTGTTCTATTTTCATTTGTCAGACTCAGGGCAGTTGAACATTTATTCACCAGATTTAGGAAAGCACCATGAGCCATAAATGATAACACTGCAGAGTTTTGAACAAAGCCATTTTGCAGCGGGCTATTGAATTTGAGTTGAGCTCCCCAGGTCATTAGGGAGCCCTGCGTGTGGCTGGCTCCGCATTCCAAAGCTAGCTGGGTTTGATTGTTTGGCTCAGCTCTTTACTTCATTAATGCACATGAACTGCTCCCAGGCACCCTCGTCAATGTTAATGAGCATATTAGTTTGCTCTGGGGCCAGCCACTGTCTTTTCATCAAGTTAATGTTGGTAGCAGATGCAGGGTTCCATGTTCTAGGAGACAGAGGACAGTGAGGTGTGAGTCTGTAATCGCTCCAAGTCAAAAGGTAAGAACACTCCATGCAGTAACCTTCAGAACAAAGCACCCACGATAGAGGCTGACTAAACCAAGGGCTTCACATACCTCAGTCAGGGGCATTGTTATATGAATCAACAGTGGTTTTTACTCCTTCCCTTCTTTGATACAAGTTGCGTCCTCTATAATTAATCCTACCACTGCATTAACACAGAATACAACTTGCAAAAGCGATATGGTAACCCTGAATTTTACTTAATTAGGTGTATGAAATTATGCTTATCCTCACTCTGTATAAGATTCTGATGTGATTAGCAGATTAGGAGGATGCACTCTCCTTGTCCTCAGTGTGCCGACCACAAGTGATCCAATCATGGCTCGAGAATAAACAACTCAACAGAGATGATTGATGCAAGCATGTGCAGAGGTGGAGAAAAGGCAAAAGAGAGAATGAGAGAGGGAGAGATGATAGATGGGGTGGCAGGGTATGTGAATATGGCTGAGATCTGACACATCCATCCCTGCTGTCCGAGGGTGATTGATTTAAAAGTGTGAGCTGGACACTGGGAAGCCGAGTACCCTGCAAAGGAGCGTCCCAGGTAACAGTGGGGTCTTCCAGACTGGACCAGAGATAAGTAAAGGGGGCTTACACAGCACCACGCCACACCATGCCACCTAGCTACAAAGGCTGCCCAGGCTCTCGAACCACAGAGCCGAACATTTTCAGCTGCAGCCAGACTGCTGTGGCTAATACACCCTGGCTGCTCTACTGGTTTTTGTAGTTGTACAGGCAGGGTTATTTGAGGTATTTCTATTTCAGCATCATCACAGAAACATGTCCTTAGCCATGCCAAGAGAATCATTAGAATATGACGTGTTTATTTATTTGTTATCAAAAGGATTAAGAGCATATTTGTGGCTATGATTCCTCCATTTGGTGACTGAAAGAAGTAATCATGCCAAAATTATCCTTTTGTAAAATGAAAAGAGGCAAGGGTTTTCTTCCATTACTACATACTTGCATTCAGGTATAACATGTAGTACTGATGATCTCTGTTCCCAATTAATGTATGTTGAGTGTAGCCAGAGACAATATAGCTTTCAAAATGGAGCTACTTCCATGGTATGTATGTTTGTCAACACATTTATACCTTACTGATGGTTGATCTTTACAGCATATCCTTCAAGCTTCGGTGAGATTTATGGATATATATTCTTGTTTTCACAATGTTTTGTGTAATGCACATCAAATGCACATAATCACACATGGATATTTATAATTGCCACTCATCACAATGCACTCACACAAGTTAAGGGAATTTATTTTCCTCAAGTCAGTCCTAACTGGGATAAAGTAATGAAGATGCATTGATTCCAAAGTCCTTACTTGTGTATAAAGAAGCGGGTTTTATGTAGTGAGTGATGGTTTGCAAAATGTAAAGAAATAGAATATCACATCTCTATTTCTACCGATGTACGACGAGTGTTTCATGATACACGCTATACACAACCCTATAGTAGAGTACAATGCCACAGCCTTGATAGGTTGAATAATTAGGTATAGGAAAACATTTTATGCACTGTTAGAGTTAGGATTGTGATGGCTACTTTAATTAGTTTTCTTTTTTGTGGCTTTTCACAAATTATAATTTTCACACCATATAATAAACGTTTTAATTTTTTAATTTTTAATTTTCATAATGTCTTATGGTAAGCTTGTCCTATAATGCAACAAGCATTCACATCATTTTATTTCATAGTTAGTCATTTAAACAGTTTTATGAAACCATAAAAGTAAGTAAGTCCACTTGACTATTGTGGCGAAATGGCTGGGTCATTAAACAGACTCACTTTCTGGTCCACTCGGGCCCATAGACCGTCTGTCTGATCAAAGAGAATGTTTCAAAACTCTTGCACAGTAGGCCTAGCCTATCTGCATTATTTACATGTGGTACAAACATTATGGGCAGATCGTCCACCACACCAGCCCATAACATTTGTATGTGTCAAAGTCCCTTAAAAACAATGTAGATTGTTGTGCCGTGGTAGTACAGAAAATATAATTATGGTATTAGAAAAAACCTGGCATGGCAATGTGACACACAGAGATGCAATGTAGTGAGGAGCATAACAAGATGCAAGCATCCTTGAGAGCCCAAGCTAGGTCCAAATGAAGACAAGGAGGCATATACTGTGGTTCTAAGTTTGTGAGTTTACAGTTACAAGGGGGCAAATTAAAGAGTAGTCAGGGCAGGAAGGGGTTGTCATCCTCCAGGCAGACTCAGGCAGGTACGCAGTCAGGCTCTTTCAGGGCAGCCAGGAAGTTGGGACCAGGACAACAAAGTTGATGCACTATTTCACTTTTATTTTCCTTTATATACACATTATTTTACCTCTTAAACAAATAATGGTATTAAAGATTCATAACCAAGTAAGATTACATCTGGGTGTTTTTGCTTGGTCTGGATGTATTCAAACAAGAAATAATTTGTGTTCCACATACTGTGTGTATTCTACTCCTCTGCTTAGCACAGGCACCTATTATGCCAGCTGCTACAGAGCACAGCTCTAGACAGTTTGTCTCTGGAGGCTGGTTTTATCAGCTGCGTTCCCCAAATCACATGATCCTCCCTACCCAATGAACAAGCAGAAAATGAACAACCTTAGTCAAAACCATCCCCTGGATTTAACTATTGGAAACCTGTTGGATTGCGAGGGCTTGATACATTTGTGTGTGACTTCACAATCTCAAAAATCTCCTCACCCCAGGCCTTTCAGGAAGGTGAACAACCCTTTGTAATTTGTATAATGCAACTGAACGATTAAAGACACGTGAACAAATGTAGAGATGTTGAGAGTTGGAAAGATGGAAAGGGACAGAATAAAAGAAAAAAGAGACAGAGAGACTGACAAATAAACTGTCGGCCTACCCCACATACAGTGCTCTGTAACCTTGTAGTCCACTGAAAAAAAAAGGTGTGCCCTCATTTTAGTGGCGAAATTGCTTGTGTAGAGATGGAAACAGACTGCTAACCTTGGTCATATGGGAGGTCCCTCACCTCTGCTGCTTCTGTCTTCTGAGATAGGATAGCTGCCATGGTGCCTAAGACTGACGGGCCAGAGGCACGCTCTGTACCCTGTCTCTCCATACTGCATGACACAGAGAAAAGGAAGATACTCAAAGCGTACCCTTTGACTAGGACTACGGAAAGGGATAAGATGAACATACCCACGAACATACCCATGACCATTTTCACTGACATTTGTTAATTGTGTACAACGTATATATATATATATATTAATTGAACCTGTACAGCAAGCAAGTACTTGCTTGCCAAGTACTTGCTTAAGAACAAACGGTTATTTGAAATGAAAGTTAAGTAACTGTGAAAAGCATCAACTCCTCAAGCAACAGTATGTCAACACCAACCATTACCTTACCATGCTCTGTTCAAATACTGGACTGAGTACTTCCTCATGAGAGCCAGGTTCAACCTCATCAGTGACAGTCATGAACCGGTTTAAGCATGGAATGAGTCTGAGACAGGCCAGTCTGGGAGTATTAATGGGGGCTTCTCCTCCTGAGAGACTTACTGACCTTGGTGTTATCTCTGTAACCTCATGCATGATTGATAAATAAAAATGAAACTCCAGTCGTTTTCAGAGCCTGAGGTATCTAATCTCATTAGGTGCCCGTTAGTTCCTCTGGAATCAAGTAGTGACTGCTTGGTGCAGTTGCATGGCATCAGATTAAACAGAGTTGCCAAGCATTTAGAATGTCACACTTCGCCTCTCTGCTTCATCTCTGGTTCTCATACTTTGTCTCTCAAGTTAAACAACTTCTGAATTAAGTTTGCAATACATTTTCTCAATCCCAGTAGAACTTGTGTTGTACTTTCTTCATACTTATTATATAAAAAAGGTTTTACTGTGGATACTGTAAGATGATGCCTTATTTATAATTTTGCCCTGAGATTTACCACAATTTACCCAAGTTCTGCGTCGATTCATGAATTATTAAAGAAGTATTGTATTCTTATGATCCCACAGTATTTTCAGTGGGAACATTGTTTAAATTGTACCAACAAAGGGGCCTCAATGAGTAAGTGCAGTCATTTGTGTGTAAATCAAATAAAACAATAGGTTTGCAATAGGATTTACTACCTAATTGAGTATTCATTTTACTGTTAATCAATAACCTTCAAGGCCACATAGATGTATTCAGCAAATGTATTCCCATCCATTTTCATATTTCAATCTAAGAGTAATTTTATGATTAATTTGGCTGTCTGGAGGACCTCCAGAAAGAGGGCCTACAGGGCTGAGTTACAAGGAACAGCAGGAATTATTTTCCTTTTATGTTACATTTGTACACTTGTATCTACCCTTGCAACTAGATCTGTAATTTATCTGACTGTGTACATTTAAAGTTCAATTGACTGTTTTTGTTACTTTTCTGTCGATCCATTGTTACTTTAAGCTCAAACGTGGGATTCTCAGCAATGACTGAATTATTTTTGTCTGTAACCAGCAGCCTGATAACTAATCATCCCAGCAGAACTGCTCTTCCTTCTACACAGCTTGGCAACAATTTTTTATTCTCTTGTACCCTATTTCCCTCTATAAAGTCTGTTACAAATGAGTACGACAGCATGGCAGAAAATGGCCTCATCACTTAGCAGCAGTGGGGAGTATATACTGTATGATGGATGGTGAAAAAGTTCCCCTCTAAACTCAGGGCTGTGACCTTGTTGGTGGTAATGTTATATGAAGCCTGTGCCTTTACAGATAAAGAGGCCAAACTCATCAGTGTATACACCCCAGCAGTCAGTAGTTCACCAAGTCCAAACACATCCTGTGCTCCTGTTATAAAACAAGACACAATAAGATATAAAAGAGTCAAAGGATATTGAAATAATATTTAAAAAAATATGTGAGCCGATATAAAATATTTACAATAGTAATATGTACATTAAATATGTGTGTGTAATGTACATGGAATGCTTATTTTCCAACTTATCTTGTGAAAACAATTGCCTGTCCAGCTTTTATCCAAGACCAATAACTTGATTCATGATGTAAAGGACATAATTGTACTTTGTTTGTAATGACAGTGCAAAGAAATTTGCAGCAAACAGTTAAAGTAAAGAAAGAAATAGCCATCACCTAATTCATTATTCATCAGCTGCAACTGCAAAGGTTACGCAAGATGCTCCAACGGGTTGGTACTAAAACAACAACCAACTCATCTTGCAAAATTCCATAAATTAGGACATGATCAATGTCCATGCTAAAATCTGTGCATTGTAACTGAAATGCAGGTTAAGTTGAGAAAACTTTTCCATTCTGTATCTCATTCTGTAGCCCAATTGAAAAAAATTAAATGGTTTACATGGCCTTTTGCTAAAATAAAGGAAAGGTTTGACTAAATAAGTAAAAATGCTAATTATTGTGAACCTTGGAAAATAGTGAACACAGATTTTGCCCACAAAGGATCTGTTACATGATGGTTATTATTCAAATCCTGCTGCAGTGCACATCATATATAGTAACTATTAATAGTTAAATCGTGTAGAATCAGGTAGTAGTTGAACATAAATTATTTATTGACCTAGTACAGACATAAATGGCCGTATGGTTGAACTTTATGCCTTTTTGTTTAATGTCCTATGTAGCTGGGCCTTCCATAAGAATGTCTATGTAACTTGGCCTGCCACAAAAATGTCAATGTCCAGTGTGATCTGTGCAAATGACCAATAAAATACTATGACTTTGGGTTCAGCTTCAAAACAGGTTTATGCCTGATAGACCCAATTTGAGACCATGTCTCAAAAACTTCTTCAACCCAATTTAGACTAAGATGCTGATGTACTTTTCAGCAGAGCTCTACATAATGTCCAACATTCTCCTAAAGAATACCAGATCAGTGTATATGGAGCATGAACACCCATTGACTTAAAATAGTGACAACTTGCAGTGGAGCATCCACCATCTGGACATGACAGAGTCGTTTTAGATTGGTGAGGTTCTTGCAAGTTGTTCCTGGTTAAGAAAGGAGATCAAAAATAACACATTCCAGTTTGACAGGAATGATGGGACAGATACTGGCCAGAAGTTGTTGACTGAAGTCAAGGGTCAGCTTCTCCAGCAAGGGAGTGACTCCAGTCATCTTGATGTCTGAGGGGAAATTGTCAGTGGGTCAAGTAGGTGTTGATTGAGTAAAGATATGAGAGGATATAATTTGATATTGGCTGGAGAAGGGTAGAGGGGATGGGATACTAAAGGGCTGTGATGAGTCTGTCCAATTCAGAGTTCTCAAGTGTCCTGACGTATACTAGCTGGTCTCAAAGCTCACTTCAATACCTGCCATCTTCTCCTCAAAGTCTGCTGTGAGCAATGAAGGAGATGGGGAGGTGTGAAGTGGTAGGAGAAGTTGAAGACACTGTCCATCGGGAGGTCTCCACCTTCAGGTTGAAGGTGTCCAGTACAGTCTGACACCCTCTGGAACGGAAATAAGGAGCATGCTTAGTTCATCAAGGAAGAGGCTGAGAGGACCAGGGGGCCTGTAAAGGACAACAACAAAGATCATCACAGGGTGAATCACAGTTCAGTGTAACAAAACAAACAAAACAAAGATCCACAAATATACTTTTTAGACACAGTTTTAGAGGTCGGTATACGCAGTCATTCACTGCCCTCAGATATGGACAAGACGGTTGTTGGCGTGTTGCGCAGTAGATCAACCTGGTGCTGCATACTCACATTCCATCCCACAATAGAATATAATGTAATGTGTGTGTCAGGTTTGGACACCTGTGCTTCAAGATAGTGTGTAACATGAGGAGAGCTTGACACACTGTACGCATTTACGCAAAGCTAGTATGACCTTGAGAGATCCAGAAAACATAAACTGAATTTGTAATTAAGGAACCTATCGTGGGATATCAGGAGGTCTTCCTGAATTATTCAGAAAGCAGCAGGTATGGCTGTACACATAGTCTAGTTAAGTCTGGCATGTGGTTTTGACAGTTAGGGGTTTGTTACGCAATGTTCCCTGCTTTTGTTATGCAGGGTTTCACCCCTCAAGCTGGAAGTTGCACAATGGCCTAAACCCTTGGTACAACAGCAGGACAAAATGTAATTGGGTTTGTATTTTCTTAAATTGTAAAATTTATTTTGTGATCAATCAGATAATGACTGTAAAGAATATTAATATTTATCAAAATAATAATAACAATAAATGCCTTTTTTCCCAAAATGATTCAGCTCTAACATACAAATCACTGAGTAGTTTATGTCTATGAACTTGCATCTCTCCAGCTACAATCCTTTTTAGAGGGCTGGAATGGGATTGGATTTAAGTAACTAACTCATCCATCTTACTGCTAGACTGTATTGCCCAGTGAAGAACTGGGAAGAGTTGTGAATATCATTAAATAAGGTGTGTTGGAGAAGCCCTTCAGTGAAAATCTCAGAGTTCTGGTGGTCATTTGAAATCATTCTCTTTATTCTTGGTATTTCACTTAAAAAATATTATTTGTATATTAAATATATTTGTAATTTATCTGTCAAGGAAACATTTTGTTTGTCCACCTGATTGTGTATGTAAGCAGACACTCTGGATAAGAGCGTCTGCTAAATGACTATATGTAAAACAACAGAAACAGAAATGCACTGCTAAAGACAAAATATCTCACTGATAGAATCAAATCTCCAACACCTTCTAGATGGAGTCTTCCATTTGATGTTTCAACGTCTTTGACTCATGACAATCTTTGTGCAGAGCTGAGAGGCTTCTTTCAGCTGGAAGAGCAGAAAGAAGCCTCTTCAAAAAGCATGTCTTGAAGTGTGGTAGATACTGCTTCATGCAAAGTACAGCTTTCAGCAAACTCAAAGAGCCACTCCAAATCAATCAAATAAGTGCAGTTGCTCTTGTTGTAAGCTCTCTATTGATTATAACGGTCCACCTCTCTGTCTTAGCAGTAAGAGCAGAAATAATAGGATAACATTTTAAACTTGTAATCCACCACCTAACTAACTTTGTCCACTATCTCAAGATCTTAGATGTGTATTTTCTTGGGTTCCTTATATGCTGTTTTGTACCTCTGATCAGCTCAAAAAGGTGCCGTATTTCTAAATCAAAAATCAAATCAAATCAAAATGTATTCGTATAGCCCTTTTTACACGCAAGCATGTCACAGAGGGCTTCACATACGCCCATAGAACTGCCCCTCAACCAACCTAAACCCTCAAGGAAGACAAGGAAAAACTCCCAGAAAACTCACTGCAGGAGAAAAAATGGCAGAAAACTTTCAGTGAGGCAATTCAGTGAGGGATCCCCTCCTCCAGAGACGGTTGGTGAAAGAGAGGAGCAGAACACAGGCTTAACATAGTCATACAGCAGGGAAGTGTCAATGGGTTTTGAAACACCAAAATCCATTGTTCAACTTGGTAGATGTAGGAAGGGACCGGGAAACTCGCTGTTGCCCGTCATGGAGACTGGTTTCCGGTTGGCGACCAGGTCCTGCGTTGGCAGACTGACGACCAGGCAGGTGCTGACAGCTCAAACCCCCCACACCACAGGGGATGTGTAGAGGGGGGACAGAGAGAGGAGATCAGGGATAAGAGAATGCCAGGAGCAGCTAACAGTTACAGTCATATTAGAATGAGATCCCCACCGGTCAAGTGTGGACTAATGCAGCAATTTAGCAGAGCAAAAAAGGGTATTTGATGCAGCCCTAGACACTAAGACAGCACCAGCCCCCCTCAGTTGGAACATGAAATCTGTTCCAGGGGAAATAACTTTAAAATAAGTTATATTTATAGAATATACACACATACTAATCTTTAGCAGTTGACTAAACAAGAACGTTTTTTAACCTAATTTTGAATGTCGAAACAGTATCAGCCTCATTAATTGAGACAGGTAATTTATTCCAGAGAAGAGGTGCTCTATACGAGAACGCCCTACCTCCAGCAGTTTTTTTCTTAATTTTGGGAACCACCAGATAGCCGGCATCTTGACATCTAAGTGTCCTTGCGGGGCGATAGGGTGCAAGGAGACCAGAGAGGTAAAGTGGTGCCAATCCAAGCAGAGATATGTAGGTTAGTAATATAACTTTGAAATCAGCTCTGGCTTGGATAGGGAGCCAGTGTAAAGAGATGAGAGTAGATGTTATGTGATCGAACTTTCTGGTTCTAGTCAATAGTCTAGTAACAGCATTTTGCACCTGCTGTAATTTTTTTAGGTAGGTACTTGGGAGGCCAGAAAATAACACATTGCAGTAGTCCAGTCAGGATGTAACAAATGCATGTATTAGTTTTTCAGCATCATCCTTTGAGAGGAATTTTCGTATTTTGGCTATGTTATGTAGATGGAAGAATGCAGTTCTGGTAATTTGCTTAATATGGTACTCAAATGAAAGGTCTGGGTCCATTGTGACTCCTACATTTTTTACCAGCTGGCTTTGAGAGACTTTGATGCCGTATAAGTCTAAGGTCAGAGTAAAAACACATTTTTCCATAGCGTGAGGTAATTCTCCAGGCTTTATAGACATATATAGCTGAGTATCATCTGCATAACAGTGAAAATATACCCCAGAGCTTCTAAATATGTTTCATAAAGGCAAAATGTAGAGCGAAAATTACAGAGGGCCTAGAACTGAACCCTGACACACATCTACACATCTGAATGGTAAGGTATAGGTTTAGTCTTCAGCAGACATAACAAAGGTGGAGTATTATTAAATTACATCAGATGTTACATTAGTTCCATCATTGTAATAACACCATCACTCAGGGAGAGAAGGGTGTTATTACTAAATGTCCTATCTATTAGCCATCATGACAAATGGAGCCAGCCTGTCCATTTCTACATCTCAATGTCTCACCTGTCTATGGGAACATTTCTGCTTCAAAGATGTCAAAACAGAGAGGTAAAGAAATTATCTGAGCAGAATGCAATGTCTTCTTTATTATTACACACTGATTCTATTATGACTATTTTCAAATGTTATATTAAATTCTGACGGAACTGATTTATCGAACATTTATATAAAGCATTGAGTTCCATTGCTGATATCTATATTCAACCTTCAAGAAATTCTGTAATTCTGCTCTACAGAGATGCAATTACTGATTCTGATAATTCTGTGCATTACTTCTTTATCGATAAATGTCATCACAATCTCCAATTAAGCTTGCATTAAAAGACTGGACGGTTGAATGACTTTCTAAATTGGAATGAAGACAATTGCTTGGTTTTTGCTTGGGTAATTGTTTAATATTATATGAACCCTGAGTCTTATCTAACAACAACATTCATTCAATAGACATTTATTTAATTCTATTATTTTGGATAACTGCCAGTCTTACACACAGAGTACCCACAGTCAAAACTGCAGCAGAAGTTCTAATTGATGCATTTTATCAGATCATAACAGCGATCATTCATCAGTAGGCTTTTGAGGGAGTCTTGGGAAATGTAATGTGCAGTGTTTATGGTCTCTGACACTCTCACATCAGATCCCCATGGATACAGAAAGGAGAGAAAAATATAGAATAGTCTTGTCACGCAACCCTAGGACCATTCTTTCTCTCTATCTCTCAGCAGTATGACAAGTTGACAATGATATTTTGGGATGTGAGACACATCTCTAGATAATTGGTTCTTCACCCATCACTAAAGGTGAAATGTGAATGTTCCCTCCATCCCTATGTGACCAGCTTGAGGTGACCATGCCCACTTATTTTCAGCATGTCTGCCAACTTTTTGTATGATCTGTTGACCAGCAGGCAAATCCATTGAACCATGAGCATATGGCCTTAGGTATCTTGGCCAAATCTCAAAATAAATAAGTCTTAGTTGCAATGGCGATTTTAGGAGATGATGCACACACAGGATCTTCCCACACACATTGCACATTCAGTTGCCCTCAGTCATACATAAGTACAGCACATTCTCATTATTGCGTATTTTCTTGGACTGTGTTTCAGTGCAATCAGTATGTGCCATTAATACGTATACATTTCCAATATGGTTTGAGCTGTATATCTTTCTGTCCCTAATACGGACTAAAAAGTGTTCAACTTTTGGGAGTTAGCAAGGGGTGCATTTTGTGGCAAGGCCGAACACAGCCCTGCCCTGAAATGCACCCCCCCTATAATTTATGTTCTGTATATACTAGCATCAAATTATTCTTATGTATATTGAGGGGATTACTATGAGTAACCACAGTAGGTTTCAGGCATCTGGCACTTTCCTAGTCAATGTTAGCAGGGGGTGCATTTCGTGACAAGGCCCAACACCAACCAAACCATTTCAGGTGACTTATTTGTCCCTGCCATGTATAACCTGAAGAAGATCACCCATATGGTTATGTAGTTCCCGCAAATGTTGAGCTTTTGTTGGCTGTTTTTTCTCAGCAATCCATCTCATCTCAAACTATCAACTAGATTGAGGTTGGGAGATTTTGGTGCCCAGGTCATCTGATGACTCCATCACTCTCCTTCTTAGTCAGGCAGCCCTTACACAGCCTGGAGGTATGTTTTGGGTAATTGTCCAGTTTATTAAAAAATGATGATCCCCTAAGAGCAAATCAGATGTGATGGGGTATCGCTACTGAATGCTGTGGTAGCCATGCTGGTAAGTGTACCTTGAATAAAATAAAATGTATTACTCACCGTGAAGTGATGTGTGTATCTCAGTCATACAGGTTGACCAAACATACAGTACAATTTTGCTACAGAAATTATAACTACCACCAACTCAGCTTTCATAATGTATGAAAATAAAATAAAACCTTTTGGCTGCAGGCATTTTGTCTCACGTTGCATTTTGCCAGCATCATTCCTGTACCCATTTGTCAACAGATATGTCCAATCGCTCAGTGCCAGGCTGGCAAATCAGCACCTTGTCACTTTGAAATGACAATTTGAGTCTCTGTCAAGTCTATAACCAGCATGGAGCATGTCCCCTCCAGCAAGCCCTTACCTCGAAGCAAACTCTTAAAATAAGATGCAGACAATTTAACCAAACTGACTTGCATGCAATCTCTTCCACTGACCATGTAAGATAATTTGAATGATTACATTAGTGGCATGTTTTGTGGGACTATATTTATTGACCACCAAACAATCTGACTCTCAGAAACTAATTACCTTAGACATCCCCTGAAATGCTTTATTGATGGCATAATAGCTTATAGCACTTATATCAACATTACTCAGAACTAAGTCTCTAGACGTTGTCCAGCTGCAAAGATCAATTCAGTGTAATGCAATTGCAAAACATAATCATATACTATGTTTCTATAAAATACTCGTAAATGATGTCACTCAATAAAGTTAAGAAATGTTTGTACAGAAAAAGTCATTTTTACTGTACAAATTACATTAATGTAATTAGTGGACAATTTATACAATGATCCAATCTTACGTACAGACAGACATTATGGAGGAGGACAGCAGAAATGTAAAATGCTATGTCATCTGTTGAGAAGGAACGTGCATTTCTCACTAGAAATGGACATCCAATAAAAGAATAACTTTTTTTTTTGCCCAGACTGAAACTATCAAAATAATTTCTGAAACTGTCAGTGGCCCGCTTCAGGAATGCAGCACGATTGTGACAGTGGGACCATTGGGTTGCTCCAAAAGATTTGGAAAGTGGTGATGTGTCTTGTTATGTCACTCATGTAGACTTCCAGCTTCCTCTGGAAAGCACAAACTGCTGACATGAGGTCACACAACAATTTGCCTTTTCCTTGCAATATCAGATTGAAGTCATTAAGATGAGATCACATCCACCAAAAAGGCCACAACCTTCCTCTTTTCATCATCCTGGAGAAAATCAAGGAACTCTTTTGATTTGGAATTGTTCCGCTCCAATGGAAAACATTTGCAGTTCTGTCTTGACATCCCAAAATCTCCAAAACCTTTCCCTCACTCAGCCATCTCACATTGTTATGCTAGAGAAAGTCATCAAAAGTATAGCATTGAGATTAAAAAAGAGAGAGTAACAGAAAGGTATCTAGACACACACATAGAGTCTAAGCTGTCATAAATAGCTTTGAAAACTGTTAAAGTATAAACATTTTATTCTGGGTAAATGTAAAATGTTCCCTCAAACTGTAACTGAATCACATAGTTCTACTTTGTTCTACTTTGGTCCTGATATGAAAATCAATGTTACAATTAACCTATGTTACCCTGAACTCCATATACTCCAGGCATACACCCCTGCCATTTACCAAAGCTTCAATCAAAATAATTGAATCACAAATAAGATAATTATGACATTAAAACAGGCATATGATAGACATAAGGTTACACAGGTAACTGCATTGACACAGTTTTGTGGACCAAAAAACAGCAGTCATACATGATTTTTTCAGAATAAAAATAGACCTTCGGGACAGATTTGACAATACATGTTATATGAATGTATAACATGTATTGCTGTATATTCTAATGGCTCCAGCCATTTGGGCATTTGCACCTTTCAGTGAGCCAAAAATAATAAGAACTTACAGATCTTTACTTTGCGAGTATTCATCTTATGCTGTAGGAATGATTGGATGCAAATGTGCATGAGACATTGTGGTAATAAAGGTATATAAGTGTGCTTGAATTACCTGAGAGAAAAGACAAGGCAGAAAATAGGTTTGTCGAGTTGAGTGACATTTTCTATCTCTAAGTATAATTCACTGCAAACTACCACCTGAAAAGCCCTGGTCCTTCAAGCCTTACAGGAAATGAAGACAGAGCACAAATGACCTAGCTGTCAGGACCTACACCATTTGAAATAAGTCCCACTATTTTGAAAATGACACAAATTTCTTTGCTATCCCCTCTTCCAAATTGGCTATATAGTGCACAGAAATCAGCACTAAATTCACAAGTGAGCACATAATGCTTAGAAAGTTTTATTCTGTTTTGTTTTTTCACAGCAAAACCTACTGCTGCAGAATTTGCATGGAAGATTAAGTAGAGAACCCCTTCTGTGTTTAAGCTCTTTGATGATGATTGTTTGTTGTTTAGTTTTAAAGCATCCCTGACTACATTTTCAGGAACAACACAACATTTTTGCTACTATAGGTGGCTGCATGACCTGCACCTCAGCATGTTTGACCTATGAATCAATCAATAGTACAACAGTGCCATCTATGGTAGAATGTAGAGTGAGTCTGTGCATCTATGAAAGGAATTGAATACCTATGACTTAATTTAGCACTTTTTCTCCATCCTTTAATCTTTTGAAAACAGTAATTCAATTCAATTAACAAGTGGAAAAGTACACGCATTCCACCATACACATGTGACTTGGTGGAATGTAGGAAAATAATTGTTTTAGTATTATCATTTGTACTGAACATGTACTGCCATCTTTTAAGAAAGGGTAGATAACGGTAGATAATGGGTGCTAATGATGCAGTTGTAAAGGTAATGGTTAAGGTGTGTTTGATTTGCCTGGGAGGTTTGACAGAGAAGATAATAGGCATGTCAAATTGAGGGATACTTTATTGTACCTAAAGTAGGTCAAGGTTGAATTAAGTAGTGCCTACCTAAAAATGTATTCTTAGTCAGGATACATTGACAATCAGCAGTAAAAAAATAACAATACTGTATTTAAGTCAAACCTTGTTTCACCTGATATTTAAATCCTATTTGGCCATTTAACCACCAATCGTCATGCCTTCGTAACCTTCTAGCAGTTATCAGTAATTAATGCATGCAGTAATCTCTGGACAATTCTGCATTGTTCACGCAAACAATTGAGATTTCTCTAGTTCAATGTCTCTTTCTTAACACGATAGAAACCCCCATAGAAATAAATTGCATTGTGCATTAAAATAATGACCTAGAAAGAACAGAATAAATCCATGTTACGTTCTAAATGTTACTTTAAGCTCCCACCCCAATGAAGAAAATAGTAGGCAATTTTTTTTAATAAAGAGCATTATACACGTCCCAATGTAGTTGTATGAGGGGCTGTTTAGGAAATAAGTCAGACTGTCCTTACACAACCACATATGAAACACAAACACATTCACATTTGAAATGTTCACACACATTGATACTACTGAAAACTCACATCCACATATGTGAAATGCTGGCAAGAATTCAGATTGCACAAAATACATTTTGAATTTGAATGTTGAAATTCAGATCCCAAAAATTTGGGCCAAATATTTTGGGATTGCACAAAGGAGAATGATGACCGATGGTGGGTTTAAGGTACATTGGTGTATAGGAAACCAGGTTATTGTGCTACTGTAAATAAAAGTTATTAACTGGATTTCCCCTACAGTATCAGCACAGGTAGGACTCCCAGAGAAGAACACCAGTCCATTAGGCTGTAGGAGGTGCATTTCCAGAACTCTGAAACTAAACTAGGACTGCCAGTCTTCATGAGCATACATTTCCATGGTGTACTTTGCCTTACATTTAGTCATTTAGCAGACACTCTTATCCAGAGCGACTTACAGTAAGTACAGGGACATTTCCCCCCGAGGCAAGTAGGGTGAAGTGCCTTGCCCAAGGATACAACTTCATTCGCACGGCCGGGAATCGAACCAGCAACCTTCAGATTACTAGCCCAATTCCCTAACCGCTCTCCCACCTGACTCCCAGCCACCTGACTTCACAGTGGACCTACACTGAACAGCTTTCATTCATGAGCTTTCATTTATGGTACTCAGGCACCCTGACTCAGAAACATAATGTTTGTGTGACAGCCATAAAGCATAATGTTCTATAAAATATGTCCTTTAATTAACTTTATAGACAGAGTGAAGTGCACAGACATCAAGAGACAGTCAAACATAGAACACAGAGAATCATCAATGGCAACTGCCCATTAATGCAAAGGAGTGTGACTATCTCCAGTCATCGACTCTTGGAACCAGGTTGGTTTGAAAAGTTACATTTCCCACTGACCCAGTGTTAAAGGACACCATAAGTTCATTGTTATGGTTCGGTTGTCTCACCATTCCCTTCTCAGATGCAGTAGATATGCAAAATGAGAGTTTGAACACAAGATGTGCAACTACAGTATGGTGCAGTATTCTGCTCTAAATTCTTTTCAGCAGCTTTTGAGAATCCTAAACTTTTTGTCTTCTCATAACTCCAGACCCTTCAATGCCCCATCTCATATCTGCGACATCTTAATATTTATGTGGCATAAATATTATGTGGCATCTACCAGGCCTCTGTGTGGAGTTTGCATGTTCTCCTCATGCTCACATGGTTTCCACTGCAATAACCCCTAATAAGAAAAACATGCAGAACAGATTGCTCTCCTGCACTGAATGAGGGTGAGGACTTGGATTTGGCCCCCGGTCGCCACTGATTATGGCTGACCACTGCCCTTGGATGAAGGACAACAGTATGGGAAAAAAAGCAGAGAACACATTTCTCCAGTGGACACTCCTCGATGTGCGTGTGTTCTGCTGTCGCCACTCCTCGCTGCACGCCTGTCACACTGTAGGATTAATAAATGTTTCTTCTTCTTCTTCTGAAGCCAGCTGTAGAGAAAAGTTTCAATGCCTAGTGGCCAATAGCAATGAGGTGACTAAGAGGTACTGTGGACAGTACAGACCCTCGCATCTGAACAGCCAGGGATGGGCAGACCGCATGTCTGCATCATTACACCACCTGAGCAGAGACCTTTAGCACTGCTCTGATTGATGGGACCCGGCAGCCCCAGAAGCTCGATGGAGGCTTCCCATCCAGACAATGGTCCAGCCTATCCATCTTTAGTCCTGCACTGAGCAGACCCACTCTCTGCTGTACAACCGCTTTTAGGCTTAGCTGCTCCCCCTTAATTCTTCTCTGTGGTTTAATGTGCACATTTAAGGGAAATACTCAATACAGCATGTTATACCACAGGCCTGCCAGTAAGAAAGAACTGATTAAACACAAAAACTGGAAGTTTGGTTTGATAATCCGTTGCCCACCACCTTTATTCCACCATACAGGATGAGTTTTGTATAATTTAAATATAATTTGTAACCAGCATCTGTATATCATTTAATCAATGTTACCCTTTTATTTGAATTGAATTCAATCTGAAAACCAAAATACCACCAAAATACCACTTTATAACACCAGTAGAAAAAAAGCTACTAACAATTAAAAAAGAACACATGTAGCAAAATGAAAACCAAAAACAGCAATCAAAACTGCAACAAAAAGTAGCTGCGGAGATGGGGATTATAAACCGTTATGATTGAGAATGAAGTTTAATACATTTAAAGTGTTGGAGTACTGATGGATATGTAGCTGCATTGAATAAGCGGAGCCATTGCCAGCGCAACTTTTCTATCAGTGCACTGGAAGTAATTGATTAAGTACTTGGCAGGAAGAACTGATGCATTAATGTAAAACATTATGACTGTCAATATGAATAGAGGTTTTATCAACAAACGGGGAATTTTCCAAAGCTGTCATTCGTAAATTGGCCCAGTGACCCGAAGAGTATGCAGTTAATACTTGTGCAACTTAGCCTACAGTACAAATTATCAGGCTTTGCTATGGATTCTCATACACCACTCTACATGCAACTACTGTAAAAACATCACTGTTTGTGAAAATGTGTGATTTTCTCTTAGATTCTAGGGAACCTAATCAAAAGTCGAAGGACAATTTCCAAGTACCAGTTGTATTTTCTAGTTTTTGGACTGTGCAGTATTTCTAAGAAAGTATTTGGTTGAAGGAAAAACATTGGAAGCTTTATTAAATTGTATTCAAGAATGTTCTGCTAGTACTTGGCAATGTCAACATAGCTGCATGACTGTGACACATAGACTACAATTAACTATTGTCAGTCAAGCTGTTTTAATTGATAGCTGGAGCATCACCACTAAATTATCTGAATATATCAGTTCCAATGCAACATGCAATGTGTTCCACAGAAACTCCTTCCCCAGTGAGTGAGATCATTTAATTGCTGGGACACCATCCCTCCATCCATCTTTCTAACAAATGTCCTCTTGTCCCTTCTATCCCCTTGAAGGCTCCACCCCTTCAGCCAGATGCAGGAGGCAGATTCAAACAGCTTGTCTGCTACCTTGCTGCCTCAATGACTCTCATTACAGTAATCGTTGCTTAACTTTTTCATTATCTGCAGCTTAGAAGAAACTGTTTTCCTTTCAATAATAGCATATCTGGATCCCCATGGTTCTATTTCCAATTCTATTTGTCATTTCCTTCTTTTTTATGTGTTCCTTCATTGATGAATCCGGATTTGTCCCAGCTGGCTTTCTTCCCTGATCATGGATCACCTTGGCATAGTGACTGTGCTGGCTTGAGAAAGCGACGGAACCACCCGAGAAAGGCCAATGAATTCTACTCTCCTTAATGAGTCAGTCACATGCCATGTTGGCAACTGTTGTTAGCATCTGCAATAACAGAGCGCCCATGCACGCTCAAAGAGTTTACTTACATTTCACCTCTGCCGTTACTCAGAATGAGTGATTACCTCTTTAGAACTGCTCCATGGGGTTTGTTTCTATCTAAAGAGCCACACACACTCTGCAATAGCATGGGTAGGAGGGACAATGACGTCCACACATTGCAGACAGAACCTCTATAACAGTCAATATGGGGCCAGAGTAATTGCCTCCTGTTGCTGGGGAGTAACAGTGTTCTCTGGAGTTTGATGATAAATAGTAGTTATACAGCAGCTTGTCAAATCTTCAAATTAAGTGTGAATATAAACACCTCAGAGATCAGTGATAGATGTAATGTTTTATTTAATTGTGTTGTTTGGATCGCCTTCTCTGGATCAGAATACATTTAAAAACATTATGATGTCAGATGTGCATTCTCCCAGCCCTTGATGTTTTGCAAGGCACTTTGAGAGCCTTGCGGCCACTTGACGATAAGGTTCATTAATTATGTGGACTTCATCAGAACATTTCTCCTGCCTTCAAGCCTAAAAACAATCATCTGATTAGCCGCAGACTCGTATTAGGAAAAACATAAAGGCTAACTTCTGAAGGTGAACCATGATACAATCTTGAAATATGTTGGCCTCAGAAATGTCCTATTTAATGATTCTCTCCCGGTCTCTGACTCCTGGGATGGCCCATGGGAGGCCATAAAGCCAGTCCACACTTACAGTATGTGTTAATAAAGAATTGCTACAGCCTCAGTAAACAACACTGCATGTAAAATAATAAGATCTACATTACCTCAAGGTCTAAAGTGCTCAGTTTGTCTTTTATACACAGGAGTGGACCTTGAAATTATGTATTCAGTCACCTTAACTTTTTTCACTTTTGTTATGTTATACTGATAGAACATACATGCAGGTATATTCGTAAATAATAAAAAATGTTTGTATATTTACAAAATGCTGTATCCGTTACATTGGTAGCCTTATTTGCATGTACCCAAGAATTCACGATTTTCTGCTGAAAGAGATGTGCCTTATAAAATGTGACTGCTGAGACAAAAACAGCTGTTAGCCATTTGTCTTTGTATGGTCAATGAACCAGTATTGAATATACAGCTGCTCCAGAGGATCCTATTTATTATACACATCTGTTATGGTGTTGTTCTGGCATTTTGCAAGCTTGCATTGGATCACTTGAAAAAAGTTCAAAATAAGTTGATAATATTATTTTTAGCATACCCACAGGGTATCATCTACTGTTTATCTGACTGAAGATTCGGAAACTCTACCTCAGAGGTAGCATGGTAAGCGGCTGTGGAGTGTAAACTTGTCACTCACCTACATATACATTTAAATTATGTTGGCTGCATAATAAATCAAATATGTTTAACCTTGAGTTTGGCCTTGTACATGGCTCTTGTGTAAATATGCAGCCCTGATGTCCTAATGTACCAGATCCCTTAGTGTCACTCTGTCAGAATGACTCCTTCGAAGGACAAATCAGAGCTCACTGCTTGACAAGATATGGTCATTTTATCTATTGTGAGATGTATGCATTTTTATTCATGTTGCCTGTAACATGTAATATTTCTTAAATTTAATATTTTGTGTGAAAGAGTTTTTGCCAACAAAAGTCTTATCAGAAAAGAGAAACCCATGACTTTACAAAATATATGTTAGCCTCAGAAATATAATCTATCATTTACTTGGTTTAACATAATGCATGCTGACCAATATGCTAATGCTGGCTTCATCTGCATATATTAGCATTTCAGGAAAGCTAACAAGGACATGAAAAGGCATTGTGTCTCTACTACTGTATCCAATCCCTTTCAAATGAACAACAGGATGAAAAGCAACTTTATGCTAGAGAGATAGGTCATTTATGCATAGCTATCAATGATCTTGACAGAAGACTATGGAAACAATGTATTTTATGAAATGATTGTAACAAAAGACAGTGTTGGTATTTTGCATCAAGATCCATTGGGGGATTGTTGTTACTACAGTGGAGTAGTATTGGATTGTCTTCCTAAAGGCATGTATGCACTAACATTTTCCTTTCTAAAATCACAACGTACAATTATTTTCCTTTTTACACTGCATTTTTATTTTCAATCAGATAGCAAGGAATTAGTTTAGGAATTTATAGCAAAGGAGGATGGATTACACCATCCACTACCATAGCCTTGAAAAGACTACCTTGAGCATGCTGGCTGCCAGGAAGAGGTAGCATCCTTCAAAATAAATATATTTCTGTTAGATTATTTATTTATTTAATTAAAATGCATAAATGTGCAATAGCCTAGTCATGGTGGATCTGCAATTAACTGCCAAGAATTCTGCCACGACACTTCCAATTCTTTAAAAGTTTCAATTATAACTTTCTGCCTATGTAAGCATTGCATAGGTTGAACAGAACTTGGTTTAAAACATAATATTTCCTTGCTCTTGTCCATATTTTCGTTCCCACTCCTTTGAACAGAAAGACATACACTTCAAATAAAACTAAAAAAATGAAAAATCAGTGTCACATCAATGACATCAAAGTACACAAATAACAGTACACTTGAACAAACGTGAGAAAGAAGATAAAACCTTATCTAATGATCTTTGGAGTAATTTCTTGGACCTCAATCAGAGCAAATTTACAGGAAGAAAATTGTGGGGATAAAAGCATGCACAAACTAACTGGGATGAGAACTTGAAGGTCGGACAATGCTTCTATATTTGGCTAATGTCAGCAACACAAACACAGGACAGCGAGAAATACAATTATGAATTCAAGATAACCACAGAAAGCCATTTAAATCACAGTCAAACACAGGTTTTCATGCTTTTATTAATACATTTGCATAGGTTTGGAAAGTGAAAAAACTGCACAGGCAAAATTAAAACACACATTCACAATGACGGTATGTTTGTATGTCTGAAATATCCCATGCCTATGTATAAGACTCACATGCCTGTTACTCTGAGGCAGAGGTTTCAAGCTGCTCCAGGGGGAACATGTAGTAATTAAACACCTAGTTACACCTTGTGTGTGTGTGTGTGTGTGTGTGTGTCTGTCTTTAAAGATGGGAGGGGGGCTTCATTTGTCAATTTAATGTATCAGATGCAGATGGGATCACAGGTTATTAGAAGTGTGTACTGTAACTTGACTAAATGCATTGTCTAATGGCACTTTTTTGCATGACCAGATGAAGACCGGCCATTGTTACTGAAACGACAAGGTGATAAGTGGCTTCCAAAATAGCTGTCCTCTAGATGTTTCTATGAGATATAGTCTCATATCAGGTGTATCCATGACTGTCCTTCACATTCCCAAAGGGGAGGGACTGGCAATTATGAGAGCCGGTCTCTGTGACAAGTAATCCTACTAGTCTTATGGATTATTTGCATATAAGGGATATGCAGGTTCTAAAATGTACTTTATTCCCTTAGATAAGTAAAATTTCTCTTTAGATACAAAAGCAGATATAACCATTTTCTCCAGAACATTCTTGAATACAAGATTATAATTGTAGGCAAAAAATATTTTGGGATAGATTTAGTAAGTTATGGATACATACCATAGGGGGTAATGATGGTCCCCTGTATTAGATGACAAATGTATTTAAGGTCCAAAAAGGGTGACAGGATATGTGCAGTGGGGTGAGGGTGGCTACAATGTGAAATGTAAAGTGTACAAGATAGTGTATAATAGATACATGTTGCATCCAAATGAAAAGATAATCATACTCGATAATCTAGTAGTTTTACCCTTGAAGAATTAAAACATATTGTTGACAATCCAGATTTTAACAGGTAAAAAAAAAGAAAAATGTTTTTCGACTTCAAAAATGTACATTACTCTCAGAGTACATTTCTCTTACTTGAGGGAGATTCTTTCTAAACATTTTGCAATGGCTGACAATCTTAATGTAAAACTCAGCAGTTTAGTACTGAATTTTGTGTTTGTCATTGGTACATAGATTGGTTACAGTTGTGATTAATGTTTTCGGACATGAGAAAAGGATTTTTCAGCAATGGAAGGGGATGGCATTTTAAAATTTGATTTATTCATTGTGATTTGCATGAAATATTTGTGTCAGTCAATTTCAGAGACCCTACCCTGTTGTAGGGATGAAATGTGTAGCAACATTTTCTTTGATCAAGGAATGATTTATGGACACTGCAGATTGCAGTTGTAGTCTCACACAAAAAAATAAAAAAATAATTTGTGCAAGGATAAGGCTTGTGTGGTGGAGATATAGTGATTGTGTTAAATAACACAGTGCAGTTATCCAGCAGAGGACACAAAGATTGTTTCAGTGGGGTTAAATGTAAGAAAACGCTGTATATAATGTTGCGTTATGTAGGGTTTTCCTCCAAGGTGTTGGAGCCAGCCGTGCTATTCTTATTTCATGCATTCTTTATCCAAAAGGCTTTTTCAGAACATGCACAGTACACACGTGTTCAGACGTATTTGTCTCATTCCGCACTACCGGAACATCCACAATACATCATAAGCCAGCTAGCTCACTTGCAAAGTTGACTCTTGTTATTCTAGACATTCTGTGCCAATGGAAATATTGTTAATCTCCTAGACAAACATTACATCTCTAATTTGTCATGATGCGGGTCCAATAGTAACAGCAACTACTCTGAGATAAGAATAAATGTTAAGGCTCTCTGTATGTATGTGCATATAGCAAGGTGCCGAATGTCACAAGGGTTGTTTTTCACCACGAGTTAATATTAGTAAAAAATTATAATTCATTGTGCTGTTGGTGAAAACATCTGGAGGATTTACAATATACAAAGACCATTCACTACAATGAAAATTATGTGAATGACATTGAAGCATCTAATGTGTTCTAAATGACTTTCTAAATTACATAGATCAATTTCTGGACCATTTTCTGTCTCTTCAAGGAGCATCACTGCCATCTAGTGCATCTGAAATAAGGAGCATCAGTTGTGATGGTCTTTCTTGTGCAGTATAATTGCAGTGTAATACAGTGGACCTTGAAGCCCACTAGATGGCGCTATCATCGCATTTGTCTTCTATTATACTGAAGCCACTCTGACAGTCTTGTGCCTCTGCTATCTGGAAGTAGACCTAGGCTTTATTTTATTCAGTCTAACATACAGCATGTAAAGTATATAACAACCATAATGATCACTAAACGTTTGGGCAAACAGACAATGAGAACTGCAAGCTACTCATTTATTATGATTGTAATAGAAATAAAGACCAGCTTTATTTTATCTTCTCAGATCATTCAATACATTTTCACTAAAAACCCAGGTTTATAGAAAGGAAATAATCCTCCAGTAAAAACAATTGTTTAGCTATACAGTACATCTGCAGTGTGCATACTTTATTGTTTACATATATTTTTCAACATATCTGAGCAGTGAAACATGATTTAAAAACAAAATTGGCATCATACGTTTTAATGTCTGTACACGTCTCTGTCAGATGTTGTGATGCTAGCTCCATGGATTTACGTAATTTAGACAAATGTTAGTTTTACAGCAATAAACCCTGATTTATGCTTTATGTAGTATTACTTTATAAACTGAAGAACAATTCATACAAATGTGTCTTTGAAAGTTGCATTTGTAAATAAGTGATGTACAGTACCCTGAAGCTTATTATGGGTGGCAAAATCAAAAAAACTTTGAACAAATAGCAGTCAAGTCTTAGATACAGATATCTTTTTTGTGAATCAGTTATTACCAAACAGTGTTAATTTGAGTCCATTTAAGAAAACTATTCAATGATTAGATTTTGATGGCACACATTTACCATGGTCAAGTGAAGTGTATTCTGATACTTTTGATGAAAATAATTGCAATTTTCCCCATGGGAAAAATATCTTCAGTTCTAGTTGAACATTATCTATGCATGATGACATGAAGAAAATACTTTTTTCTTTCACCATTTTCAATGTCCAACACCAAAGCTGTGTCTTAAAGAGCTTGAAAGCTGGCTCTGTTGTAACCACTATTTAAATCATAAGTAACCTGTGGGAGAGAGGAATCAGGGAAGATGTTTGGGAAGGCCAGTGCGCTCAGTGTGTTCTCCTCCAAATGCCCAGACATTGAGGAGTCTGAGTGGTTATACCCAGGGGGCTGCACCACGGGTCTCTTAGAGGGGCCAGTGCATGTGCCCCATGGCTCAGCATAGAGGAAGCCACCTACCAAGTGGTGAGGGTCGTAGGCTGCAGGATCCAAACCTGCCATCTCAAGATGAACCCTGGCTGGAACACTCTGAAACAGGTCCTGCTCAGTGACCATGTTGCTGTAGTCAGGACCAAGTAGTTCAAAGAAGTCTGTCGCCTCAGGGTTGCCACGCTCCAGGTCCTTCAGGCTCATACCAGACATAGAGGTGACTCTGGAGCTGTTGGCAGGCTCTGTGAAAAAGGAGGGGGGCAGGTTGCGATGCCTCAGAGGCGGTTTCTTGGCTTTCTCACCCCGAATGTCTTTCACAGGGCTAAAGAGTGCTGCCAAGCTCTTAGTCTGCAGGTTGGCTTGGACTCCATCCCGCTTTAGAAGAGTTTTACCCTGGAAGGGACTGGACAGAGGGGATAGAGAGCCTTGTCTTTTTGCTGGGCTTTGAGCTGTGTTCCCTGTTGTAATGATTCCAGTGCACCTCTTGATCTGCTTTTGCAGATACTTGCGGTGGTTGACTTTCCTTTTTGACTTGACTGGCTTGTCCAGCGCCAGTTTGATGTTACTGGAGGCTGAGTCTATGAAGCTCAGGAGATCCCTTGTGGTCTCCCTGCAGTCTCCCTCACTCTCCACCTCGCCAAGAAGACTCCCATCCAGACTTTTCTCCATGTCATACTCCATAACAGATCCAGGGAAACAGAAATTCATGAACTGTGAGTTCATGATTGCAGTCTGAACAGCCATTCTCTGGGTTACCCCTCGGCTTCACCTATTCAATCCACAACAAATCCAAAATAAAGACCCTCATCAAACCATACATTTGTTCTGTTCCAAGCAGTTGGCAAACCCCTTAGTCCTGATGATGGTCATGCAGCTCCAGTAAACACCCCAAGGCAGAACTGAGGGACTCTGTTTGAGGACAGCAAAGAGATCTTCCAGTGGGCTGGGCCAATGATGTCAGAACATCAAAGAGGAGGGGCAGAGGGACTCCGAGACTTAACTCTTTGCTCACGCCTGACCACCTGCAACTAAGAAGGATTTGTATAAGGTTTCCTGCTGTGTCAAAAGACAATACTCCTTGGTAGAGCTCCCCTCTCAGTTTAACTGTTTATGTGGCTATGAACCCACTACACTTTAATGAAAATGAACTACTATTGTAGCCACACCAAACTATGATATCATAATGTAACAATATGTAAAAGTGCTACTTTACTTCCTAGAGTAAAACTATTGGTTAAAGTGTGCCATTCACTAGAAATGAACAAGGTCAACAATGTAAACTTCTCCTATTTACTGGGATTTACATTGTCAATGGGAATCATCTCCAAATGTAGCTACTAAACAAGATTTTGTTTAGTATTTTTCTGGAAATCATTTTCCATATCACACTGTCTTGACAGTATTTTCCATACTTACTTACCATAAAGGTGAACATGAGACAAGTGGCATACTGAAGCTACAACCCAATCATATAGTTAAAATCCCACAAATCAAGACTGGGATATCTTATGATAATTTGTCAGGGAAAATCTGCTCGCCCAAACAGATTCCACCATTTATGCGTTTCTCTCCAAATAGTTTGCTGTGTCTTAATCTGTTCATGGTGAAAGTTGATTTCTTGTGCATTCCCGGACCAGTGGGAATTTTTGCCCCGGCCTGACAACTATTATGGGCTGCCTTTGACATACAGCCCTACAGGGTCTAAATAGCCTCCATTCTTCCCCAGCAGTGAAAGGGAGCTTTGTGCCAGAGATTCATTAAACTGCACCTCACAGCCCCATTCGTAAAATGGGTCTCAATAATGAACAGTCGATTTAACTAGAAAAGCTGCCGGAGCTGTTAAATTAAAGGAGAATAAAGTGTGGATCAAGCTTAGTGTGCCAGCCGAAATGTTGACCTTAAGAAATGGGTATGAAACTTCTGTTCTAAAATAATAACGTATTTACAGGAAGTGTCTTTGCCAACACTGAACATATCAGAGGATATGTTAAGGGTCTGGAATTTCATGGAGACTAAGCTAATCCGCATTTAAATTAAACTGCAGATAGGAAATATCAAAGCTTTGGGGTATTAACATAGTTAAGAATTTAGAGGTTGTTGGTGTTCCCACAGTACAAGGACGGATAATAAACAGTTAGTATTAAAATAATAAGGTTTCCAACTTTCAACACACCTACTAAAAGGTCCTCATTGTCTTCTGACACTGAAAAGATCTGTGAGCCTCATTTACATTTCTACATTTTATTACCCACAGAATCCTTCTGGGAGAGACCCAGGACTGGCCCTGTGGTGGTAGTTGCAGGAGCCCAAAAAAGAAGCTGCTTTTGTCCTTACAATAGAATCAGGATTCCTTTCCTCTTAAAGAGCATTTTAAGGTGAAGCTGTGAATCATTGGAGGGGAGGAAAAATCCAAGCGCTGAGTGAGAGAGAGACCGTAAAGAAACTATTATTTATATGTAAATTCCAGTGGAGAAAAGCAACAGTGAAACTGATAACACTGATCTTATTTTCTGCAGTCTAACACAAGCCTTCCTGAATAAAACTCCCGGAACAGCTAACATTGAGGCACACAAAGTCCTTGGTCTTCGTTGGTATACTGTACCTCTTTACCTCTCTGTACATTTTATAGAAAAGCAACAGATTTGAGAATAAATCATTAAAATATTCTTCCTCTCCTTTTGAGGGAGAGGAAAAGAAGCATGTGGCTTTTTCTGCACCTATTGGTATTAGTTCAGTGTAATTTAATATATATGATATACAATATAGTATAATATAACATAATGTAGTTACTTCAATCTAGTAGAAACATCACATTAACACTTACAATTGTTACTATGGGACACTGAAATATCTTGCCATGAACCACATCATTCTATTTCAGTGATATTTATTGAATCCATGTGTGTGTTTGTGTGTGTAGCAGCACTGCTTTGGCAACATGACAAAGAAATACATCTCCACCACTCCCCACTTATAGGCTTTGGCTTTAGTACTGGCCATTCATGTCTCTGGGGCCGTCTCCCAGCTTCCGGGCACCAGCTTCCATAGTTACATGAAGGGCCAGAGGATGCAGACAGGAGAAGAATACTGTATAGAGCACTTCAAAACACTGAAACTTTGTATTTGTTTGTTTCACTGTTGTTCATTATGGTTTTTTCCCGGTGATTCACCTGGTAAGTCCCAATAAAAAGTTAGCAAATTTGGAAATCTAAATTGGTTCAGATGAACTTTATATCACATGAACAATTTGAAAGTATATGAAAGACAAAATGAAATCACAGCAAGGTTAACGTTCAGTTCTTAGGTAGAAAAGGAACAGTAGTTGGTTAATATTCATTATCCACCATTCCTACAGTCATTTCTTGAACACACAGCTTTATTGCATAGTTATAATTCAAACTTGCCAACCACGCCCTTCTCTAATTGAATTTACACTCTCAGCACCTTCCCCCCTACAGGAGGGCAGTAGGGAGGGAGGTGGCATCCTGGACGGTCCCCCGGGAAGGAGAGCAACACGACGAGACAACCACAAGCTTAATCTCTTCCCACTAGTGTGGTCCCTGTCTATGCAGTGACACCCTCAGAGATCGGGGTCAGCCGAATACTAATGACATGTTTGATTGATGGCAGTGTCAGGGATTGAGAAAGGCCTTGCAAAATTAATGACTGCTCAACGTCCTGAGAAAAGTTAAAGAGGTCTGTTAACAAAAGGACCTCCTCCCCCATGTTTAACTCTGAAAATTGGTCTCTAAAGTCCAGTCTAATACGTTAAGAGATTTTTATTTTTTTACTAAAGTTTTCAACCAACAAGTTTGAAAAGTTACTTAACACATTCGGATGTGAATTTAGGTTAAAACACAAAGACACTATCCCCTCCTGCATTCACACTGGCCCACTGAACTCATCCAGACCTCTAACCACCCCGAAACCCTGTGTCTAGTATTCATAATATTAGTAGCAGAGGGGAGCCAACCAGAGACCATGGGCTGTCCTGGTAGTGCAATTTAGATCCTTTGAGGTAACCAGTGGATGAATGTGTGGCAGGGGAAATCCCACAGGTTGGTCCACATGAGGCAAGGTCACCATGCTTTACTGCTCTAACCTCCCACCAGTCTCTTTATTGCCTTCCCCAATTGGGTTTTTATTAAATCACATGCAGCTGTGCAGCCCATCGGAGAAGACAGAGAATATACCCATGCCACTCCAGCTCCATAGCCTAGGCTTGTTGTGATGATGGGAAGTAAAAATTACTATTCTGAACAAAGAATGTGCTTTTAGTTAATCAGGATATTACAACTGTGTAACTGCTTGACAAAATAAAAACAAACAAAATTGTTTATTCGGAGAGTTACGGTTTGCTAAAAGCCTCAAAAGAAAGGAAATTCAACCGATCACGACAACCTAAACTCTACGGATACACAAACAAGGACTTTACAGCACACAGCTTTCACAACTGTTATTACACTTTAGCTATGTACTCACCACTGGGCACCTGTTAGCACATCAAATGAAGATTTGTTTGTAGTTATTTCATTATTTTAAAGAATGACAATTTGTTTATAATTATCTTAAAAACCTTTGGAGGTAATTTCTTGACTTATTTCAACAGTAAACATTTATTTCATAATCCTGAGAGTCTCTTGCGAGAAATTGCATGTACAGCAAGAACTAATTTAACTGTACATGTATGTTGGAGGACAGGCCAGAAGGTACACGGATTTA
The DNA here is from genome assembly GCF_038355195.1 of Osmerus mordax. NCBI lineage: Eukaryota > Metazoa > Chordata > Actinopteri > Osmeriformes > Osmeridae > Osmerus > Osmerus mordax. Next base: position 12,621,417 of record NC_090060.1, read on the forward strand.
AAAGTCACAAAAACAATTAAAGTTCATCTCATTCATCAAACTGACTTAAAAAGCAATCAGGCATAGAAAACTTTGGCACAGGCTGGTGGTCAGCAATTTAAGACAGTAAAACATGGGAAGTCATCAGCCCATTCTGTCAGTTTTTTGTTTTTATTGGCGGGGGGGACTAGGAAAATCAAGGTGCTTTTTTGGCCTGTAAGATCCAGTGTTTAAAGTAGTCCACTTCCAGTGCGCGGGCTGACAGTACAGACTGCGGATCATATTCATTGTTGAAGCGCAGGTCCAAATGATGGGCACCATCAGGAATTACTATGGCAACCAGAGAAGCAGAGATGCTTTGGGTCACTCCTCCCCCCGACCATGGGTCAAGACCCCCATTACTGCGAGCGACAGACAAAGAGATGTAGAGAGACATAAAGTTGACTTAATGAAAACAGTGCACATTTTTTAACAAGCCCAAAGTGTATAGAAGACGCAGTTCTGATGAAAGCGCAGGTAAAGTACCTGAAAACAATGTTACTATGAGAGGAAATGTCAAATCCCCCATAGACAATGTGAGCCCAGTCAAGCCGTGGCCTCACTCCAAACAGGTTATTGCACTCATCTGAGAAGGCCTGGAAGTTCCATTCCTGAGGCTCAAACATGTCCTGGACCCCATCAGTGCACATAGGCATCACCATCTCTGTACAGGCCTGGGAGAAAATGTATGCACTATTACAACAGTAAAAAAAATCTATTGCACTTTGGGGACATTTATAAATAAATGAAATGAAAACAGACAAATATTTTGTAAATACTTGACACACACGTTAATGATGCCTCATACACAGTGACCTGAGTAATTATGCTTGTTGTGTTACCTGATAATACCAGCCAATGAGGCCTAGGTTTCCAGTGGCAGTTTGGGATGTGTTGAGGCAGGCTGTGTTTCCTGTGTAGTTGTAGTAGACCTTCACAGCCTGGGAGATGCCCTGCAGTAGCTGGTAGTCAGACACAGTGGCATCCAAATGAAGGTACTTACAGACCACCTAGAACCACCCACATTCATTCAAGGAAGAAAATAAATATTTAAATATTGCAAATGTGTAAAGATATAGTTCTTTCCAAACAACCTACAACTAAAGTTGTATTCTAGTCAAAAACACGACTGGCTCACAATATAGACGCTTAAATTCCCCAATATCTGTTATGTTTACAAGACATTTACTTGTGGTAATAAATCCCCTTTCAGGCATCTGATTTGCATATGAAATTGAGTGGAATGAAACTAAGCTTAACTAGAATATATGGCTCTCAACCTGGTATGAGGCGGCACCCATTCTGTTCAGCCATGCATGATCGAAAGATTTAAAACTTTGCCAAGATGACCCGCCCCTCATCCTCACACACCAGATTGTGTTCCAGAGATTAATTTCTTTCAATTTGTTATTTTCATTTCCTTTTTGTTTGATGTCCATTTCTTTTTCAGTACAGTTACTGAACTAGTTGTTATGGTAGCAGCATAGTTTGTTGTGTTGTTTTGTCTCTCTGTAGAAAGGGGAGACTGTTCCCACTTGTTAGGAGGTTGGAGGGAAACTGTGGTAGCGTGGAGTCTGTTACTAAGGCTTTTGTCTACAGGCTGGAGAGGGTGCTGGACGATGGAAGAGGAGGGGTACAGACATGACCAACCACAGATTTATACTGTGAAAATATCCAATTGCTCTAAAGAACTTTTCACTACTTTTCAGATAGGATTAGGCTTATGCATTCATCTCAGCCAACACATTTCCCTCCTCTAAGCCCTCAATACCCCCTTCTCACAGTCACTCAGATAATCACATTAGCTTTGTCATTAAAAAAGCTCTTCTTTGCGCCCACTACCTAAACCGCTTTAACCACCCATAGGGGTCGCATACATTACAGGCTTTTAGTCAAAAAAAACCTTTGAATGACCTTTCAGTGTAGATCTCAGACAACTTGTTGTGCCTGAGATGGTTTTGTATCTGCAAAGTATGCATGACTATAGCAAAAGGCCATTAAAATAAACCAAAGGAAAAGTATACACTACTGAGAGGGGAAATTGCTTGTAACAAATATAATGTTGTGTGGATCACCGCAGGCTGGTGAACAGGCCCTGAAAGGGATGTTCAGGTCAATAGTGGGACATTATGCACCTGACACGCCAAAACTTCTGGGTAACGAGGCAATGGGCAAGTATATCAAATTCTTACTTGAGCCTTGACACCATCACATGCTGAGCAATGCCCATGCAGACGAAAGACATGTCTGGATGTGCATTGACTTCACAAATCATAAAATAAACTAGCATCACTATAATCATCCCACTAACAAGATTATATAGGTTAACAATTCACTTAAAATGTATAATGCATGACACGATACTGCACATTTTTGTACCAAGCTGCTATGACTTAGAAATAAACAGGCATCACTTTGATGTGTTCATGGTCATTTTTGTATTCAATACCATTTTCTTGTGTACATTGACATTTATTCATTTAGCAGACGCTTTTATCCAAAGCGACTTCCAACAGAGAGCTTTACAAAAGTGCATAGGTCACTGATCATAACGAGATAGCCCCAAACATTGCGGGCAGCCAAAACATGAAGCATACATTGTGAAAAACTTAATAAGTGCCAAAGGGAAGAACCAAAGGAGCATGTAGTTAAACAAGTTACAATTAAACAACATGAACCTCAAAAAGTGCAAGGGTGTACCTGTAGAAAAGCAATCAACAGTAAAATATTTCACAGCGAGTACAAGTATTTAAATCCGTTACAACTAACCAACAAGAGCAACAAGTCTTTCAATAAGAGTCATTGTGATCCTGGAGGAAACTAGCATCAGGTCCAGCAAATCATTCCTAAGTACCGTTGTACTCCCGGAACAAGTTTCTTGAAGCTGGGGAGACAGTCAGTGTCTCTGATGGAGGTGGGGAGTTTATTCCACCATTGGTCGGGATGATGAGAAGTTCTGTTTTGGCGAGGTTCAGTTGGAGGTGGTGCTTGGTCATCCAGGCGGAGATGTCTGTGAGGCAGGCCTCGATCCTAGCTGAGATCCCCGGATCAGTCAGGGGGAACGACAGGTACAGCTGCGTGTCATCAGCATAGCAGTGGTAGGAGAAGCCATGGGAGGTGATGATCGGTCCAAGTGAGGTGGTGTACAGGGAGAAAAGGAGGGGTCCAAGGACGGAGCCCTGTGGGACACCAGTGGAGAGCTGGCGGGGTCCTGACACTTTGCCTCCCCAGGAGACCTGGTAGGATCTTCACGACAGGTAGGATGAGATCCACTGAATTGCAGTGCCAGTGATGCCCATTTCAGAAAGTCTGGCGAGCAGGATCTGATGGTTAACCGTATCAAATGCTGCAGAAAGGTCCAGCAGAATGATGACGGATGACCTTGAAGCCGACATTGTTGTTCAATGTCACCTGACCAAACGCAATGAAGCAGTTCTGAGTTTTGAAGGAGCATTGTCTGAAAGCTGTAGTACACAAATGCTACAAAAGCTTACATTTAGTCATTTAGCAGACGCTCTTATCCAGAGCGACTTACAGTAAGTACAGGGACATTCCCCCCGAGGCAAGTAGGGTGAAGTGCCTTGCCCAAGGACACAACGTCAGTTGGCATGACCGGGAATTGAACTGCCAACCTTCGTATTACTAGCCCGATTCCCTCACCGCTCAGCCACCTGACTCCTTGAAAGACTCACACCCACTTGTAACACAAGAGAAACTGAATAACTCAAAGGCAATTGAGAACAGACTGTCAAAACCAATCACTGTATCTTAACCAAATTAAATAACACAACGCCTCATACGTCCGAATCACAGCCATGCATATATTTGCATGCTTGTATTTCATTTGTTAAAATACAATTAAAATTGCATTTCATTTGTTCACCTGTATGGGCCAGCGAGGAAGTGGCTGGAGGAAGTTGGCCTCGTAGGGATAATCTACCATGGCTAGATTCACCCAGGTCTCTTGAAGCCAGGACTTGAAGCCAGCTGAGTCCTGCTTTTTAAGTGGGAAACACAAGCTGAACTCCCGAGACAGCCACTGAAGACCGTCATCTGCAATGACATGACAAAAAAGTGAAACACGGTCTTGGTGAAGACTAGACTTCTACATCCGGATTGTTAACTTCTTAGAGCATAACACACATTACCAGTGGAGGAGATATTATCAATGGCCTTCCACGATCTCCTGATGTTGACATCGCATTTCAGTCCACTCCTGGCAAAATCTTCTGTGACTATTTTATAGAAGTTTCCACAGGGTACCATATTAGGGAACTGCCAAATTGGAGCAGATGCAGCCAAAGCTCTGGAATAGACCACCAAAAACCTTACCACATTAAAAAGACAAAGCAAAACAACAGCATATAGACAAGTACACATTTAGTCTTAAAGAGCACAGGTTTTAATCAACATTAAAAACATGTAGAAATTACTCTTACCCAACTACAACATTAGGATATTTCATCCTCATCCAGGCAGAAAGCATACCACCATAAGATCCCCCAATAGCAATGACAGGGCTCTCCTCTGCTCCTACCACTGTCCTCTTCAGCTCTCTGATCAGAACAGCAAAGTCGGCCAGTGCCTGCTCTGATGTCAGATAGTTCAGGTGTTTGCTGTCCTGTGCATCAAAATAACAGCATAGCAGCAGAAAGTTGGTTACCTGTAATTTGTTTATGTGAATGGGTCTGACATACATTAATCCCACTTCAAAGTAAAACCCTAGTTCTAGGTATAAAAGAGGTCAATGTAATAATAAGAGTATACATACACTGTAGGAGTCAACACCAAAAGGCATGGATTCACCATAGTAGCGGTGTTCTGCAAAGACTAGCATGGCACCCAACTCCTCCGCAACATCCCACATGAAACCCTGCAGTCAGAAGACATCATGTTTGTCAACGCACAACATTGACCAATGCCTGCTAGTAGATTAAAAAAACAAGGGAGGTGATTACAGTGTTGTTGCAGAACCATGTGATGTCTCCTTCATTGCCAGTATAGAAAAGTATAGGACCTCCTTTATGGAGCCAGTGCTGCTCAGAAACAAGGTATCTTTGTTTGAATGTTCCATCTTCCAGGAAACCAAAGTGATCGATCTGCAAACACAGAAAGGTAAAGAGAATACCTTTAAAGCCGTATCAATCCATCTTAGTAATTATTTTATCATTCAATTTCACAATGTCTGTCTTTGAAGAAAATACTACAGTGACACCATTATGTCTGGGTGGTGCAGATGTTTCAGTTTAATCCTCACCACTGCTGGGTGTGATCAATTAATATTTGGCATGGTGCCACCAGTGTATTGGGATGTGACAATCTCTAGGCTGGAAGCAAGGATAATGAGCTGCAACTTGTATTAAAACCAAGATCAAGTTTCAGGGATGCCACATTAGTTCCAGTTTAGCAGAGTCCTTTCATCAAACAGGGGCTTCTCAACTCAATTTAGCCATCCTCATCCCTCTATGGTTCCAAAGTGAAGCTCAACATGGCGGACTTGCTTATGCATATTTATTTGTCACGAACTGCTCATCCAAACAACTACATATGCGACACTGACTGGAAGACTATGGCACCACATGTGACTTGAGTCAAGAAAATAGTGGAATAGTGCCACCTGGTGGTGGTGCAGGTCGATTTTTTTTATCACACTTGGGCAGTTTCCTAACCCCAGCCAATCTTGCCCTTTCCCTTTCTTTAACCTGCAAATGGGTAAGTAGGTCCCAAGAGAATGCTTATTCATGCTTTCAAATTAGATTGTTACCCAATTAACTGAATAATTTAACATCATAATTGAAGAACAATATGCGGGCAACTGACAAACTCCAGTATTCCAGTTAAGGAAAATATAGTAGGTATGAATGGAGACTACATATAGACTTCCATGCTTTGTCTGAGGGTAGAGTAAAGCCAAGAGGATTTCCTTTGGACAACAGCAAGATAATTAGCTATTCCCTTCAGACCACAGTTTATGAGAAAGGATGCGAAATGTTTGGCTTCGCCGGCTGACTTTAATTCCTCCTCCTTCCTGAGTTTACATGTTGAAAAACTATAGCCTAATGTTACTGATGGGGGAAAGGGTAAGAAAAAAGCCTAACAATAGGAACGTGTACGGTTCCTTTCTCTCCAGTTCCTTAGGAGATGAGTACGATAGACGGTTGCAAGGGCTTGATGAGGCAAAATCACAATAAGGAGGAAACGTATCTTGTGATCATGCAGCTGGGACAAATGCACGTGACAATCAGTCACAATCATGATCGATAAAAATTGTTAGTGGTCCTGTTTGTTAGTTGTTTGTGCCTGGCATGGACTTAGGGTTAGTTTATAATACTGTAACCAAAACTTGTCTTTGAAGCCAGGACAGTTCTGCTGGAACCGCGAACACAGTTACAGTTGACATGTCAGGAAGCAATAATACCCAAACAGTTCTGATCAAGTAGGTTTATATGTGATCAAATTGAATGAAACTTGAGTTAAGGATAGCCTATATTTGAAAGAGAAGTATCGGCTACAATTCTTTGTAAATCAGTTAGCCTCGGCTAGCCTAATTAGGCAGAACAGTTGTCCAGATAGACTATAGCTACGTACAGTCGCATGAAATTTTGCCAAAATATACAAATGGAGAACACAAATTAACATGACAAAAACTCACCTTTTGTTCATAATACAACGTTTTATAGGTGATCGCGACCCCTTTTTCAGACGTGAAATCTAAAACGCCACGTCTCGATAAAAGTTGAGACTTGAGAGCAAACACGTTAAAACAAAAGAAACTTAATAAAACGATGCTCATATGAGCAGGTCTAAACACAGTGCTAAATTCTGATCTCATCGTTGCCGGTGATGTCAAGTGCAAGACAACAGTAACATTTGCTGAGTGTGCACTGACTGTAATGCCATAGGAAGGAAGGAACTACTAGAGGAAGTTACATGTCGGCTGGTCAGAGAAGATTCTTCCGATCTGATTCATTCAGTCACACTGTAGCATAGACTGCTGTATCTATTTAGCTATTAATCAAGTAACCTACGATTTCAGGCTATTGGTTGCTGGAATAAACAAAATAGCCTACGGCCGACGTCCAGCCTTTTCCTCTTCCTGTGTGTGTAGGCCTTGAGCAGTTGTAGGACTTTGTAAAGCCTATGTTCTCCAATTTAAATGGTTGCAAACCACCAGATGTCACTTCTTAAAAAAGGATTTGATGGTGAGAACATTTATTTTGATGTTATACATAGTTGATACATAGTTTTTAGTACTTCTCTTTTGTAGGCTATAGGCATATGAACCTTTGGTCCCTTTTCAGGACAGCTGATAGCCTATTCTGGATCAGAAGGCTGTTGTTTTCGACCTGTCTGAGTAATCCACCCTACGCGCAGGCTAACTGCATTAAAATCGCATGCCTTTGAACCTATACATTAGTATGAAGAGACATGTGAAATACTTTGAACCTGCTACACAAAATACATTTCCTTTGGTAATCATACTGGGGTATATTTACTCTGAATGCTATGTCGTGGAGCAAGAATGTTGGTTCGCGTTCGTTCCTATACGGTTTGAATGACGAATTTTAAGGATTTTGTGTTGAAAATAGCATTTGATATTTACACAGATAACCGACAATCTTCTCTTGAATTTTATAAAAAATAAAGTATAATGTGAGACTTCTGTCTCCCCTTCGCTTGGTTGCGATATAAAGAAAAAATCCTTCACTCTTTGATTCGCGCGCGCTCCCGCGAGGGGGTGCCAATCCAGAGAGTCATGCATCGGGTGATACAACACCGGCACACAACAGGAAGAAAGATCCTATTCGGATTATGCCTTCTCCTTGGTCACACCCTAACTAACTCGATTCCTCCAAAGACCCAGATCACACATTTTTTATTAAGCCGACCTACTGCGTGCTTTTCGCCTTTACCAAAACCTTTATAAAAACGGAGAGGAAATTTTCTGACAAGTGAGATGCAAAAATAGGCCTACATTTCATAAAGCTAGGGATTCATAACTTGACATTTCTCATCCACTTCAATACTTTTGAATATACTCTACTCTAAAAGGGAATAGGCTTCAGCATAAATGGATAGTTGTAGTCGTGATTATTTTATTTAATACACTTTAGCATGTAAAGGGAAAATATCAAAGGTTCAAATAATTGTTTTGTTTTACATTATTATGATTAAAGTATTATTTGAGGGTAAAAATATTAAAAAGATACAAAACAGTAAACATAAAACAAAATTATACTAACAGCATAAAATTAATAGCTTATGCAAAGTTAAATACAGGTCTAAAAATAAACATCTGCATCAAACAATAACAAAACACACTACAGTACAATTATATATTATGGTGTTGAGTAAACCATCACATTATGGCAAATGTATATAAAATAAAGCTAGACACTTAAATCCTATGTAAAAGCATGCTTAAAAAGTCACTTGAATAAGGAATATAGATGCTAATTATAAAACAAAAATCTCAGGAGACATGGCTTACTGTGGCAATGTCAAAGCATGGCAGGGTAAAGACATTGAATAGAAAAGATAAAGAGATGGTGCACAGAAAATAGGTAATAATGAAATGATTTGCCTTCCTAGAACCCTTGTTAATGCATTAAGTGACCACTGCTGTAATCAACTGTGAAATACTATGTCTGGTATCATTCAACTTATGGCAGGTAGTGCATTACTAAATACATACATTTAGCTCAAATGTAATTAACACACACAAAAAGAAAAAGATATGCTTTGCATTGTTACTGACGCAACAAAGACAAATTTAAAATATAACTATAAACAAATATTCAGACTTGAAAACAGAAACATACATCATAGCAGCAGGTAAAATTAGAGTCTGATAAAGAAAAGATATTCACAGTTTCTTTGTAAAACATAACATTCAGATTATTGTGTCAGTAAAAACACTCCTAAGACCAAGATGACAGATAATAAACAAAGAAAGAACACAAAACCAGCTGATAGCGTTCACATGCAATACTGCATTTCAATCAGACATGTCACAAACTGGAAAACAGATGGAGAGTTCTGTTGTGAATAGGACCTCTAGTGAATTTTTTTTGAACCCCAAATTGCGTTAAACCACTTAACTACCCATACGCTTCAAACAATTAATATAAAAGAGCAAACCCCTTTGTTATTCGTTTTTCCTTTTTTCCATAGCAGCTCTAAATTGATCAGGAACGTATTTGGACCTGTACACAATATTAATGTATTTACTTCAATAGAATAGCAAACAGAATAATGAAAGCAGCCAAGCTAAGACTGTATTCTCTTGCAAACAAGCTGTAACTATTTGTAATAAGTAGTCTACTTAAATTTCCAAAAGGACAAAATGGTTTGTATGCCTGTAACAAAATGTCTGTGGTGGTTTCAAATGAGGCCATACTGCTGGTGAATTTTCATTCCAATCCAATTTAACAAAACCCATGTATTTCTCTGTCTAAAATGATCTGAGATCCTAGCTCCCAAAACATTCATTTACAAATCCTTATGCCTCACATAAGGTAACAACAAAGATAATTATAGTTTGCATCCTGTTGAACTGTAGTTACTGTTTCACATTACAGCAGCAGCTTGAATTGTTTTGCTCCAAATGAACGTTTAGTTATTCCTGTTATAACAAAGGATGCCTACTTAATAAACTCCTTAGTTCAGCTTCTAGACATGAGACTTGGCAGCTTATTGGAGGACTGTGGCAATGTATCCCTGTCATCTGAACTGTACAGTAAATGGCTGGTTCCCATGACGACCACTATGTTCTAATTGAGGCTGCAGCAGCTTAAGTAGCTAATGCTTTTGCCCTCCCCAGGCATTGGGGCAGTGTCATTGTTGTCCAGCGTATTCTGCTTGGCGTCTTGAATCAGTTCACAAGCCAGATCAAGGAAGAGTTTCTCCACATTGTCTGACTCTTTGGCTGAAGTCTCCAAATAGAGCATGCTTTGAGAAACAGCAAACTCTTCAGCCCTCTGCCTCAATACTTCTCTTTTTTCAGCAAGGTCTATCTTATTACCTGTGGAAGAAAAAGTGAAATGTTACAGCAGTTAATTATACACCGTCTGGTTTAAGAAAAGGTGTTTAGAATGTAAAAGCCAGTAAAATAAAACTAAATACTCACCCACCAAGATGGTCACCACTTGGTTGTTAGCGTACTGTTCAATCTCTTTCAGCCATTCTGGAAGGCACCGGAAGGAGTCCTCACAGGTGATATCATAGGTAAGGATAAGGGCGTTGGCACTACGGTAGTAACTCTGAGTAATGGAGCGGAACCTCTCTTGTCCAGCTGTGTCCCATATTTGCAGCTGTAATCCAAAGTTTAAATTAATATCGAGCCACTGACAAGGAATGCAGCAGCAAGTTATAAGTTCCTACATTGTTTTGCTTTATTTTGTCATGGTGATATGGTGAAAGTTGGTGAGGCCAACATAGCAAGGGTTGTACTTCGGTAACAGGTGTGTTGGAAAATAACGTTGGTGTTGCACTGTTCACTCAATAATAATGACAATGACAATAATGACACATGGGCTTGTGTTTTAAGGGTTGGGAGTAAGGTCATAATTTCCATTAGGCTATTGTCTCACAAAAGCAAGCAGCATAGACAGACCTTTACTTTCAATCCTTTAATTTCCACTGTTTTGATCATAAAATCAACTCCTATTGTAGCCCCTTGACCAGGTGGGAAAAGGCCCTGTCGAATAGAATAAACAAATCAGATCAAGTAATCAAGAAATTTGTATTGACTCTTCAGTCATCATTACACATCATGTTGTGCATAAAACATACCTGAGTAAAACGTCTGACTAAACAGGTCTTTCCGACACCAGCGTTTCCTATTAGCACAATTTTGAACAGGTAGTCATAATCCTCCATGCTCATGCTAACCTGTAGATGGGCAAAATGAGACTAAGGAATTAGTGCATTTGTATTATAAAATTGCCATTAGCAGGATGCCGATCATTATTGCTGAAAACACATGAGAAGGTTATGAAGAACACCAACACCCTCCGTTCATCTTGGAGAGTTCTTTTGACTGGTTATCTGGTAGGAGGATGCAGGAAACATTGGAATTTGAAGGCCATGCGCTTTGCAAGACCCTGCTTTAAACCATGATGAAGTACAGTAGCTACCTTGGCAACTATTTGTTGTGTAGAAAGCCGCGCTGTGTTACATAAAAGGCCGTACAAGTCATTTGTAATGCCATTTGTTAGCGTACATAGCTACCACGTTCATACGGTTATAACCGTATTTGTCCCGTTATAGATAGCCTCAGCAAACTAGCAGTACAGTCTCGTTACTGGCCTCCGTCCTCTGTCTGTTAACATTGCCTGGCATAGCTACTGTACTACTACTGCATTTTCAGCCATCCGAAAGTGTACTTACAACAAAAAAGGGTAGCGATAGTTATGTAATGATGAGCTGTTACTGGGGTTAATTCAACAACAGTGCTTGGCTGCCCCCACCCCAGATGGTGATGCTGATGATGGCGCTAGCTGAATTACTAGCTAGCTAGACTAGACTGACTATCCAGCTATACCAGCAGTATTATACAGTTAGCATAGCTAGAGCTACCTGTCCAACCTGGCTACAACAAACTGTCAATAATAAGCACACACTCGCTCCATCAACATTCACAGCATTCGTATGTGACCAGGGCCTCACCTTAACAAAGCTAGCGAAAAGACAACATTAAGTGCACCACTAGCTAGCTAGTTTGCTAGCACGGCTCAGTATCCAGATGCTGGAGCCGGTGGCTACTGTAACATATTAGAAGATAGCGTAGAAAGTACGGGTTGTGGATGTGGTAATTATAAGATTGAATGTTATTCGTACTTACCAAAACCTGGGGAACTCCCCTAAATACAGACTATGTGGTATGCATCCGGTCAGTTTGATCAAGAGTATGATCTCGACCACACAGCCTAGAGCAGTAAAGGCTCAGTCAGAATTATCAGTGAGTGTGATGTCACCAATGGCATTGCACTGTGTGGTAAAACTGGTGAACGATTCAAAACTTCGTTGTGTATTTGATGAAGCAAAGTCAAAGAGTTGACACATGTCATTAACATCCTTGGGTGTAATGTGTGGTAATGAAAGGACAGTTCTCATAATTATTTTAGGCTATATGTTATTGTTCTGATTGTCAATATATTTTGGCTGTAAAGTTGGCTTGTTATTCACATCTTCGAGAACCATTTATAAAACAAGTGAGTTCATGTGTAACACATCCATCCATGTATATTTTGACTGAAGGTAGGTGTATAAAAATGCTCAATCAAATGCTGTGTATATGATTAAATAAATACTTTAAGTCATGCACTCCAGGAAACAGCGGCGCATCCAGAACACTACTGCTTTAGGCTACTCTTCAAATCATGACCCAATGGGTCAACCAGCTGATGACCAGAGCGGTGTTTAATTTGAACTGGTGTTGTGCTGAAAACCGTTCCACTGCCAGAATCGAACTCTTTCTCGTGAACGCGCACACTGACTCGCTTTCTCGTGGATATGTTGGTCCTTTGCAGCTCTTACTAGAAGAAAACATTATTTCTTGGTTTCCGAATTTTACTATAGAAAATAATATAGTTGTTTGTTAACATGGTAGACACTTATGATGTGCGGTTTTATCTTGATTACTATTTGTTTTAAGTGTATTACTCTATAAATACATTCATTTATACAATTTATAGGCTACTTGTATAAACAAATACTTGAATGTACGAATACATGTCTTATAAAGTGCGTTAGGTTTATCATCTGGCCATAGCTGTTCACTTTCCAGGCTTCCAGGAAATTCTTTTCCCCCTGTGTTCTCAGTGTAAGAGACTGCTGGAAATGACTTGCCTATTTATCGTACAATAAATAAACACTGGTTTATTTGTGCCTGCAACAAAACGTAAAGTTGTGTGTTAAAAACGACACACACAGAATAATAAAATTAATAATTATAAACTAAAATATAAACAACCGTCCGAACCAGACAATGCTCACGAAGAACTAGGCCGTTTCACTTCAAATTGGGACACTTTAGTAGCTTACTGTAAATCAGAATCAGGTTTATTCGCCATGTATGTTATACAAACACGGAATTTACTGTGGCAGGGAGGTGCAAAACACTAAACATATACAGATCTTAAATTAAGTAAAAGTACAAAAGTTTAACTATTTCTAAGAACTAAACAATCTAAGAATACAACAATTTAAATATAAAATAAAATATATATAAAAAATAAGAATAGAATGAGCAGCGTGAATGGTCAACATAGTGCAATCGGATACTGAGATAAAGTGGCTTATGCATACTGAATTGCCATTAGATGGACTTATAATAGTTAAATATGTGAATGAATGTCAATGGGAGTCCTTGGCCTTGTTGAAGAGGCCAGTAGCAGATGGAAAGAAACTGTTCTTATGGCGTGAGGTTTTGGTCCTGATGGACCGCAGCCTTCTGCCAGAGGGGAGTAGCTGGAACATGGAGTGACCAGGGTGGGAGGGGTTGGCCACAATCTTCCTCGCACGCCTCAGGGTCCTCGAGGTGTGCAGGTCCTCGAGGGTAGGCAGTAAATGACAGTAGCGCTACTGTAGGCAACACTAGAGCTAGCTGTTACTGACTCAGGGACTGACTAACGATTGAGAAATACAATTTACTATACTACCGTATAGCCTACTTTAAAGCCTGTATTTGAGTGCAAATGAACTAACCAACATCAAGAAATGTACCTTATGCTCATGCAAAGTGGGTAGAGTACAGTTTAGGCTAACACACGCGATTATATAAATCGCATTCAGCTCAACCAAGCAACAAGAGAAAAGTCATGATTTCGCGCACGCGCAAGGAAGGGGGAACAGGGGAACTGAATTTTCCGGAACACCAGGTTCACGTCTAGGTTGCTTTTCTTAGGTTCGGGTTTTAATGACACAGAAAATATTAGTTCTGGGTAAACCTATAGGGGTTTGGTTATCCTTGGTTCAAACAAACAATGTATCCCTGTTTAGCAATGTCTATGATAAGGTCAGAGACCCACCCGATGTGCTTTACGAGGCGGAATCATGCTGTACTGCATCGTATTATTTCGCCGACCATATTTTTCGGTTACACCCTGCCCTTGTCTTCCTCTTGAGAGGTGAAAGGAGTGTTAACTGAGTAGACAACTAGCAAATCCACAAAGGTGGTTTAGCTAACAATTTGCAAATATGGGTCTTGTACCAGATGAGGCCAAGGTTCTCCCACCACCAGGAATAGTGAACAGAAATTCAGTATGGCTGGGGGTGTTGGGGTGGTGCACAGCGATGCTTCAGAATACCCTAAACCGCAGACCGCCTCTGAAATCAGGTTGGTAGGCTTTTTGGCTAATTTAGCTAAATTACATTAGCCGACGTACAGCATACCTTGCTAACTTGCTCGCTAGTTATCCTTAGCAGTTTAATAAAAACGCCAGTTACTTTATTTTCTAGGAAGCAAATCAATTAACTACCGGGCAAACCAGTTGGCTAGCAATGCTAGTAGTTAGATGTCAGAATGTAGCTAGACTAACTAACACTACAGTTGGCAAGGTAGCACTTATTAATAAAGTAGACTTGTGTGTCAAATAATCTATAAACCTGTTTCGTCAGTCTAACGTTACAACACAGTCACATGCTATCTGTTCCTATTGTCAAAAGTATTGGTGGTCAGTGTGTTTTAGCTTGCATTTTGCCTTTGCAGGCGTGCACAGACAAGTCTTGATGTCCACCATTGGTTGGTTCATTGGTTACCATATTACAAAATATGAAAACTACAATTTTGCAAGACTGGACCGAGACATGAACGAGTATATAAGGCTGCATCCAGAAGAGTTTCGAGAGAAAGGTAACTATATGTCATTATATGCTTTGATGAAAAACATAAAACGCAACACATTCCATTCAGATATACAATCATAATCCTAAATTCTACACCAGCCAATATTAATGAATTGTTATGCTTGTCATAGTCTCCATGTGTTTACTTGGGTCAATTGGATGTGCTGCACTTTGCTCATCAGTCAGATCTAAACGTAATGTGTTTCTTATACTTAAGCACAAACAACCTTTTTAAATGATTAGTCGCAAATACAAGGTATTATGTACAGGTATTATTATGACTATGTAATTGCTTGTTTGAAGGGGTTTTTGTGTGTAATTTCTTGTTCCTTAATTGATTGTATCTCAACAGAGAAAAAGACCTTTGCTGAAATTGTGGAGCCTTTTCATCCAGTACGCTAAGTGTAGGAGGCTGACAAATAAAGGAGACACATTTCACAGACCACCATCTGTCCCCGTTGTTGCTCTTTGAATGTGATCGTATACTGTCAAATTTGGAGTAATGTATATAATAAAACCTACTTAACAAATATACGAATGTCCATTCTTTATATATTTCCTTTTAAAATAAATAATTAAATATTCCATTATTCTATGAATACCAAGTTATTTAATATAGAAGAAAACAACATTGTTTTGAAAGTCAGTTTTGTCAAAGCACATTTATTTCCTTTGATCACTTTCTAAACATAGATGTATTTGAACAATGCGCTCTGTAAAAAATGCAAAGGCAGCTTGTTTCTTTCCATAAAACTGGAGTTTTTGCAGGTAGTTTAGTTTGCCACTCCAATGATGTCCAAGTACTTAGTTGTGAGGCTCTGGGATTTTTTGGTAAGAGAGCCCATTACAGTGAACAGCCCTCTAAGGTGAAAGTAGAAAAGGGCTTCAGGATCAACCTCCAGCAACGGCCCCAGGGTTGTGTGAAGTTCTGTGTGGGCTTTATCCTTGAGTTCATCGAGGGGAACCAGACCACTCTCCACTTTGTTTCTGATGGCCTTCACCATGAGATAGTCGTCATACAGATCTTTACAGGACCCTTCTGCTGCATCACAGTCTTCAACATAGTCAGATGGCACATCTCTTAGGAGACTGGGTAGGAGGATGGTGTGCTCCATGTTTTGCACAGCTGTGTTGTATCTCCTTAAAGCCAGGAGCAGGAAGCTTTTGTTGAGCTTGGCCTCGGCAGACTGCATGTTTCCAATCAAATTGTTCTGGCTTCTCTGGTGCTGTTGGTATGATGGTGGTAGCCAGAAGTCAGTCTGCAGTGACATGAAAGAACAAGCTGGGTTTTTATGCAAACGCTTGCATGACATTGACTGGCTGGTGATATTATGCAACTAGGTGGTCTGATTTAAGAACATTATGACTGCAATGATGGCTCAAGTTTCTCAATTGTTTGATTTCACAAGCTGCCGTTTTCTTTGGCAGTGACTGAAAGTCCACTGTGACACCATGTGCTGTCTAAAGTGTTTTTCACTATATTACATATAGTATGATTATGTACTGATTTAAATGATTAATTCAGACCTTCTAAACAATCTTTATGTGATGGCCATGAAATAAAGTTATTTGTTATACTGTAGCACTATTGAAAGTTATTTTAAACTGCTTCAAGTGGGCAGTGCATTTAAGGTCTGCACTGTTTGCATTGTCAAGTTACTAACATGCATGTGTATCTATTTGATACTTATCTTGTCTGTTTCAGCACCACTTATACATAGAAGATTGACAATGTATTTAAAATATATACATTTTGTCAATTGTTTTTACGAGATACATTTTTCATTACTTTATGTATACAGTAACTAAAAAAAACATTGGGTTAGGGTTAATGACATTGTGTCAGAGCTGCTTATCAAGATGAATGGCCAATGTACCAATATGCACAGTAATACAGGCATTGACATAATAAATAAACTGCTTAATATTTTATTTAAATCCCCTTCCACATAATCAAACCTTATTTTATAGATCTAGTTTATAGTTCGGACAGTTTAGGGCAAGGTTGTGGTCCAGAGTATGTATGTGTTACCAGAGTGTTTACCTAACTCTGCCAGTACCTTGTCCAGTGCTGTATCCTGTATGATATTTTAAAACATGGAGACAAGTAAAACGGACACGTTACTGTTATTCATTTAATTTTCTTCAGAAAGATATTGTTTGTTTTTTTTAAGGCAAGTTAAACACTTTTAAATAATATACTGTACAATTACAGCTTTTTAAATACACTCAATGATTTCAGTCACAGACAATCATAGTTAAAAAGAGAGGCAGTAGCTTATTTAACATGAAAACTGTCATTGTGTGACCAGTTATTAATGTGAATGAAAAAAAAAACTTTGTTTAGGGACATTTCATTCTATAAAGTGCAATCGTTTCCAATTGTGAGTAGGGATTGGGTTTCCTTGTATTGAAATAGGTACATGAACTCCAATTAGTCTGATGGCTCAACAAATATCGAATTTGTTAAATCCCTTACAACAGTAAATGATTAACCAGCAGCCAATCATTACTCAATATTGCCAGTGTAACACGTAATTTACTATTTCTACATTCTGCAGGATTTCCACAGCCTGATAAATATGTGGTTAGACTTGTTGTCACAGCTTAATGTAAATTGATGTTAGATTTTCTGTTATAGGAAAAAAATTTTAAGATGATCTTTTGGTGAATAGAAGAACTAAGAATAAGAATCACAAGCAGGTCTCCAATGTCTCAGGTGATTCTCTTATAGTGATATATCACATATAGTGATATATCGCATTGTCAAGCAGTGTTGTTAGCTCTGCAATTCCATCCTCAGGGGCCTGTTGCACAAAAGTAGAATTAAGACATCCGGGATAAATGACTCAGCTGAGCTCAATGAAGCCAAAACATGTGCGTCCAGGCTTAATTGGTTGCACAAAGACCAAGCCAGGATGAGCAGACACGGATTCATTAAGCCAGGTGAAACCAATCCTGGATAGGTGCGCGCTCACGGCTCACTCAAATAGACCCCGCCACAGATCACAGATTAACTGATTTACCATGGCAACTAGAGCCGCGTACTTTTCCCCGTCGGAAGCACAAATCCTCATGGAGGCATACGAGGAGGTAAAAGATATAATTAAGAAGAAAGGCAACACCGCCACAGTGATAAAGCAAAGAGAAAAAGCGTGGCAAAGTATTGCAGACCGCCTGAATGCGTAAGTAGTGCACAATTACATACTCACCGCTCCGCTGAAACATCACAATTACAATTCAAATATTTAATTCACATCTCCAAAAATGCAGTTGTACTGTAATTATGAAACGGTTAAATTTTTTATTGAAATGCACTGCAGATATGAGTGAAATTGTGTAAAGTAACTCCATCACACTGTATAAAGCTATGATAAATTTTTTGATATTTTTACTGAAAACAAGACAAAAATACCAAGTAATTTTTTGCAGTGTGACTCCATTAAATATGTGTGTGTGTGTGTAGATTAAACATGAACGGGCCAAAACGGACATGGCAGCAGGTCAAAATCAAATACAAGAACATTCTGCAGAATGGTATGGTCCCTGACTAATATTTAACAAAGCACAAGCATATATTGTACCCAGAAGGTGCCTGCTCACACATTGTCTGTACTGTTTTAGCAGTGAAAAAGAATACCCACAGACAAGGCACGGGTGGTGGGTCACCAAAGGCTGACCTTACCCCAGCAGAGGACATGGCCTTGGAGCTAAATAAAGGCAGGCCCGTCTTAGAGGGGATCCCTGGGGGGAAAGAGACGAGCATAGGTTCCTCCCAAGATGCCACCCGCTTCATTCAAGGTATGTCCTTCCATCTCTACATGGGATACAACCACATTCATATTGAATCAATTTGGACTGTCTGACTTTGGTTTACCTATTGCCTTGCAGTGTCTGGCAGCACTGTGTTCCTGTTAGAGCCACCAGCACAAGCACCAGACGATGCTGATCCAGTGAGTACTCCATCAAAGGCATACTGTAGGCCTGGCATGTCTTGTCTACTAGCTTCAATATGAATCCGATTAAATGTGATAGGGTGAAGGCCCCAGTGCAGCAGCAACAGCACATGATGGAGACGATGATGAGGAGGAGACCATCTCTCTGGATTCCAGAAGGCATGAGGTATCATGTTAAGACTGTGAAAGTACTATTTACTCTACAATGGTGAGGAGTCCTCATCAAAATCAAAAAATCTAATTTCTTTTACAGGACCCAGATGCTATACAGTGGGAAAACCAGCCTGGCAACATAGTGCGTATTAATAAAAGGACACCACATCCTGCCAAATTCCAGCTGCGCTAATTGTATTGTGTTCACAGAGCTCACAAGCTATCAGAAAGTTGTATGGCAACCACCTCCGGCGCCAAATAGAACTGGCAGACATAGACATTCAGTACAAGAAGAAAAAGATGGAAAATCTTGCACTGGAGTCCGAAATAAAAAAGAGGACAATTAGGAAACTGGACCTTGAAATAAAAAAACTTGAGAGGGAGGTGAGATATGCCTTCAATGTACACTGTATGCTAACTGTAACACAAATGTATTAATCATTATTTTTCTTTCCTCCCCCAGCTCCAAGAAGATGACACAGCTGAAAATAAAAATTAGGTATATTCTCGTAAAGTCAAGTGAGCCATGACATATGAGCTCTTATTGTGAGCACACAGGACGGTGGCATCTTTCTAAGGTTTTTTTTATTTTCCCAGCAATCAGTACAACCAAGTCATCGTTATAAGGCATCGCCCTCTTTTGCCCACCCCCCCAGCACCAGGTGTGGCCACTAGCCTATATGAAGGCCCAAAATTGTGTGTTCCTTTCTGCTCTGACAATGGCATGCCCATTCGTGCGAGATGTGGTGGATGAAGAAGCACTTGTGCTGAGGAGAGCCTTCAGGCGAGAAAGGGTCTTCAGGGACCGGTTGGACCCACTGGCCTTCCCTGATGACCATCTATATGAAAGATACAGGTTTTCTGCAGATGGCATCAGGTATCTATGCAGACTACTGGGTCCCAGGATTAAGCACCGCACTGCACGGAGCCATGCACTGAGTGTGGAGCAAATGGTTTGTGTGGCCTTGCGCTTTTTTGCTAGTGGAGCCTTCCTGTACTCAGTGGGGGATGCAGAACAGCTGAACAAGGCCACAATTTGCCGCACAATAAGGAGTGTGTGTCTGGCTATCAAAGCATTAGCAGATGTCTTCATCTCCTTCCCTGGCCACAGAAGACTCTGTGACATCAAAGAGGAGTTCTATAGGATTGCAGGTAAGAGGATCTACAAATTACAGGACAACTGTTAACACATAGTAGGATACTCATTACTTTGTGTGACAGGTTTCCCCAATGTCATTGGTGCAGTGGACTGCACACACATAAGGATAAAAGCCCCCTCAGGTGCCCATGAGGCCGATTTTGTGAATAGGAAATCCTTTCACAGCATTAATGTTCAGGTGAACATAACTTTTTGATATTGTCCATTGACGAACACTCTGCATTGCCAGTGATGTGCATTGATTGGTGTAATATTCCTCATCTTATGATTTCAGATGGTCTGCAATGCTGACTGTGTGATCAGCAATGTTGTGGCAAAATGGCCTGGCTCAGTCCATGACTCCAGAATCTTTCGGGCCTCTGACATCTATCAGTGCCTATCACAAGGTAAGCCACACAACCCCTATTTATAACCATCATGGCTGTGTCAAGAATATCACTGTGTTTATGAGGTAGTAATGATGAGATTTTGTGTTGACAGGTGAATTCTCTGGTGTGTTGCTGGGAGACAGGGGGTATGGCTGCCAGCCTTTTCTCCTGACACCTTTCACAGACCCCCAGGAAGCACAGCAGGCCTACAACCATGCCCATGCCAGGACCAGGGCCAGAGTTGAAATGACCTTTGGCCTCCTGAAGGCACGCTTTCACTGCCTTCACAAATTAAGGGTCAGCCCTGTTAGGGCATGTGATATTACTGTGGCTTGTGCTGTCCTCCACAATGTGGCCTGCCTGAGGAAGGAGAGGGCCCCCAGAGTGCCACCAGCCATGGACTGGGACAATCCGGCAATCTTCCCTGATGACGACAGTGGTCGGCTGCTGAGGGACCAATATGTGTTGAATTATTTTAGTTAGTATGTGTGCTTTCAATTTTGGTTAAATATGTCCTGCGGTGGCAGAGGAATTTGGGTTTTTTTGGGTTCGTTTTTTTACGAATTTGGCCTCTTATGATGTTTGTGCGGTATACTGTGTGTAATACAAGGCTGCAGGGAGGCTACTGCATCCATTCATTTGTCTGTTCAGTTGATGTGTATGGATTTGTCCTGCATTTATTTTAGTGTGCAGACATGCAGGGTGTGTTATATACAGACCTTTGAATGTGTATGTATCATTTTGTATAATATGCTTGGATTCTGTGCTTTCCATCTTGTAGAGTCACTGTGACTTCAGTTTCGAAAGGAGCTGATGGTTTACCTGCTTTGTTTTGTCCTTATTCAATAAAGGAACATAATGTTACACATTGTGTTTTTATATTCATATGGAATGTGTATTTGTTTATATGACAGAGTACTAGGGCCACACTGAAGAAAAAGGATAAAGTCATAAATTTATGACTTTATGGCTGGTTCTTTCTGCAGAAAAGCTACATATTGTTTTTACAGTTTTGATACTTATGACAATGTGATACTTAATATTCTGGCACATCAGCATGTCTTTGTTTATGAAACCATACTGAAGTACAATTTCACGAAATGCCCCACATCTGTCATTTTAACAACTGTCCTCCTTTAAAACAACTGGTTACAATATTATGACTTGTGTTTTTTTCCCCTCTGTGGCCCTAATATTCTATCATTTTATATATAGCCTTATAGTCTATGGGAAACTGTAAATTATCTAATGATAGCAACATCATCTAAAAATCATTTTTTATCCAAAATCATTGAAATTAATGATCACAAACGTTTAAATAATGACAGTGGGTCTAGTTATATGTGATAACAATGTATAGTGAGCAGTGAAATAACTATTGGTTTCCATTTGTGGTGACTGCTGACTGACATTAGGGATGAGATTAAATAGATCCTGGAATTTAGCCTGGTCTGGAGCAGGCTAGCTCCACAGAATAAATCTCCATGGTAATTTATACCATAACATATCCTCCTGCCCCCTATCCATCTTTAGTGCAACCGGATTACGGATCAATTGAGCCAGGATCACCAAGATATCCTGGCCTAATCCCTTATCCTAGTTTTGTGCAACAGGCCCCAGATCAGTTGAGATATAATTATAGAAGCGATCAAAGTCTCCTTTTTCACAAATTATTGTACGTTGCTTTCCACTTCTTTTCTTTTCAAATGATTCTGTATAGTCCAATGTATAAGCAACCAAAGAGTCAGTCAGCAAACTTTCCTCTGTCCCTCAACAATAATTTCCAGGACTCGTGTGAGATCCATCATTTTGGCGAGCATCTCCGTGATGTCTGGATGGTCCTTTGCTCCGCTGATGAACTCCTCCAGGGTCAGCTCACCTGGATGGATACAAAGCCATACTGATCAGATACAAAAATCTATCGAAGTATATTGTCATTGCTTTTAGGTATTTTATGCCATTCAAAAAGGGTATTTCAACACTTGAGTCCACTTATCCTATATATGTCTATCAAATAGTATTTACCTTCCCCATTCACATCAATCTTCTCATATATAAGGGTAACAATTTCCTCAGGAGGAATAGAATAGTCCCTGGTGATGTCCTGTATAGCCTGGGAGACATGAAAGATATTACACTTTCTCACACACGCATGTCATCACACACTTTCACACACACTCGCATGCCCACAGATCATTACGCTTTGTCTAAGGTTGCGGTTAACCCGCAAACCTAAAATGTTCAACTTTCAGTATGTGAAATAATAAAAATATCTTAACACATGCCTCATGCATGGAAACACTGTATCAAACATAATACATTGTCATATATAAACGTCATATAAAAACATTACAATGAATGTCTAGTTTTTTTTTGTTTTTTTTTTATTATTATTTTTGTTCTGGTTTCCACAGTGCAGTGTGTCAATATTGTGTTATCTATTATATGTGTCTTACACAGCAAAGCAAATGATTTAGGTCATACTGGAGCTTGTATTGACGTTGGGATTAGATAAGTAGAACCTTAGATTAAAGGTTGTGTCCAGTTCATGGCTATTTTAAAGTTTTTGACCCCATCAGAGCTCTGAAATAGGGGGCTATTCCGAGAAGATAAACCTTCAGCTGCATAGGCCCCAAACCTTATTTAAGTCATTCAACACTGATAGTAAATTAGAAAATAAAATGACATACCTTGAATATTGTTTCCAATTCATCTTTGTCAATTTTCCCATTTCCATCCTGGTCAAAGAGCTTGAAGTACCACTTTAGTTTCTGATTGATCTCTCCTTTCAGCATTAAACTTACAGCTGCTATGTATTCTACAAAGTCAATATAGCCATCCTAAGAAGATAAATATATAGAGAAGGTTGTTAGATACATTCAGGGTAATTTTTTACCTTTTCGACTATTTTTTTAGACTCTTGCAGTGTCAGATGTTCTATTGTACAGAGAAAGTTGAGTTAGGTAGACACACAGATGATTATGACTGCAAAACAGAAGCATCAAGTCATCACACTTGACCATACTTAATCATTCAACTTACTACTAGAAATACAACTTTCATTTTCCTAAGATAAAGGAGCATGATTGTAAGTCTCGAAATACTTTGCATGCAAATCATACCATGTAAAAAAACAAAACAGGTATTAACATTAAGAAGGAAAGAGGCTTTGTGTCTCTTACCCCATCCATGTCAAAGGTAAAAAAGACCTGGTCTACGTAGCTGCCAGCTTCCTCTGTCATGCCCTGCAGCTCCAGCATGCTCTTTAACTCAAAAAGGGTGATCAGGCCTGATGGAGACTCCTTCATAAACTTGTTATACCAGTGGTGCATGTCCTCTGCCAAGATATCATCCATGTTTGAGCCGTGGGCACCCATGATTTCTACAGTGTAGAGAGGGCTTCGGCGGTGGGGATAGTGTCCAAAGCACCCAGATGACTGCAGAGAGCTGTCAACGGTAAACTGGCTGGCGAAGGCTGGG
The DNA here is from genome assembly GCF_038355195.1 of Osmerus mordax. Taxonomy (NCBI): domain Eukaryota; kingdom Metazoa; phylum Chordata; class Actinopteri; order Osmeriformes; family Osmeridae; genus Osmerus; species Osmerus mordax. Next base: position 12,645,401 of record NC_090060.1, read on the forward strand.
CTAGTGTAGTGCTGGCAACACTAGACAGGCACAGACTTAATGCATTGATTGACTTAATCTAAGCTGTAAGCCACTTAGCAAGTAAACCTTAAAAAGAGAGTTAACACACTAATTCGATAACAGCTGAAAACTTCCAAGAATTCAAGAACATTTCTGGCGTGCAGATTAGTTGTAGTCTGTATTGGACACTTGCACAACAGTTCCTAACCACTGAACTGGCAGAACATGCATGACAACTACTATGGATTTAACTCCTTGCTTAACATTCTATTTTCAAGCACTGAATCTCACCACCCACAGTCGAACACATAACACTAACCCTATTGAAACAAGGATTCCCCTGCAGTGGTAGTGGGGTCAGGGAATACCTCAACCTGCTAGATCTGTTTTGGTTAGTGTTATTGTAACATAAATTACAGAATAAGCATATACTAAAGAATATTTTATTTCAGCCATTTCAGAACTACATTTTTATCTAGTAAAAGTGAAATAGAATGCAATTATTTATGTATACTTTCCAGCTCCTGCTACCAAGCTTTGCAGTAGGTATAAATCACTTTAGTCCTTATATATATAACATTTTCCTTTCAACTATAGAAAACATCTCCAAAGACAGATTGTTATAACTTGTGATCAAATCACTAAGGACCTATGACTGCATAAAGACTCACCAATAACTGGACTGACAAACTGATCTTCAATATAATCCCTGTCCAATCACCCATCTAAAATCACCTGTAGCCTACACTCTGAGAGGATCAACACATGCCATGTTGTTAAACCAGCACCAGCAACTGTGGAGAAGTTACTTGCTCTGAAGCCACCAGTGACCTATGACTGCCTCCTGTGCATGACCTTTGGTTGGATCATTAATTTAAGACCTCTAGGCTGAGGCTTCCAAATGAAAGAGTAGTGTTTAAATCAATCAGAATATCAAAGCTCAGCACTCCTGTTATAGTAAAGCTACCTTTAGGCGATTAACCATCTTGAAAGCAGGATTAAGAGAGACTCATGCCAGGAGCAGCTGACAGGAATGGCTGCCAATACACTAAACAGTGTCAGTACGGACATGGCCAGGTCTATATTATAGTGTCCATAGAAAATCAATACACCCTTTATATTTTCAAGGAGATTGTTTTCATTATTTGACAATTTTCTAACATTAGGGCCCAGTTTTGCAGACATGGATTACGCCTGTTCCTCAAGTAAGAGAAAAATGTATTGGCAACTGTATCGTTTGGCAAGTGGAATTTAGATTTCCAGCCAGGAGACACAATGGGTTAACAAAATTCTATCACAGTAATAAATGTGAACTATGAAACTCAACAGTTTGTCTCTATCGCTGACACTGTTTTCAGACATTGGATACTGTGGGCAGAAAAAAACTTGCACATTTTCTGTGTCCACCCATCTCTTGCTCACCAGGAATGATTCAATATGAATTTTCAACATCCATCTGCGCACACTTACAGGTAAATACTTGTAATAACATAATTTGTTTTTACAATTTCAGCTCTCTTTCATTTTAATTACAATATTCTTTATTTCAATGACAATAGAAAAGTCCCAAATCCGACTGTGTAAATATGCTTTCCCTCTCTTGTGATAGGTACATAAATATACAATCAAGCAGCAGAAATAAAAATGTGTAACACATTTTGGCTGTGCTACTCAAAGTTATAGCATGTACAGTAAGGGGGGGAAACGGTGTCTTGTGGTGGAATATTCTAGCAGTACTGTGCAATTCGAATAGTCAAGATGGCGGTTTCAATACAATTTATTTAGTTAGCACAAACATCAGAAAAACAGAGTACTCTGTAAACAGTTATGATCGAAGGACATGCTACAGGTCGTTCGGTAGAGTGATAAAGAACATCAGAAAAACACTGCCTTATATGAACTGAGAACAGATGTTCTTACATGGTCAATCCATCAATTCAGCGGTCTCCATGATTGGCACTGGTCAGTGACAGTCTAAGACAATATATGGCTCTTAGTTAGATATAGGTCATTAATACCTTAGGACAATCTGCTAAACCCATCCTACAGAGCATTTATCCTACAAAGCCTCAGTTTCTTACATTTCACTGTCTATATAAAACACATACATTGTAACTATGTCTTAAAATTCTATCAGTCTCCCAGTCTACACGGCTACAGACATAATCTTTCCACTCTAAAGCTCATAGTATTCAAACCCAATAGCCCCATAAATGAATCCCATCCAAATGCACACTTACAGTACCTTTAGATAGCTGTCTAGATAGAAAACACAGTCAATGTGCAAACAGTGACCATAGCTCTAAGTCTCAAGGAAGTAGAAAAGCTGTCACCAGATTGCCATTCACATTCTTTCTCCATCCTGTTAGAGAGACTTCATGGTGATTTCTCAGATTCTGGTGGTTGTTCTAAGGCAAAGCTGGGAGACATAAACACAAATTTTTGAGGAAGACATTATCAAACTGGGATACATTTAGATAGAACTGATCGAAATTGCTTAATTTGTGTGAGCATCTCTCTGTCTTCCTTGTGTGGTTGGGGTTTGTTGACCACTTCATCTGACACGTACAGTTTGCTGACGTACAGACACATGACACAAAACACATGACTGAGAAGTAGATACTGGTAGTGGTATACTCACCTAGGTCTATACTTCACAGTTTAGGCACTGACTCAATAGTAACTGCAAAAACAATGCTCAGAATGAAACACGTCTTTGGCAGTAAAAACAATGTTAATGTCCAGGGCTGCGTTTCCCGATAACGATGGATCGTAGCAACGATCGAGCAAAATAATGAAACCATCGACATTTCTTACATGCGTTTCCCAAACATGCTCGTAAGGAGTAGGCTAATCTATGCGCTTTCAAGAGCTACGATTTTTCAAGAGACACTTTAGCTACGGTGTCTTTGGGAACGGCCAGTAAAACTAAGATTCGTCATATGATGGATTCTACGATCAACTAGGCTTACGACGCTTTCGGGAAATGTAGCCCAGGTGAATCTGACTACTCAAACCCTTTTTTTTACCCTCCATTTCCAGTGAAGCTGGGTCGATATACAGCACCCCCTCCTTTTCTGGCTCCTGGTCGTACAGGTGCTGTCTAAGAACATTGTACACCACCTCTCGACTTAGGGTGAAAAGCTTCAATTGGTCGTGCTGCTCAGGCATCAGGAAGCTTAGACGATACTTAGCTACAACAGAGCCATTCCTGAGACAAACATCAACCAATTGTTAGATTCATACATACAGTACTGTTTGATGAAATAGAGTAGAAATTAGTAGAGAATATCAGATAAAGACATGTACAATATGCTTCACCTGAAACCCTGTATTTCAGCCATTGAGAAGTAGCGACCAAGGGCAGGAGAGTGGTGGTAGAAGTCAGAGAGCTGGGTGAGGCAGAAAACAAGGACACTGAACAGAAATGTGAATGACTGACTCACTACTTTCAGAACTCTGTTATTAGATACAACTTCCCTTCGACACTGCTATGGGCTCAAAAGAACATTAAAATGAGAGAGATTGCTTTCTCTGTCTGGCCAAAGATTCCAATTATGGGGTGTGAAAGACTTCGAACAGGTCTGCAATAGACGTTTATATTATTTATGAGTACTGTTATAAGCTTGAAGCTCAAAAATACATCAGCCAAACCTTCTTTTGTAGTTCAATAGATAGGGGTTGGGTCTTATTGGACTGGGAGGAAAGAAGCTCCGCTGAGAAGATCGTATTGGGTAGTTGGAAGCTGCCATTGAAGTATTGTGGCACCGTGAAAGATGCAAGGTCATACTTCTCATCCACATCCTCATGGATCACTGTTCTCCATAGGAGAAACAGAACTATGTTAAAGCCATAAATATAACTATCCATAAATATCAGACACAGGTATTCACCAGAACCATATTGAAATCCAACATATTTTGTATTTTGTTCTGCATATATGTACAGCATTGTGGCATGCTGTTGACAAAGTGCATGTATGGTTCTGTGAATGGGTTATGTGTACAGTACCTGTGCACAAGGCCCAGGAAACCAGAATTAACACAAAGATGAGGATGATAATGAAGACGATTACCATCCACAGTCTCACATATACAGTCTTATTCAGCACTGTCAACCTGAATAGTGTTTTTGTCTACACACAAACACACAGATACTCATCGTTAACAAAGCCATGTTTGACTTTCCTTTCAAAAGTCCACTGTTGCCATGTGGTTGCCATGGTTAAATGGATAAACATAATTTTTTTAAAGAATCAAGGGCGTAAAGAACCTGTGTCTGTGTAGACTCCCGATATTCCACAGTGGTCGAGGTGGATCTTCGATGGGCCTCTGCAGCATGGCCTGCAGTCTGCTGATTTCCATTACTGACAAGCCCCTTACCACACAGAATAGAAATTAGAGGCGGGGTGCATTTCACGGCAGGGCTGGAAATACATTTCAGGGTAGGGCTGTATTTCTGTCTTGAAATTATAAAAATATGTTCAACAACTGTCCTTAATATGTCCATATCTTTTTTAAAGATGCTGTCGATGTGATTGTTTTCAAGAAACCGCACACTCACTGATTAATTTTCTTTAATATTAACTTTTAACTACATTTGCCACAGTGAATAACTACCTTATAGCCTTAAGTCCTGGTACAAATTACATTTTCAATTTCATTCGAAATGAACAGTATCCCTACAAATATATTTGTGATTCTTCTTAAGCTTTTTTCAGTATCTACTCTCTTAAATAATATACTTTTCATTACCTGTTTAAGAATGAAGGGGGAATGCTCTGCTGCCTCTGGGTCGTTTTCTGTTCTGGCACCATTTCCTGTAGTCGCCTTGAAATGGAATAGCGAACAAGTTCCGGGAATTTAAACATGTAAACAAAACCCTCAGTCTTAGCCAACACTAAGACGAGTGATAGTAAAGTGACTTCCTATTGAGATCCACGGGTGCATGCTATTATTGGACCTCTGAGGCCATCCCAAAAACCCATTTACACGACTGAATGCTGGCGAAGTGCATTTTTGTCCCACCTGTTGACTGATCCCGAGAAGACCAACTCACCTCAATTTTCGTTAACTCAATGTTCTCCATAACTTTACCCAAACTTCGGAATATCCCTCAATGAGAACCTTGATTTTCAAAACATTGTCTTGTTTAATATACCAATATGTTCAATTAATTGTAGAATAAATACATTCCTATTGATAAGGACTCACTCTTCCACTTTCGTTTCCAGGTGTCAATCACGAAAAGGTGTGGTGACGTCAAGGCTTTTTCTTCTCAGGAAGTAAAACAATAGTCGAATACCATTTTTTTCTTATGTAGACTTTTCAGTAAGCTGTCCTCAGACACGGGCACTTGTGCGGATGCTGATCACAGTTTAGTCAGGAGAAAGTTCTAATGTAAGAAAATTTATACTTTGAAGGCGTCTACTTTTTCTTAGACTTTTGAAATGTTCATGAGACTAGACTCTGGACCTTCTCAATTTAAGGTTAGGGTTAGATCAAACTTCATTTTAAATTATAGCCTATGCCTACGGTTAGGCACGGTAAACGAATAACTTGTTTCTTGATTCCCGAAGAATCCTATTATTTGGTTGCAGCCACTGTCTAGTCTCCTTTTGCCCTAGTGGTTCAACACTTTTGTACTTTTTTGTTTTTATTAGAACATCCTTCTCTATTTTCTACAGATTGATGCTGTATAAGAGCTGTAAGAAAAACCAGATATAAATCATATCTTGGGTCCATTCAGAGGCTTGCTAGAGGCACACTTACTTTCATTTAGGCTAGTTGTATTGCATCATAGGCATTCCGAAATACAAGGTGTTTTTCTTATACAGTCGAGTAGGCTAAATAGCATATTTTTGGTCTGGAGAAATATGCTTCATTAAACCCTCTCAATGTGTAATAGCTAATCCTATTTTTTGTTTGTTTGTAGCCTACATGAATTTTTTAGTTTTGAAAAAAGTACTCCTGCTGTCTTGGTCATTTATTGAGCCATTTATTAAATGACCTAGACAAGGTGAGATAAATATTAGCATACCCCAAACATTCATATTCAAGAAATTTAAAATGACATGTATCGGCAGGTAACCAATGTTTTCTAAATACATACTTGCTCTTTATTTACATTGAAGGAGACAGTTTGAGAGAGAGAGAGAGAGAGAGAGAGAGAGAGAGAGAGAGAGAGAGAGAGAGAGACAAAGAAATGCTGGAAATGGCCCTGGCCAAATTCAAACCCGGCCACCTGCGTTTAGGCCTTAGCCTTAGTGATACATGTTCTACCCAGTGAGCTACCATGGCACCCCTACTTGTTCTTTTTTTGACATAACATAATATTGTTTATGCATATATGTAATTGTTAATTTATGTTAAATGTCAATCATTGTTCACAGTTCAGACCTTCTAATTGTCATTTTAGTCAACCATTGAAAAAACTTGATCTTGCTCCTCTGTCTCAATGCTGCCATCCAATGTTCCAGCTGGGTAAAAGCCAACAGGTCCATCTTCAATGGCCTCCATAAGACCTGAGGCCTGTGACTGAGATGGGGAGGCCAGGGCCTGCTCCTCTGATTCCTCTGACTCCTGGAGTGCCAGAGCTGCCTTATATGTGGCCTTTAGACAGCTAGAGGAAGTGACCTCCAGTCCTTTGTCTGCTGTACTGTCCTTCTTCCCTTCAGCCACTTTCAGAGGATCTAGTTCATCATAGGAGTTTCCCTGACTTCCTTGAACCTCCTGTCCTGAAGCCTCAAACACATGGTCCTTGTCACCATTCCATTGGGGACTGTGCGGCTCAGATGTCACTGTTTCCTCTCCAGCGGACCTCCTGTGCTGTCGTGTCGGCGGACGCCTCTTGAACGACAGTCGAGCACGACTCTGTGGGGGAAAGAAGAACCAGACTCAGCACGCAACATCATCATTTAAGTAGGCCAACACTTCAGTGTCATCCAGGGCTGCGTGTCCCGATAACGATGGATTCCTAGCAACGATCGAGCAAAATAATGAAACCATCGATATTTCTTACATGCGTTTCCCAAACATGCTCGAAAGGAGTAGGCTAATCTATGCGCTTTCAAGTAAAACTAAGATTCGTCATACGATGGATTCTACGATCAATTTAGGTTTACGACGCTTTCGGGAAATGCAGCCCAGGTAGATGAGGGACTATTATCTTACATATTTACAATGACAACTGTGTACACTTCATTTGCATTAGCATTTTTTTTACTTAATTGTCCCAGTTAACAAAAAAAAGAAGACACCCAGGAAAGGAATTACTTCATAAAATGGCATCTAGAGAGAAGGTAGGAGGGGAAACTGGGTTAAGGGGATTACATTTCCAATCCCTCTTGAGACTGTCCTCAGGCTTATCCCGGCCATAGGACACAACCTTCATGCTCACAACTACGTGTTAGTAAGAAGTGGGATAGGGTGCTTCTGTGTTATGAAGGTTAGTGACGGTGTCACATATACAGGAGAACAATACTAATTTAGATTTTTAGACTTTCTTCACTTCCTTGCATGATCTCAATATAAAATCAAGTGTACCTGTCCTGATACATTTCTTAACCTTGTACAATATATTCAGATTTTACAGTCATGAACTGAAATGTGGCATATTTTCAATATTTAGAATGTTAAATATTATTATAGATGTTGTAAAATAATGTTATGTAGATCTTGCTGATAAACATGCTCCCCTTTTTAAATTCCAAAAGCATGTTGCTTGCAATAAATATTCTTTTACAAAAACGACAAGAAAAAAACACAGTGAAAAAGTTGTAAAGAAATACATGGAACGTAAGATTTTTGTCAACCCCCACTACAATTTGACCTTCAGATTCCCAGAAACAACAATGTTCCTGTTTCCACCGTACATCATTTGATCTGATAGGCCTATGACCTGGGGCTTCTTTGCTGACGTTAGGCATCATGAAATGATGGGATTACCAAGCCTAGGCACGCATTGTTGAACCCGATGTCAGAAAGGTAGGTTTTCCAGCAGGACCATGACTCCAAACACACCAACAGGTGGCAAATGAAGGATATTAATTAATTAATGCTTTCATACAAGTGGATGACATGACACAATGAAAACAAGATACTTTCATGCTCTAGGGCATGTCTCAAAATGCTGAGCACTCGCAAGTAACCTCAATTGTGGATAAAGATGGCACATATGTGACTTTGAAACATGGTTCATCACAGGAGCTTCAGTCACAAAGATTGCTCAACTGACTAACATGAACAGTCTGCCAACCACCACATAGAAAGGGATGTTGGTCTGCCCCTCATTACAAATATGAATGCACATTTTAGAATTCAGTGGTGAAAAATATATGGGTTTTGCTCTAAAGCTGGCTTTCTCAACCCCTTGTCCTCAGGGATCCCCTCCTGCCCTGCATGTTTTAGATGTGTCCCTGCTCCAACCCACCTGATTCAAATGAATGGGTCACAACACACCAAATTCAAATGAATGAGTCACAACACACCTGATTCAAATGAATGAGTCATGAGTCTGCTGACCTTGTTAATGACTCATTCATTTGAATCAGGTGTGTTGGAGCAGGGAACATCTAAAACATGCAGGGCGGGGGTCCCCGTGGACAAGGGTTGAGAACCATTAGTAGAGAGATGTGGGGAAAGCGTGGTTAGATGAGTCATCCTTCATCATATTCTCTACAAGTGGGTGTGTACATGTGTGGCATGCACCCAGAGAGCAGTGCAGGTGTGAATGCTGCACCCCTACAGCAAGAAGGTCTGGTGGCTGTATGGGGGCATTTTTCTGGCATTGTTTGAGTCTATTTATCCCTTTAGAGGGAACGGTCACTGCAGTTCCTTACAAAGTAATTCATATCACCTTTTTTTCTTTTTCCTGTGATGAAACATTCCTATCCTGGAATGGTCTCTTCCAGGATGACAATTCCCCAATCCACAGGGCACAAGGGATCACTGAATGGTATGATGAGCATGAAAATGATCTGATTATGGTATTTGCTGTTAGCAGATCTCAGCCCAATTAAACATAATGGGAGACTTTGGACCAATGTATTAGGCGTGCTGTCCACCACCATCATCAAAACACCTAATTAAGGAATAACTTTTGGAAGTATGGTGTGACATGCCTCCAGATGAGTTCCCAACACTTGTCGAATATACAGTACCAGTAAAATGTTTTGACTGGTACTGTATTCAAAGGTGTATTTTAGCTGCGCTGGCATATTGTGATAACCCAACACCTTTTTCCTTTTATTTGCTACCTGTCCAATCTCTACAGTGAAATACAGAATTAAAGTTGTCAGAATAATGTTGTGCTGTGAATTTCAACCCATTTTGAAATGTTTCCGACATGTAAATATAATTACTGTATATTCAAGCTGCAAACATGATCAAGCTGACAACTACTAAGCATGCCAGTGCATAGTAAAGTAGTACCAGTAAGGTTTACATCACCCTGGTCGAAATTCTAAATTCTATGGACAGACCTTGTTGATGCTGAGCAGCGTTGTGGCCTCAGCAGGCCTTTCAAAGCTGACAGGATCCTCGTCATCACTGGAGAGTGCGGTGGGACTCTCTGCAGGGCTCACTGTTGGAGTCACTGTTGGACTCACTGTTGGACTCACTGTTGGACTAACTGTTGGACTCAGAGGGCTGCAGGTGGGGGAAGATGGGGGAACCGGCTGCAACTTCACCTCTGGACTCCTTGGAGAGGGTAGCAACTCTGTGGGTGTCAATGCTAAGTTGGCCTAGTGAAAGAGACCAGAAAAAGCAACTCTTTGACCGTGACAAGAAGCTATTGTCTTGAATTTAACAACAAATTAAACAATATACCACACAGTCAGATTGCTATGTGGCATTCTGCATCTGACTGAGAAGTTTACTTAATAATTGAAAGCATAGAAGGCACTAAGCTAAATATTAAACATAGAAATAGAAACGTCACAAATTTGTCATATCAAGCCCTCCTCTCAAAAAGGATGGCACACTGTTGCAGAATTTTTAAAAATGATGTTAAAAACACCAGTTTACATAATTCTTTTGTAGTTCTCATCCATGTGATGCATGAAAACGTCAATGTTTACCTGCATCAGATTGATATTTTTGTCTTGCCTTGTATGACATCATCACCCCTTTGCTTTAAAATCAACATGTAGCCTTTCCTGACACAATAATCGCCTGAGATGCCCTTTGCTTTCGTGCACAACTCACAACACAACCAAATTTGAAACTTCCTGTCCTCCAACCTACTCTATATTGTAGTTAGCAACAAAGGACCCTACCTGAACAGGGGAGAAGAGTAAGAGAGAGAAACGGCAGCCCTTTTGTCCCATTACTGCCCACTGTGTCAGTGGTGACTGTGGCAGCAAGGCATCCGGTCAGGGAATAGTTTGTCTGTGAGCTCATTTGCTCATTAATCTGAGCCAATTGTGAAGGACTTAGTATAGATCCCTTCCCCGTTTTTACTCATCACTCACGCAGACGCCACTCATGCACTGACACCAGTTGGACAGTAGGGTGTGTCTTAGAAGCGAGACTTAGGATGGACAATTATGCAAGCTTTTCATGAGTAGGGAGCCTATCATGTTACATTACATTTACATTTACATTTAGTCATTTAGCAGACGCTCTTATCCAGAGCGACTTACAGTAAGTACAGGGACATTCCCCCGAGGCAAGTAGGGTGAAGTGCCTTGCCCAAGGACTCAACGTCAGTTGGCATGACCGGGAATCGAACTGGCAACCTTCGGATTACTAGTCCGACTCCCTCACCGCTCAGCCACCTGACACCACATGTTGACTTTGAGAGGATATGGAGTGTCATTCAGTTTCTAGGGACAAAACCCAACATTTTCTTCTACTTTACATAGCATAACTGTATTATCAATACTATAATCTCTCAGCATTTACAATAAATGTATAAAAGTGTCAACAATTATTGTATAAAACATGATGTGTGCCAGTGATTATGCCTAAGTTTACATATTATTAGTCATTATTCTCACAACTTAACTACCATTTCATTCTTGGACAACCCTACATTCCGGTGCCAAAAAAACTGGGAGTGTCAAAACAATTTTGGATAATAATTTCTGTTGTTTACAGTTATATATATATATTTTTTTTAGACAGACCACTCGGAAACAAATGAAGAGAAATATAAATATAAATGGATGAGGGAGCGTTTCTCCCTCTCAGTTTCTCCCCTCCCTCCTGCCTTTGACTTACACACACCCCATTCGCTATTTGATAAAGTATATGCACACAAAACCATGAACACACACACACAGCCCCTGCCGTTCTTTTATCACTGGAAGAGGTGGTGTCTGTTTCTGGTTCAGTCCCCTACTAGAGCTCGTCTGTCTTCACAGCATTACTAGCCTTTCCAGTTCCATCTACACCCTCAGGAGGACAATTGCAGAGGCAGAGTTCAGACGGTAGGGATTCCACGTAAAGAGAGAAATTGATTTAATAATTGGGTTCCTGGGTTGATTCTAAACATCTGGTTCTTTCCACAGTTTTTGACTTCCTTCCTGCAAGGCTTTTTTCTTTCTGCCTCCCTTTCTGGCATGCCCTGGACCAAACCCCAATCAGAGCTCTATTCTGGCTCAACAGACATCATGGATGACCACCACTACGAAGGTTCTCTGTTTCCCACCTCCACCCTCATCCCAGTCACTGTGATCTGTATTCTGCTCTTCATTGTTGGTGTGACTGGCAACACCATGACCATCCTCATCATCCAGCGCTTCAAAGACATGAAGACAACCACCAACCTGTACCTTTCCAGCATGGCTGTGTCTGACTTAGTCATCTTCCTCAGCCTGCCCTTTGACCTGTACCGCCTCTGGAAGTATGTCCCTTGGGTCTTTGGTGGGCTGGTGTGCCGTCTCTACCACTACATCAACGAGGGCTGCACATACGCCACCATCCTGCACATTACTGCCCTGAGCATGGAGCGTTACTTGGCAATCAGTTTCCCTTTATGGGCCAAGGTGGTGGTGACCAAGCGCAGGGTTCAGTACATAATTGTTGCTCTCTGGACCTTTGCTCTTCTCTCTGCAGCACCAACACTATTTCTGGTTGGGGTGGAGTATGAAAATGACACTCATCCAGATTACAGCACCCGCCAGTGCAAACATACCAACTATGCCATTAGCTCAGGACAACTGCACACTATGCTCTGGGTGTCTACCACTTATTTCTTCTGCCCCATGTTCTGCCTCATTTTCCTGTATGGTTCTATTGGATGTAAGCTGTGGAAGAGCAAGAATGACCTGCAGGGTCACTGTGCCATCGTCCGTGAGAGGTCCCATAGGCAGACTGTCAAGATTCTTGGTGAGTTAACCTTTTTATTATCAACTTTTTCCAAGACAGAACACAATTTCTTTTCCAGCTGACAACAAAAATGCGTACTGCATGTGGTACAAAATCTGCATTTTGGTGACGTAACTGAACTTACAAAAATTTTGCTTAGCCTAAATTTCAACTTAAACTCCAGCCAGTGATATAACTTAGTGTACACTTAAACTATTAAAAAGGTTAGTGCACCGTTCTTAACCTTTGAGTGTGAGAAAATAAGTCTAATTAATGAATGATTGTCTTCTTATGACAGCCAAATGAGCCGTTTATCTTGTTTATACTGTAATTACTGTGCCAACATATCATCTGCGTGATGTGTAGCTCTTACATGATTTCCAGGAACCTTGTTTCACACTTTAACCAGTCTCTTCTGAAGTGTGTTCATGTTTAATGAACGGTATCCTTTAATATTAATGTTGTTCATTAGCCTAGCACACACAAAGCCATAGACATAAAACATGTCGCCTTCACTGTCCACATTAGTGGGATCCTATGTTGAGATTGTCATAAATCAAAGTGAATGGAAATTGACAAGCTCTCACGCTCCTAAATGGCTTTCTAATTTTGTGGTGTCAAATTGATGAGCTCAGGGGAGATAAATAAAAAAATACGCTGAAATATAGTCTCATATTAAATATAAATATATAAACATGTGTCTGTAACACTCGTGTTTCACCGCTCACTCCTTAGGGTTCCTAACCCTGAACCTAACCCTATATTTTTGTACCTCTTCCTCTCTTTCTCTACCTGCTTCTTCTATCCTGATATGTTTTATCCTACCATTCCCTTTCTTGTTCACACTAGTGGTAGTGGTACTAGGTTTTATCATCTGCTGGCTGCCCTACCACATTGGTAGAAACCTGTTTGCTCAGGTGGATGACTACCATGAGGCCAAGCTGAGTCAGAACTTCAATGTAGGCTCCATGGTGCTCTGCTACCTCAGTGCCTCCATCAACCCAGTGCTGTACAACCTCATGTCTACCAAGTACAGGGCCGCCGCTCGCCGACTGTTCCTGCTCTCCCACAGACCTCAACAAAATCAACATTTCCAGAGACAGCTTTCTGTCAGGGAGGACATCACAACCCTCAATGAGACCCTAACTGGGGTGTAGTATGATAGCCTGCTGCCCAGCTGCAGTCCATAATGCTCCAGGTCTCCTGAGACATGGGTTATCTCCTAAGAGGCTTACCAATACCTAGATTCAAAACACACCCAAAGCCACAGCAGCCAGAAGAGATTGTGTCAATCAGAGGTCCCATCTCAATCTTCCACTATTACCACAAAGAATGTCTGTACTATTGTATATGTTTACGGTGACATTGTGTTATCATATAGTCTTGTATTGTGTGGATTTGAATATATATCCAGTTTTGAATTATTTCATGATGGTTACATATATTAACAGTAATAGCATATTTACGCATTGGGTAATTTCTGTAAACCAAATTTAGAATATTCTTGATGTTACTTCGGATGATGATTGGCACAGCTATTGCATTTCATATTTTGTTCTCTGTTTTCATGCAGTTACATATCATGGAATTCCCTTGGTTTTTACTCGAAAATCCTGCTCATAACTGTTTATTGTATGTCAGAACAAATAATTTCCATGAACTAATTGTCATATAAGCACTCATCTAAAGTAATATTAGTTTGTTGGATATGAACAGCATGTGTTATGAATTAATATTTATTTGGAAAAGGTATATTCAAGGTTTGTTGTCCCTCATTTACAGTTCCCCCCCTTAATTGAATTTAGTATCATGAAAATATAATAATTGTGGACTGTGTGTGTAGATATAATATGTGGTCCACCTGAGCCCAGAGCCTATCTATGGCTGCTGCGTGTGTACTGTCTACCAGGTGTAATCTGACATTATAATTGTATTACCTGGTCCTGGAGCAAGATTTACACTGGCAGGCAAGGACTCCACATCCCCATATTCACCGCAACTGCTGTTCTTAATGCGTGATTGAAAGAGGAAAAGGATACTTATTGCAGAAAGAGACATGTTGTATTTGTGTCATTATTTATTCATGTATTTATTCTCTTTTGTTTGTCATTTATTTATTTTGGATTAGAGATTAAAGCATAAAACTGACATTTTAATTTGTGCTGAGGTTATACAAATCTCATGATCCTCATGAAACCACCAACAATAAAGTGATAATCATTTGTCTTTGTTTTTTTACAGAAGGGTTTCACAAAACCCTTATACCCTTGTAGGATGTTTGGTGCTTTCAGTGTCAATCTGTGAAATACCTGGTGCCTCATTTCTAAATTGCGTATATGTACAAAAAGTTTGATTAATTAACACATTGGCTGTTGTCTTTATGCATGCTCAGTGCACACTAATGATGTATAATACCATGATCTAAATCTTGGTAGCACAGATGCAAATTGCGCCTGTCAAAACGGCACTGTCACGTGGCAAATACTTCTGTCAAAATTGTCAATTTTTTTTATTCTGCTTCCACAATGTTTGTGGATATCAGTGAGATAGCATTTATCATAGGGGTGGAATAATTGTATCATTTGGAAAAGGTGCATAATTTCCCTGTCAATCATAATTTCACTCAGAAAAGATCTTTGCTGCATGGTGTAAGGTGCCCATGTGCAAGATGAATTGTAAAAATCCTACAGTTAAAGCTTCTATTGACATACTAATAAGCCAACCATAAATGTTAAACATTCCCGTTTTAGTGAACAATGTTGATATTCAATGTTGACGTGTTGTGTCACCTGGTAGCCTGATTTCCTTAAATAGACCGATAAAGCCTATAAAACAGCTGCTACCCATAGTATTGGAAAGATCAGTCATTGCCAAATAATTACTGAATGATCGTCAAACTGTAAGCATTACTGTAATAAATCATTCCTTTGTAAACAGCAAGTATGTTCCCAAGGATGGAGGGTGCAGTCACCTTAGTCAGATTTTACACCTATAACATTGAAGAGAAAGCTCTTGCCAACATTTATTTTGGAAACTATTGTTCACTTTTCAACAGACAAAACCACATAATTGTACATGTGCACACATCATTTAACTAAACTACATGAATGTCATGTACACACATTCACATGTAATTCACATGTGAACATTATGATTTGACAGAATCACATACATTTAACTTTTGTGTGCCTTCAGTATTTAATAAAAACTAAAACACATAATTTTCACGTTTGCATGTGTTTCACTTGTCACTTATCATGTGCATGTGTGCTTACACATGATGGACACATTGTCTTGTGTTTAAAGTAAACCAATACCTCCTTTTCACTGTGCATTTGTGCTATAATAAATCAACAAGTCCCTAACCCCACTGGTCTCAGCAAGTCATTGGTTAAAGAGAGTAAGCTCTCAGGTAGGCTATATCCAGTATGACAGTTTATCATGAAACTGTAATTCTGAAGTGAATTAAAAAAAAATCAGAAGTCTACAATGTATCCAATTCTAAAGTGTTTTTACTTCTGTAGCAATGTCGGTAGCACTGCACTTAGCCTTTGAGTAGCTAGGTGGTGGTATTGTATTATATGGTGTTGGTGTGCATGTGTTGTGTATGTAAACAGGTGGGTGTGGCGCATAGTCTATACATGGGACAGTTGTGATGAATCGCTCTGTGTCCTAGTCTACGGTCGTGTTTTTGTCATTGTCCGTTTATGCATGCAGTCTGTAGCTGAATAATACATTTTACTTAAGCATACTGACACACATTCAAATATGTAAATGTGTTGCAGCTTTTTTAACATGTGAACAGGAGACAACACATAGTCTTATATGTGTTTAAGAAAATAAAGGAGGCATTGCATTGTTGCACATTTTGTCTTTAGTCTCCAATATAAATGGCTGCTGTAATTTCAGAAAAACACCAGATGTCCCTCTGCTCTACATTTTCATGCCCCGAAGCTTTTCCCGGCACAAACAGTAAGAAAGCCCTAATTCTTCACAAGGTAGCAGCATGCTCTTGCCTGTTCTAGACACAGTTATTAAAGAGTAACTCCCCAATTTCAGCCACAGTCCACTCCTTCAAATTGTGAAAATATTATTTCTGATAAAAGATTGTGGGATTTTGGCCCAATGATGCATGGAGAAGATCTCAAGGCAGAGCATACTGCAGGATGATGTCTTTGAAGTAAGCAGGGCCCATCCATGCAAATAACAGTCAAAATCAGACTGTGCAAAGTAGACAAAGTGTTTAGCAATGCGTGAATATTAACCATAGGGGTTTAATCAAAAATTACAAATAAAGGTTTTTTATGTTCAGTTAGTTATTAAAGGTACAATGGTTTGGATTTTTTCTATAAAGAGTTTTGTTCCTTATAAACATATTGTGTATGCTAATGAGGCCCTCTGAGAGTTGACTAGTAACACAGACAGCTCAGTGTCAGTAGAATGGCAATTTATAATTTTTGGAGCGTGCCGCTACTTTCCAGTAAATTATGTTCCAACAATCCTGTTCCAGCCAATCGCCTTCGGCGATGCATGCCTTCCTACTTGGCTTATTTTGTGAAACAACTTTCAATCAAACTAGAACTGGAGGAAAGCTAACTGTTCAGAGAAGAATTGGGGGCGCCGTTTCTCATTTTCAACTTATTTAATAATTTTATGTTACCTATTGCAGCTTTGAGGTAGCTATACATATGACTGCACACAGAAACGTTCCAACAACATAAAAGTTAAGTGGAAGCCCATGGAGCCCAGTTGATGGCCACTAAAAACTGACAATATGCACATATTCCTGTCAAATCTGCATAGATCTGGATTTCTCGTCACCTTCGCAATGCATCTCAGAATGACACACAGAAGAAGGTACATGATTCCAAAGAAAAAATTAAGGGGCAACATGTCTCACGATTTGTTCCAGTGGATACCACCAAACTCACTTCTGTAATTTTATTTAATCATTTTCTGTCAACATTTACAAAAACACGTGACTCCCCGTTGCAAGTCACGTGTTTTTGTAAATATTGTTGTGCTTATGTGCTGAGGTTTTTGTCTGTTCCCACACTGTACTCCTCTAGGAGCATTGTCTGGGCATAGCCTTTTTCTCTCCTCCTCTCTCCTCATGTTATGCTGTAACTTTCTAGTTGGCGCCGAAAATGGCCGCCTAGGTAGGCTCTCCTGCCAAAGTAAATTCCTTGTCTGTGCAAACTTTCATGGCGAATAAAAACCCATTCTGATTCTGATTCTCTGCCTTTTCCAAAAGGCTTTGTCTTAGTGAAAGTACGTAACTAACAGTGCAGATATCAGAAAACACAAATTGAGACATTCAAGAATTATAAATCTTTTATTGTGCATGGATCCATTGTATATATCATGGCTATACAGATACACTTTAGATACATATCTATGATTATACATTTTCCCATTACGAACATTTTAAAGTGATATGTCTGGTAATATGTATAGTATAACAAATTTTCATTTTGGAATGTAAGGTGTATGAGGTAACTGCAAACATTAAAATTACATAAAAATGGTCTCTTTTTTGTGCATATTTTATTTCTTTTGTTGCGTTTTTGTTTATCTCAGACAAAGGTAGTTACCTGCGGCGAGGTGTTATAATGGCACACTTTGCAATCACTATCAAAAATAGGAATTTGAGTCTTTAAATGACAAAAAGAAGACATTTGCAGAATGCCTGGTCGACCAAATCATGTAATTATCTAAAGACTTTTGCAAGATACCTGTGATTCATAACGGTTGCAACAGCAATAATTTGCCCATACCAAATACAACACTAGACCCTATTGTCAGACTACAACACTGAAAATTCAGTATTTGCACTCTGTTACAAAGACTTAACACACAGAGAAAAGGCCAAACTTAGATTCACAGGAAATACATAAGTTACACATTTTGTATCTGTTGTTTGCTTTTCATGTTTCATGAGTGCAGATTTTTTTTTCTCTGGATATAATTAATTTATATAACCTTCATTACAATAAAAAAATATACTTCACACAAGTATGACCTTAAATAAAGAAATCAAAAATTCACAAATTAATGCCTAGAACTATGCCAAATCTCATAATTATGCATGTTTTCCTGACACAAAACCTAAATTGCTAGAAGTTAAAGTAAACAGTATAGTTTTCTAGACTAAAACAAAATTCAAAACCTGAATTAAGAGAATGCTCCCAGGTTTATACCCCATATACTAGTAAATTATCTGAAGCAATTGGTTCTCAAACGGTTTTCTTTAAAGAAATAAGCCATTTCAGCAACATGTGATACTACTTTTAAAACATTCCAAACACAGATAGGGCTTGAACAATCTGAAGATATGTTGAATAAAATGCATCACAAGACCAAGACGTTTTAGGTCAAGGTATTCTTTAACTAAGGTGCAAAATCAAATACTGGAAAAAATCAGATAAAGATAAGCATACATTTTTGTGCTGAACAAAAATAATTTGGATTAAAGCAGCTGCATGATTGTAAAAACAGGCTACAGTATAAATATATTATAGTAAAATAAACCATCATGTTTATGTTGTGTTATGTTTGGTTTTCGATACTGAGCAATTTCTATAACAGGTCCTTGTGTCTTGCTGTACAAAAATATACTAAAATGTATCCAGTCATTTTTGCATCCTTACACATTCTGAACATCAAAAAAGTTGGAAAGTGCTAAATTAAGGTTCTATAATGTGAACAAGACTGTATATCAATTTGTCTTCTCTCAGTACAGCCGTCTAATCTCCAGTAGGAATCAGTAGGCCTCTAAAAGGCTCCTCCTGCCTGGGGATCACCATGACATACCTTTGGATCTCAACAGACTGCTGAGCACCCACCAACCAGGTCCCTTGGTCAAACACCAACCAACAACTTACTCAATCAAGATCTGTTTCACATAAACGTAAACATAAATAATGACTAATGATACATAATATGATCGACAATTACATGAGTCCAAGTCTGTTAGTTTTTTCAACAACAGTATCCCTACTGCTTTTAAGTCCCTGTTGTGCAGTATAGCCAATTACACTGGAATTTTAACTGTAATTGAAAAGGAGGCCGTTGTGAGGGTGTTGGGGTGCAAAAGACAAAAAGGTATCATTTGCTCTCTTCTGTTCAGGTAATCCCTCCACCCACCCCTCACACTGCTAATTCTTCAGGTGTGAAAACACAAACACAGTGAGAAAATACAACAGAAAAAAAAAAAAAAAAAGCTGTAACCCTGCAGCTGGACAGGAGCTCATTTAATGACAAAGTACTGGATGACGAAAGCAATGAGGATGGAGATGACTGCGAAGAACATAAGGAGGAGAGCGGCACACTGCTCGTCGGTCAGGCTACGCCTGGGTCTGGCTGACTCTGCACCAGCTCTGGGCCCAGAGCCACTCAGGCCACTGCCTGCTGCGACCTCACTGCGCTGGGGGAAGAGAGTCACCGTGGGGCTGAAGGGCCCACTCAGCTCCGGGGCCTCCTGGCACTGCCGAATGGCACACACTCTGAAGCGGTACTCGCTGCTGGGCTGCAGGTTAGGGACTGAGAACGATGTGGCACAGCCTTTGTACATCTGCGAAGCGGGAGACAGGATGTCAGGTTGGACACTTCAGTCTCTAAGTGCATCGTTGGTTCATCTAACTCACCAGGCTCCCTTTTCATGAAGTTATGGCTGTACGGAATTTCCATAACTTTTCTCTTTAAGTACATTCTAAATATAAACATAAAATACAACTTGAACACACAGCTGGCCAGAGGTGTTAAAAGTGAACCCTGTGGGAACCCTGCCAGACCCCTTAACCAGATGCAGGCTGAAATGTCGGGATGTTGTGATGAGGAATAAAGGTCCAATTGAAATGAGATCTTTTTCTCAACATCTAACACCTACATTATAACAGGGGTGGCAGCAATATGCATTCTGTGGAATATATACTTTGGCAACTGAGAGCAGGCAAAGAGAGGTACCTGTTTAAACTCAGAATTTCCCATCATGCACTGCAGGGTGTAGATTATTGGGTCTCCCTTCATGGGCAGCAGAGTCTCCCAGGTAACCTCGCAGGAGTGGTCTTCTAGACGCTCCACTCGGGGGGCTAGTAAAGAGAGAGCATAATGAACTACCAGACAACATTAAAAAACAATGAATCAGAGGTTGTCCTATTCAGGAAAAAACAAACATGTTAAACTAGTGCAGGAAAGACACTGGCCACAGCAGTGAACTAAGGATCGGTTACCAAACCTTTCACTGGGGCAGGAGGAGAGCGTGGGGTGGTGAATGTGTAAACATTGGAGAAAGGCCCTTCGCCTGCCTCATTAAAGGCCTGGATGCGGAACGTGTAAGAGGTAGACTCATTAAGTCTCTGGACTTTGTGAGTGTGGCATGGTCCTCTGTACAAGGAAACAAATCTACACAATGAGAGAGAGAGAGAGAGAGAGGGGAAAACAATGACAAAAGGGTGTGAGTAACAAAACAACTGGTATAAAGGAAACCATTATCATGACGCATCTGTCGAAAGATGACCAAGGAATTTTCTATATTTCTATTTGCGAACATCACAAAGGCTTTCACAATATTTCATCCGAAATGGCTGATCATGTCTGAGACGTGTTAAGTGTAAATTTCTCTCAGAGATGGATTCATTGCTGGCACTGTTGAACACCGCAGAGCAGATCACCAACCTGCCATTCTTGTCCTCCATTTGCAGCTGGTACTGGAGGGCGTCCGAAGAGGCTGCCTTGGCCGGCCCCTCGCCCCACTTGAGCCTGAGGGTTTGGTGGCTGAAAGCGGTGCACTCCAGGCGGGGGGGCAGAGGGGGCAGCGGCTTGGTCTTCAGCTTAAAGGTGTGACTAAAAGGCCCCGCACCCAGGCTGTTTAGAGCCTGGATCCTGATCCTGGAAAAAAAAAAGGAAAGACTTCAATCACAAACACAAAAGGAAACGCTGGGTTTCTGAGCCCTGAAGCAAGTTAACTGTTAAACGGTGCATCTTTTAACCCCGTCATAGACTTTGCTTGTTGTTTGTAGCGCTGGGTGACGAGCCGGTAAAGCCTACCTGTAGCTGGTGTCAGGCTGCAGGTGTTGTATGATGTATTTGGTGACAGGGCCAACAGCAATGGGCTGGCGCTCTCCCAGGTCAATCAGGTAGGACGTGATCTCAGCCCCGTGGTCACAGGGGGGCTCCCATCGCAGGCCCAGGCAGCTGGAAGGGGAGTAGAGTGGAGGGGCCGGGTTCTCCTCCTCCTCCTCCTCCTCGTCTTCCTCCAGGTCCAGGGAGGTCTCGTACCCTCTGAGCTCAGCCTCCTTCAGGGCGTGGATGCTGCTGATGGCGGCAGGGACGGAGCACGGCGTCTGACACAGCACCGCCTCGCTGAAGGCTCCCACGCCGGCCACGTTCACAGCCTGCAGGTGCCACAAGCACACACGACACGTCACATGATTCTCAATGATCTCTAGTTTGGTTTCCGCTGTATGACTTCCTCATGTGGACAGTGACAGAGCAGGACACCTTGTCTGACGTAGCTCATTGTGTATTGACCCACCTGAACCCGACAGAAGTAGGATGTGGCAGGGAACAGGCCCTTCATCTCATGGCTGAGACTTGGCCCGCTGTAGCAGATCTGCATGCTCCCCTCCATGGCCCCCCACTCCACACGGAACTCCGACACAGGGGCACCGTTAGACGGGGGGGCCTGAAAATGCAGAGGTCAGCGTTAACACAGAACAAACTTCAATAATAAAAATACATCAACTTTATTCTTATTAAAGTATTAAAACATTTTTTACAAGTACAGGTACTAATTTAAAACCATTTATCAAAGTGAGGATGGATGTATGGCCCTACCTCCCAGCTGATTACGGCGCAGGTGGGGGACTTGCAGTTGATGTGGGGAGCCTTGCAGGTCTCAGGGGCACCTGGGCCTGTGGTCACCTCACAGCGCTCTGACAGGGAGCCATACTATTTGACAAGACAATCACCCCACACATACCTTAGAAGATTAGTCATCATTTCCTCACCAAAGTACATACATAAATACAGGAAGAACATAAAATACTTTTTTTTTTTTATCAGATATTTCTCACCCCAGCCTTGTTAGCTGCACGGATGCGAAAGTTGTAGGTTCTGCCAGGCAGCAGGTTCACCACAGTGCAGTCCGGCTCAGGGCCCTGATAGACCTCCCGGCTCTCCTCAGCACCATGTGACCCACACAGCTCCACGCTGTAGGAGGACACTGGGCTGCCTCCATCATCCTGAGGTGGGCCTGATACACACACACCATCACACCATCAAAGCTCCACAAATTTAGGCCGGCACTGCCTGGAAAACGCAGACAGCTCAGCAAAGATAAACACATACACACTCAGCTCTGAACACTACCCCGAGGTACTAGACAGCAACACAAACACACCCACTAATAGAAGCTGAACAGCACCTCCACATGTGGGATGGCAGACTAGTGAGTGACTCACCCCAGCGCAGCTGCACCTCCTTGGCTCTGGACTTGCCCACCACCCGGGGGGGCTGGCACGGCCCGGGGGGCACAGCAGGAGTTTGGACTTGCAGAGCCTCCGACAGCTTGCGCGTGGAAAGATATACAACAATATTCAGTCAGCAAAGGAGAAACTCACCATATCAGCTGTTAACACAAACTCATGTTTGAGCATAGACCCACACATTAAGTCTATAAAATGTTAACATACACGACTGTCATTGCACAAGCTGTGCTTACTGATATTATTGGCTATTATCCCATAACAGATTCTCCAGTTATGTGACAAACAGTAGGGAACATGTGAGTGCTGGGTCACGTTTTGCCGATCCAGAGAAAACAAGAGCTTGCCAACATGACTCATGTAGCTTGACAAGCTCACATTATGAATAAATGCATGCAGTAACGGCTGACAAACACATTCATGGAGATGGGCTGTGAAGTCAGCTAATTAGGAGAAGACTGATCTGATGCATGCAAAGAAAGTGCAATGATTAGAAATCTTGGTCTTGAAGAGGTGTAGTGTGCTCTCACACAGGAGAGAAGCTGAATGACTATTTCTTATTAGATTTTCCCTATACTGTCCAAAAATAGACATCATGTGCGTAGCTGGAATTACTCATGTCTAATTTATCAGACCTATCCAGGGAATAGATAAGATGCACTTGTGGTTTTATGAGAGCTTGACCACTCTCTGGTCATGGCATTCTACTGAGAAAGAACCTCAGTAATAACCAGTGCAAAGAGAATACCAGTTTCCAGTTAGTGAGTGGAGCTGTGTGGATGGTTCTGGCCACACCTGAAGTTAATGAGTGAGAGCGTGTGTGTGTGTGTGCGCGCACGCTGGTGCTGGATGACTCACCGGGCTCTGCCCGCCCTCACTCATGCAATAGACTCTGGTCTGGTAAAAGCAGCCGGGCTTAAGACTCTCACACACGTACTCCATGGCTGGCCCTGCGTAAGCCAATTCCCATGACAATCCTGCAAATAAAACAAACACAATTATTTACATTAGTGGTAGTACATGTACTGCATCTGCTTGGAACTTGCCCACCCACAGAATATTTAATAACTGTCTTCACGTACCACTCAGACCATCAGAAACCTCCAAAATGTATTTGGTTATATTGGCTCCACCATTGTCTTTAGGGGGTTCTAAAAACAAACAAACATATAAATCAAATGCTACAGCTTCAAAATGTATACAGTATATGCGTGATATTGCAACGGGAAAATGTGCGCTAACTCATGTGGATATCAGGACTCAAGAGACAGTATACATCATGAATCAAGAGACAGCATAATGGATCAAGAGCTACAGTAATCATTGTGGAAGGTCCACTCTGAGGATAATGGTGATCACGCCAGGCAGTGATCCTGTGAGTGAAGCCTGTGTGCATGTAGCGGTGAGGGCCCCTACCCCAGGCCACCCTGAAGCTGTTGGGCAGTACCCTGCCCCTGATGGCCGGTCTGGAGGGGCTGCAGGGGATGTCTGGACACGTGGTGAACTCTGCCACCACACTGGGGTTGCTCTTCCCCTCAGAGTTGTAGGCTACCACCTAGTGGACAGGCAGTCGGGGGGGGGGGGGGGGGGAGACAAGCACAGTCATCGATGGTGAATTACATTTACTACCTGTCCTTAAAAACTCCAGGAGGAAGGTAAGGTCATTCAGGGATGTTTGGGGGAGGAGTAGCACACTGAACCGGCAACATTATCAAACAGTTTAGCTCCATAGATCCACCCATCCACTTCATGTTGCACAGCTCAAAGGAAGATTAACAAGGAACGAATGCAAAAGACTTAAGAAATCTGGCTTTGTTCACATCCTGCTCACATCCTCATCACACGGTGGATTTGAACATCTCCCTCTGTGCATCCCAAGCTTATCCACGTACGGTATCAATACATTAACTGCCCTCATGCTGGGCTGCTGTATAATTGGGTTGGAGATAGAGTGATTCCTTCAAACACTTGTATACACTCCCATCATGAAGGCACACAGATGAAGCTTTAAGGAAACGAATGTTGTTTTGGTTTCGGGTGCAAGCTTATGCAATGCCTTGCTTTTGTTCATTCTGATGAAGGAAGTCTGGATCCTTCCACCAACGCTGGGGATGTGGTTATCAGTGAAGGACTGGGGAAAGTATAACCAACCTGATATCAGCCTGAGGAGGGGAAACACAGGGAACCGAGAAAGCTTAGTAAAATGGTTCAGCACATTGGTTGAAGGATGGTGTCAGGCAGGTGGGTCCATTAAAGGAGATATCGTGCAGCTAGTTTGTCTGCTGGCAACTGCCAACCACCTGTAGCCGTGATCTTTAACCCTCACAGAGACTGGCAAAAGAATGTGTGGCTCCTTGTTACAAATCATCAAATCTACCTAATCAATGGGTTTCCTTTGTGTTTTCACGGTCATGGAGTACTCATGTTGATGGGGGCCTGCAACCCTGCTGCCCAGCACTACGAGACTAATGCCATTACAACATAGCAGACAGAGGAGTCATAGGGCTGCCGTGCTCCTTGCAATCACTCACCCCTCCCTCCCTCCCGCCTCTGGGCTTCAGCCATTCTCTTCCACACTAGACGCCCAAGACAGCCAGACAGCAGGAGACAGCTACACCGAGCGGCCGTCTTAATTAAGCAGGTGGATCACAATAGACTCAGCCACACTGCAGCACTCTCTTACCCGGAACTTGTACTTGGTACTCCTGTGGAGGTGCACGACTGTCTTGGAGAGCTCATCACCATCGTAGCTTGGCTGGAAACCATATCCCTGTGACACAGACGGATAAACAGGGATGAAAAGAACACTGAATACCTGGGTTCTTAGAACCAAGTCGTGAAATACAAAAACAATGCAGTGATGACTACTGTAGAGACATACAGTAGGGTCCAAAAGTCTGAGACCACTGGTCAATATACCATTGTGTATATGGACTTTGGACTGTCTCTTTCCATGGCAGTAGGCTTTATGGAAGTAGGCTTTATACATATTGGCTGTGTAATTGGGATGAAGATGTGTATGGGTGCTCACCGAGCCTTCCTCCTCCATCTCCAGAATGTAGAAGATCTCATCCTCCTTGGGGGATCCTGGAGGTCTCTGCCACTGTAGGTTAAGCCAGGTGACCCCAGCCTTGACCAGATCTGGAGGAAGTGGGGGCGACGGAACACTGCACGAGGTGAACAAGTCCACCGCTTCGCTGAACTCACTAATGAGGGAGAGAAATAGTGTAAGGGGCAGGATGAAGTGAAAACACATGTAAAGACAGAACCACAGTTGAGTTTTTTTCCCCCACACTTTGTCTCATACCTAACACCCATGTCATTTTTGGCTGCAAGACGGAAGGAGTATCTGGAAGCTGGTGAAAGCTTGGTAACTCGATACTGCTTCTGAGGTCCATAGTAGCACTGTTCAAACACCCCGGTACCCTTACCCTGCAGGGAATCAAATCAGCTGAGTAGGGGAGCAAGCAATCAATCTTGGTTTTGATTTAGATAGCTTCCAACTGCAAGTGAACTTACCTCATCCCATTGAAGAACATAATTTTGGATTTTGGAACCGTTGTCACATGGAGGCTGTGGGTAGACATGCAGATTAGTCTCACTGGGCCATTTCTTCGATCAACTAAACTGTGTGAACACGCACTGCCTACCTTCCACTGGACAACAATGGTGCTCTTGGTCCCGCTGGCCTTTCTTGGGGGGTTCGGGAGGTCTGGCTCACAGCTCAGAGTGGTGAAGCTCACAGCCTCAGAGGGGTTACCCTGTAAACAGTTACATACAGCCAGGACCCTGGGAAAGGGAGAAGCACCCATAAACGTTGGCCAACAGCTACAGATGTTTCTTGTTGAATCCGCGGATTAATACTTAAAGAAACGTAACGTACAACAACATACTGTGGGGGAGGGGGGGGCTGTGCTCATGTGCTCATTGGAATGTTGATGTTCTTGTCAAGAATTACAGTCAATGTTTGGAAATGTGTACTTTATATCATCAATCATGAACCATTAATCAATCTAATGACAGTGTTTTACGTCAGTTTATATAATGTTTATACATTTATCATATGGTTAAACAAAGATAACCAAGAATGAGGGCTTTGGTTAACTGTGGCTAGCCAACCAGTTAATGCTTGTCTTTCTTTTAATGTTTTTGAAATATAAGATTGGTAAGGCTAGTCAGCTGCTCTTGTTGACATACAGATGAAGCCATGAACAGCCTGTGTTAGTGTCCGTACCATTCTTTTGTTAGCAGCTATGCCACTGCAAACCAACACGATGCAGTACAATATTTTTCGTACGGGCTCAAATTGGGTATTCGCATCATTGATGAAAGCCACAATGTACTGAATAAGTAATACAATATTAATCCATAATAATTATATAAACATCAAGAGTCCTTTCCTGGACAAGGCTATAGTCAGGGCTTGGGGCATATTCTAAATGGCAGTTTACATTTGATCGAATTACGGTTGTCACGTAGGAGTGGAAAAAATATTGATCTCAAAATGTTGAGTGGATTTTAAAGTGGATTTACACAGTAATAGTTACACTGTCTGGCAGGAAACTGCACCCACAAGCAGTTGATTTTGCTCTTAATATATGTTTTATTATACCTACCATAGCGCCACAAATTCTCAGAAAATCCAATGAGAAACAAAGTAGATGATATTGAGTAAGTGGAAACTGTACCTCACATGATAGTCTGTTGCTGGTCTTAGGTCTTCTAAAGTTGCACTTAAATCCTCCCCACTATATAGAAAGAAAAGAAGCACGGTCCACAACGTTACACACAGAAAAGAACATGTTCCTTTTCCCCCTGTACTATATCTAAAACCATACATTATTTTCCCAATGTCCTTTGATTGACATATTTCTGCCTCCTAAAGCTAGTCAGAGGAGCCCCTTCTCACCTGCAGGTGCTTCTGTAATTCCCATCTATGCCATTGTAGGAGATGGAGACCTGGTAGCTGAGTGGCTCAGGGGAGCTGCCCTCCTCCCTTTCAGGCATGCTGGGGGCGCTCCAGGTCAGCACAGCACCTCGGGCCTGGATGTCTGACACCTGGGGCACAGGTGAACTAAAGCATGAGTTAACACAACCTCTTGGATTATGATCAAACAAATGATCCACATGAGATGCTAGGACCCATTATTCAGTGTTAATGTTAGATTGTTATCTTCAACTGAATGTCATTTATTTGGAAGAATTCCTTTTACTGTTTGGAGGAGGAGGTAAACAATAGCCTGGAGTCAGGGGGGAGCAAGTCATACAGGGAAGACCTCAATCAGACCACGTCTGCACTGGTCCCTTCCCCGTTTCTTGGGGTCACACTGCACATTAACTGCAATTGAAAACACTATATATCCTTTACTATCATATATTTACAATACTTATACTATCAAATCTTATGTAAGATTAAGCGACAGTCAAGTGAAGAGGTTTGAATCTTTCAGAATGCACCTTGTAGCATTTGTCTTCTGCAGAGTATAAAAGGTTTAGATTGCCGATTTGATCATCATATAACAATGGATAAATATATGTAAATGAGTACTCACAACTGGCTTACTGATGGTACCTAGCAGAGCTTGCAGGGCCCGGGCATCTTCATCGAGCTCTACATAGAGAACAGTGGAAAAATGCATTAGGCAAATGTTCCTATTTTGTGCACTAGGTACCTGGGTAACCTCTCGGATACACCATAACAAAGGGCATGTTGAAAATGTTTGGGGCTCAGGGCCAATGCATTTTGATGGCTTTCCATTCAGTCAACCGCCCCAGATTAGCATTGTTCCAGGGTTAGGCCTTATGACTGAAGAGCGGTGAGAGCTCATGTAATCAAGCCAAATGTCGGAACTCGGACTCTCTCACTGTCAACAGCTGCATCAGTTTGCAAGACTTCAACTCGCGACAGCTCAAGAGGATAACGCTGCCCTAGTCCTCACCTCCTTGGTCTCCGTCTTGTCCCCTGCCCGCCTGCTTGCCTGTCCCCGTGTTGCTGGCCTGCCCTGGCTCCAGCTCCGGGCCTTTCCCCCCCACCCCATTGTGAATGTCGAGTGTGGTAGGGCTTAGGCGGTTCTTCTGCGGTGAGGGAGGGGGGCTGTCCTTCATCTGACCCCCTCCTCCTCCCTGGCGCTCCTTGAGCTTCTTTTGCAGGCGTTCGTATGTTTTGCTCGCCCTTTCGTCCCTGTGAACAAACGGCGGGCGTCCATGTGGGGAGTGAGAATCTGCGGAGGCTGGGAGAACAAACACACAGAACACTTACATCCACGTGGGCACGCACAGAGACAAATACAAAACAAAACACAACCTGCTCTTCCGAACAGGAGTCAAAGAGGGAGCAGTCCAGTTCAGGACCGGGCTCACAGAGGAGCTTCAGGTGAAGACAGAGTTCAAAGTTACTACTTACTACCGTTTCAGCTCAGCTGAAGCTAAGGATATCAAAGTTAGCTACTACAGCTTAACTGTGCACATACAGCTTAAAATAACTGGGGGCTTTATATCAATACAGAGAAAGAAATATAGACAGAGAGAGAGAAAAGACAACATGCATGAGATAAACATTATTATAGATAGGGGTCCAAGCCCCAGAGTTTTTTACTTTAAAATCTGATTAACAGCCATGTATTATTGAATTAATAAATTGGAAGAGTGTGGTATATTACAAATACCCTTGGGTTGTGCTGTGGTAACAAAAAATGCAATTGTAAAAACGTACACTAGCTCTTGTTGCCTTGCTGTGAAACATAAATTGTAACAAGTTAGTGGAGCAATGTGTTATGCCAACTTACCCTGCTCTGAGTAGATGTGAGCTGGGTGGTACTGGGAAATGTACTGGGAGCCCATGTCGCCTACCCCTCCTGCCATGCCCGTGTAAAGGTGGGGATGAGGGGGCATCATGGGCGGGTGGGGGATGAAGGCCGACAGATGGGCATGGGGGGGAGGGTGGTGTAGAGGGGAGTGGCCCCCTGGGTGGAACTCTGGCTGCTGAGGTAAGACCAGAACACGCCGTACTCCATTCTCTTCTATGATCTGAGAGAAGGAACAGGAGAGAACGGACTCACACTTTGACAACTGACACATTTTTGGAGACATCACAGGCTTTAACACTGGTTGGAAAAGAAATGCCTGGATGGCAAAAAGTCTACCTGTGAAACGTATCCAGGAGGCACATAGATTGGAGGCACTGAACCATTTGGGGACATCATGGGAACCTGAGCAGGACCTGTAAGTCAGATGAAAATAGCCTACTGAAAGGTCTGTCTACTATAGATGCTGTCATTATTATTCCTCCACAGCACAGAATGAACTAGATGTGACTAACTTGGAACACTGTCGGGTCAGGTACACACATTTTGCGGGGAAAAACAGTCCTTCAAAAAGGCAACTTACACCTCAACCTTAGAAAGGAAACGAATATAGAATAGCATAGGCTTTTCTAAATGTCTCTGTAACCTGTAAAACATCCTCTCTGCAGTCTGGGAGGTATAAGGCTTCTTTCATTGACATGGTAGAGGTCAACAGGAGACCTTTGAAGGCCGTCTCGGGAGACTGGCCAGTATAATTGATAGGCAATGAGTCACTTTGCTAACTTGGATTGAATTCGCCAGCAGAAAGAGGGTCTGGGGGACAGCCACCTGAACGAATGCTGCTAATCACACTCAACAGACTCGGATTACAATGCCCATTGTGTGTGAGAGGTTAATACACACTGCCTAGTCTTTTGACTGTTTGCAGATCTCCAGCACACCTGCCAGTTGGAAGCACCTCCCACTCAATACAACACAGCTCTGTGACGAATCACAGTGATTCCATACAATCCTGTTAACAGTTACAATGTAACAAATGTGCCGGAGAGGAAATCCAAGAAGAATTTGGGTTGTGGGGTACGGTGAAAGGGAGGACGAAAGGAGACTCGAGTGTGAGAGGGAGACGTGTGGAGCGAGCTGGATGGGGGGTGGAGAAGAGAGAATAGGAAAAAAAAACACCCACTCTTTTACCTCAGACTGACGCACGAGTGCTGACAGGGATCAGACACAAAAGGCCACATCCCCCTCCCCCTGAGCATCAGCAGCACTGACGTGGCAGCACAGAGACAGCCGTCCAGAGGAAGCAGCACAGAGAAAAACATCAGGGCTCTACAAATGGCAGGCTGAGCCAAGAATAACCACAAACAAACCACACTCCTGGGAGTGTAAACACTTTAGGAACACATCATCTTCAGTCAACAGCACATCACCCTCCCAACCTGGCCTCTCAAATAGGTGAGAAGGGGCAGAGGTTACCACTGGGAGAGGAGTGGGATAATTATCAGCACATCTCACATCATGTTGGGAAATGATTGCTGGACCACATTAAAAAGATACATATCTCTTTTCTGACACAAATTTCACACAACGTAACCAGAACCTGGACACATTTTTTTTGCAAAGAGATAATCCTACAAAAAAGTAATTACCAGCATCACCAAGACTAAACTGATAACTGGTCTGGCAGCAGAGGGAAATTAAAGGGATTATCTTCAGAACAACGGTTTATATTGTAACTCTATGAAGAATAGACAGTTAGTTGTGAGGGTGCAAAGTGGACTTCCCAAACTTTAGCCATGGCTTCTGTGCCCTTCTGTGCCCTATGAGACATCAATATGGCTCTAACACAGGGACCAAGAAGGTGGGCATACTTATTTCAGGCAATAATATTGTCTCTCGATGGACCTACTCATCAGCCTATAGAAGCACATCAAATTGGAAGGAAGTGGAGAGGGAGTCTGCTGGATTATTAGTTAATAAAGTGTTTTCCCAAATAGATAGGAGCGTGGGTACGTATAGGCAATGACAGAAGACTAATTTACGGAGGTTCTAATTACAGCCCACTTAATTAAAGAAGGGGGTCTGATTAATAGAACAAGACCTTGTGATAAAAGTACTGATTACGTATACCTTTCCCCATTTGATAGTGTAAATGATTCTGTCTGGCTTTTACCACTTCATGGCACAATTTTGTGCAGACAGTTGGTGGAATATGCCCTGCTTTCAGTTAAGAGGGTAGTAATTTGCCACAAGTGTAACATTCCACCAATAGATTACTTTGGCAAACTGCTAGCTGGCATGTTATAAAATAACTTCTCCCTCCATGTTTCTCTCTTCCTGCGTGTTTCTTATCAACTCTGTCTCTCCGCCTGCATGCCACTCTGTCTGTCGGCTGTCTGTTTCTGTCTCTCTCACGTGATAAGATAAACCCAGAGAGATAGCAATGTCCACATGGGATGGTTGCTACTCTGGCTGTAGACTTAGGATCCGAAGATTCTAATGGCATCCATTATGTCTCCCTAATGAAGATGGGGGCCATTGCCCCTTGTTAGTATACAGTAGCATCATCACACAAAGATACAGTGGATGATGTAAAAAAAAGAAATAATAATAATAATAAAAGGAATATTGCACTGCCATTTTTCATCCCAACCCCCTCAACCAACACAAAATGAGAGCTTTACTGCTTTACATGCAGAGTCCTACTTTCCTGTCACCAACTCAATTAAAGGAGGCTACATGCTAGCAGACCTAAGAGAACCCACTTCTGAGAGACAGACACACGAGAGGCAGACTACAACTTGCCAAAAATTAACAAACAAAAATTATTTGGGGAAAATATTGACAAAGATCAAATTAATGTGGATTTTTTTTGATAAAGCATGCTATTTCTATATGTAAAAGGGTGCATCAGTACCAATATGTTTGGTCATGACTACATATTAAGGTTGGTTTGTCGTACTGTTGGTGGTAATGGTTCTATCCTACAAATGTTACAGTTCATGTAACATTCATGTAAACAATAGGGTTGCCAGAGTAATGTGGGCCAATATGTCTATTGTAGTTCTAGTTGCAATAGGGAGGATTCAACAAATGTGGGCCATCAGTAGAAGTTGCACATATTCACATCAACAGACAACAAAATAAAAATAACTGCACACAATGCAATGGGAGTAGCTTGATTACTTCATGAAACAGTTCGGCAGTTTAGTGTAGAATCTCTGTATAGTGTGTAATTAGAGACAATAGTGTCAGTATTGCTTGTTCTTGATCTGACTCAGAAGTCTGACTCCGGAAATCAAGTGCGGCTGCTTCGGGAGGCCCCCTGGTGGCTGTTTCACGCTGCGTCGCACCAAGCCACCATCAAATAAAGTGCGTAACATCCGTCTAAAAGATTTAATGCATGTATATTGCCCGCCCACTATGGATTTAAGGGGTCTGACACAGATTCTTCAATTCAGCAAATTTGTTTAGTTTGGCCTAAAGAAGCACATAACACAAGGGGATACAATGTACACAACTGGAGACCGGAATTTGAGACACCTGAGTGACCGAAAAAATATCCATTGATCCATTGTAGCTTCTGAATTGTCCAAACTCCTCTTGTTTAAAGTTAGCAAAAAAGTCAAAAATATTGAAAGGGAGCCAAACATTTCAACTGAATAACAATGATTTCACAGGAATTATAGCAAAACTTTTTACTTTCCTTCCCTTTTTAATTTTTTTTTATAAAATAGGTGGATTCAATTCCAATACAAATATATCTGTTGAGTGCCAGTTTTGTCCGATAATATGCGGATGTGACCATATTGGTCAA
Source organism: Osmerus mordax (assembly GCF_038355195.1). Taxonomy (NCBI): domain Eukaryota; kingdom Metazoa; phylum Chordata; class Actinopteri; order Osmeriformes; family Osmeridae; genus Osmerus; species Osmerus mordax. The sequence goes on from NC_090060.1 coordinate 12,678,819, forward strand.
CCTCTAATGTGTAGGTTTTTTTTCCTCTCCGCTTTCTACTCATCTGACACGAGCAACTAGTGCTAGGCATTGTGAAGATGGACCGTCTATCTCTGCAGTGGGTGGCAAGTGGGATCAATAGGCCATATCAACCTACAGAGCATGCTCTGACCCTACAATGTCGGATGTTAAAGCAGACATAATCTAAACGAGCACACTGCTTCTGCTCATCTCAGCTAGATGTGTAGATGACAAGTCTTTCGACTGGATATATGGCTGCTAATAGATGAATGTGAGCAGACTGGCTTGGGCAGGGCATGGAGAACGTATACCAAAGGCTGTCCTGTAGTACAAGGGCATACTGTAATCTACTGTAGGGGATATTCAGACCAGATGCACATCACTTCACTGCAATTCACTTGCTTGGCTTTGTAAGAACATCTCTATCACATTCAATAAGCCAAGTTGAGACCGCTTCCCAGATACTAAAAGCTGCTCTCAGCCAATAAACAGAGAGTGAATCATCCAAAGTGACGTGAATCCCCGATGGAATGAGTCAGATAAAGAAGTGGATCTAATCATCCCAATGGTCCTGATGCGGAGTTGCTGCATCAGTCTCTAGGCTTATCAGATATCACTCACCCTCTTTGGTATCCTTAACCTCCCCCTAAAAGGTGCCAAGGAGAGTCAGAACTGCAGCTGGCAGCCAGAAGTGGGGGCGTGAGGAAGTGGGGGAGGGTGTGAGAGGGACTTTGGCGGTGCTGAGGGTCGAGAGCGTGACCAGGGTAGCTGGGGAGGCATTTCCACTTTATTCCTGGCACGCAAAGCACCCTTGTGTCTGGGAGATAGCAAGCAACAGGATGCTAAATGGGCATTTTAATTAGCTTTCCTGCTGATGTCTTTTGCAAAAAATTTAAATATATTTTTTATAAGACTGTTGATTCAAATTAAGCAGCCTGTCATGCAGTCAGGCACAAACACGTAGCAATTACACACATGCGAAGGCTAAAAATACATGAATGAATACACAAATAAATCTGGAATCAAATAGAAAAATGGCTATTATAGATGGCATAAACCAATTCCTCCTGGTTTGTTAACTGTAAAACAGGGACAATCTAGGGTTAAAGGTTAAGCGCACACACACACGCAGATGTGCTCACACAGATACACACACACGCATATAAAATCTCATACACACACAATTCTCCCTCGCTTCCTGCACCAAGAGCGGTGAGTCATCCCTCTCCTCACGTCACTAGGAGACGAGTGCACCCTGTGACAGGCCAGTTAGCAGCAGCCACACACTGGTCAGTGCTTCTTGCTTCTATGTTTCTAAGCTTATAGAGGGACTGTAGCCTGCCCCCCATTAGAGACAAATCCCTCTGTTAATCATGGGGGGCTTAGCTATGACTGTGGAGTTATGAGTGAGAATGAGTAAGAAATGTCACCTCAGACTTTCAAAAATACTGTTGACAATAGAAATGCACACATATATTTTAATGTATTTTAAATAAGTAAATGTTAGTAATCAAACACTCATTTACATATTTTTATAAAAATAATACTTTTCTGAAAATAATCGCTATTTACAGTCTTTCTAAACAGATAAAAAGCCATGTCAAAAAGTTAATTTACTCAAACGTGTAATGCATTTCAATGTCTCACAATGTGCACACACGCACAGGTATCTAGTGGCCTAGACATGCATCTGTTCACCCAATAGATCGATCACTGATACACTCACTTATCAGTTATCACTATAGGTTACTGTGGTATAATGCTTGGGTTCACATACTAAGCAAATCCCAATCAATACTTGAGACAGCTGTTTATTTTAATATTTCATATTCACTGTTACACAACTGAAGCAAATATCATAAAGTGTCTTTTCTACAGTCACAAAGTCCATGTCATCACACACAACAGAACAACATAACTGGCAAGTTCAAATAACCATGAGTAATTTCTCACTCAAACACTGCCTATCTGTTGCGCACAAAGCAATTAAAGCAAACAGTGATTTGACATGATGATACTGTTTCAGTACATGACTTATTCAATAATCAAATTAAACAATCACAGAAACCTGCCAAGTCACATTAATCAGCATTGGCACTGACTAAAATGGAATTGATTTGGCTGTTGGGCATAAGGACGAGCTAAATATTAACCAAAATGCCACATAATATTCCAATATGCACTAAATGGTTAATAAGAAGCACTTTATTACTTTCAAACCTGGACTAGGTGAGAAAATGAGGTACTTGGTTTCTTACCTGTGATACACTGAAACTGACCATCCTCTCGTCGAATAGTGAAGGCCTCACCAGCGTTTACCTGCACCAGGATTACCTGTGAAAGCAAGAAGTGACAAATCAACCACACACAGGAGACCACTCCAGAAAATCTAGAAACATCTAGAAAGGTCTATTGGCCTATAATACAGACTTAAAAACAGACTTTATTTTTGTATCTGTTTTTTTTCTTCCAATGGAGCATAATATCCAACATCATTCTATAATGAAGATTGACTATATATTTAGTCTCTCTTCCAGACAAGTACTTCAGTAAGGTCTAACACTGGTGAGTCTGAGAGTATAAATCCATAACTCAACAACAGAACCCAGACTTGTATGTTTGGCTATTGAAGGTATTGCTGCTTCATGGCATCAATTGTCTCCACGTCTGGGGAGGAACACAAACCTTCAGTTTCACAGTTTCATTTAGAGTACGATTCACCAGATATGATCCATCATTTCTCTGCCACATACATAACTCTCCGAATGTGAAGGGAAAAATGAGAGGTGCTGGCTTTAGTACATTTGAAACATAAGCTAGGCTAACACAGGAACCCTCATCAATTCTGAGAGAAAGACAAGAGAAATAGATTCTATCTGACGTCTACAAGACGTCACTCCAGCAATGATGCTAACTGAAGAGAGGACAAAAAAGAGGACATGTGCTTCGTTTGCGGACATTACTTTCAGTCAGCATTGGAGCATTAGCTTGCATCATAACATAGCCAACCACTAGCACACATCTGATGTTTTAAGGGCTTTCAATCCCACCCTCCCTTTTCTCTTTTTGAGAGTTAGGACGTAAATGAGGTTAGGTCCAACCACTTATGAAGGCGTAGTCTAAAGGGTTAATCAATATTAACAAGACTACAGTTGAACATCAGTGCAATATTTTACCCACATTTTATATTTTCCTGTATATGAATATTGGCCATTATTAATCCAGAAATACAAATATCTGTATGACCAAATCCTTACATAAAAATGGGATAAAGATTATTGTGAGGGCATGCACTGGTATTAATTACATTTAAACTCAAAAACCCTGGGGTACCCATAGTCTACATTCACTTTACCTATTTTGCAATCAGACAATTGTACACACACAGGCTAACTGTCCAGTAGCTTTGGTCCAGTCCAATGGCTCAAGAGCAGAATTTGCATTCTTCACAAGCATAAGGGGAACATTAGGAAGACAGCAGAGCAACACTATCCATAAAGCCACTTTTACATGACTACTAAACAGTAGCACGTCAGAGGAAAAAGCATCACTGCTACAACAGTCAACAAACAAAAACCACCCATATGGCACTCCCTCAGATTATACACTAAACCAACCACAATTCTAAAAAGAAAATCATAATTAATGTCATCTTCACATTTCTTACTAAGAGTTGGCTCATTAGAATTGCTAGTCTGAACTGACGATTTACAATAAATCCTCCCCTCCCATTTAATCCTATCTAACCTAAAATGGTGTTTGCAGTCAGTCTTTAGTAGCTCCAGGGGAGCGGGTTACCTCGCTCTTGTGGAAGGTGCTGTCATAGAACCTACACTCCCATGGCAAAGGGCTCTGGCTCTCTCCCAGCACAGCCATCCGCAGCACCTCCATCTCCGACATGGCTCCCATTCAAAAGCTCTGCCGAGAGACGGAGGAGCCCTTTGACTGCCACACACACACACAACCACACACTAATGCATGCACTCACGCATTCACACATGTTCGCACACACACCCACGCAAGCATCAGAGAGTGTAGCACTGTGTGAGTGTAAGAGTACGCTAGGAGGGGGTGGCCAAGGGAGGTCTAATTGAATCAAAGTCAAGGCACTCCCACTTGGTGTGTGCATGCATGTGTCTTTGCTGTCCATCACCCTACACTGAAAAATACAATTATTTTTTCTTAGCAGATTACATCTTCCTCTAACAACTCAGATCTAATCTCTATTGAAAACAAAAACATCTTTTCACAAACCAAAACATCAAAAACAATGCTCTCCTCATACATCTGACTGCTACTTACTGTTGCCCGCATCGCTCGTTCTCATTCAGGCGTCGCTATTCACACAGACGGAGAAAAGAACGACCCGCAATGCTCCAGGGTCTAAGAGACCCTCCGGCACTTCACCCAGCCTTCATTGGATACCACCTGACCTGCGATGCTAGCACATCAGGCCCAACTGGAGCTGTACTCCCTCCAGTTCCACTGACCCCACGCACAAAGCCCAGGAAGGGACTGCCAGAGAAGGGCTGGTGCAGCCGTGGGTTGAAGGGGCGGATGAGGCTAGGTTTCTGAGCTGGCTGTGGGTAGTTTTCACAGGATGCGTGGTGAGAAGCCCATGTTTGCACAGTCCGGCTCAGCCTGGTCTGCTCCACAGTGGTGCTCTCTGCAGCATGCAGCTCCCTCTCTCCCTCTTTGCTGTCTCTCTGCTGGCTCCAGTGCTGCCTCACTGCCGCCAGTCTCCACGGCAACCCCTTCAACAAATACGCCACGGCGATGTCCGCACCGCAGCGTTAGTGAAAGAGAACGACAGCTTATCGACAGCGGCTGCTCTATGGTGAGGGGGGAGGATGTGCCCAGCCCTGGAGGCCAAACACAAGATAGGAGAGATTCAAGCGGAAAACGGCTTCCGTCTCTAGCGTCTCCTATTCCATCCTGTGTCTGCATGCATGTTCAACGCATCTCAACGTTTTTTTTGATCATCTAGGACCTAGATTCTAGGTCATTTCAATCGCATCCTTTCCGGGTGCTGAAATTGCTGCGCTTTACAAAGACAGCTAGTCAAATCAACAGGGTGTCACAACTTATGAGGGGAGTCCTTTGTTCTGTGTTTTTCACGCCAACAACAATGGTGTGAGGGAACCGAACGACCCACACTGCTTCACAGGCTGACAAACGACTACGCTATACTCCCTCCCACCTTTTTTTTTCCTTTCTCCTTTCCCATCTCTCTTATTCAAAGAGCGACACGCTGTACACCTTCTATTAATACTGTGATCGATGTAAGAGGAGATGAGGTGGCGGGAGTTCAATATATGAGCTCCGGTGCTTGCGACAAGCCTTGAGTCTCGCCCATCTGCTTGTCTTAAAGATGACTAACCAGTCCACGTGAGAAAAGACTGTTGTTGCATAGACAAACAGACAAAGAGTCAGTATGCTAGGCTTTCTATAATATTTGTCCCAATTCACTTACTTAAAGGAGAGCATTAGTTGCAGAAGTAGTCACTTACAGGTGGTAAGGAAACTATTGAAAGGACCCCACCTCTGTGCCTTTAAGACCACAAACCTTGAAATGAAACAAAAAAATTATGAATCATCTTACTGGCAGAAATGGGAACTCAATAATATTTTTTTATACTGCAGTTTACTGTCTGTCTTTTAGCATTACACAAACCATGAAAGAGTGTTTCCTAACAAAAATAAATGACCTCAGGCAGCTGTCAGGTTACAGCCAAAAACCACCAGAGTCAGATCAAATTTCTCTCTGTGAACAAAACATGTCTCAAAACAAGAGAAAACAGTCAAAGAAATGTCAGCTTCTGGATCACAATTCTGTAATACAGTCCAAGCCCCAAGGTGCCACAGCAATCCTGGCCCCTCGTAGGAGACGTCTAGGCCTGAAAGCATAGCATATTGATAAGCAGAGCAATACGATGAACAAAATCTTGTTCAAATGTTGGTGTCGTAACAATGATTTTTATTCCATTAAAGAGGAATATCTGTGGTGATTAGCACACACTGCTACTGAGTATCTAATTATGTTGTTCACATTATCCTCAACTATCCGCTGTTAGCCTTAACGTTTCTCCCTGGCTGGTGACACAGGGTTTAGGTTTCTCACTATTTGTTCCTCTTAATTGTTTACCGTGCGTTGATGTGGCATAGCTGCTGGGAGGGCAGGAAACGGGAGCCTAGTGACGTGGGGAAGTGTCTACCAACAGCGGAACCAGTCAGGAAATAATGCAGCCTCCCAAATGAAGATGACATGTGCAAAAGGTAATTTAGAGTTATTTGATAAACCACCCTCCAGGACCTTCAGAATACATCACAATCAATACTGATGAGAAAAAAATAATTGACCAGTTTCCTGTTAACATCTGGCAACATGCATCACTTCATACATTCACATGGACTGATTGGATGCCAGTATTTAAGAGCTTTAACAGTCATATAAATAGATACACAATCATACAGGCACTCACACTGTAGTAAGCCCTGCCAGTGTGTCAGGTTATTTTTCATATGCTTACTATGTTAATTGTCATCCTTCACAGCACAAACACCCTTTTCAAGAGAAAGAAAAGAAGACTGCTTGCTTTTAATGTTTTGTAACCTCAAGTCACTACATTTTCGGGGTTAATGAATATTCAGCTATTTAAACAAGGCCGTAACACATTACTGGCCAAGCCATGAAGACAAAAAATAACAGACACTAGATACCAACTGCCCAATGTTACAGGCCTCTAACATCACTTCAATCGAATGACTATTGACAATACACGTTGCATAAGGGCTTAAGTCTGCTTGATCTGGACTGATGGGCTCAGTAACTTCCTCTGACTTCCCAGTCAAGGAGTTGTTCGCACTGGAAACGCAGGTGTTGCTGAGTTGGACGAAATAAATGAATGTCATTCAGCATCTGAACGTAAGTGCATAGGTGCACCATAAGTGTTTTCCATACATTGATTTATTTGTGGCGGGACCGGGAAAAATTTGACCGCCATAAATGTATTATTATTATTTTATACTACTGCTTAACATGGTAAAAAAATATATATTGTAGTGCGCGTTCTCTCTTTCATTACAACGGATCTTGCAAAGGAATCGTCTTTGAATAGCTATGGAAGCAAATCAGTCGGGGCCATAATCATAATATATATCAGAAAGGGATTTATTCGCCATGAAAGTTTGCACAGACAAGGAATTTGCTTTGGCAGGAAGGTGCATACAATAAACATATACCTAAAATTTAAATATGTGGACTAACTATACTAAGGGTACATAGACTAGCAGTACTAAGTGGAATAAATATAAGTTGCCGTAAATTACAATATAAAAATACAAATATTACAAAAAATACAAATGTACAAGATACCATGTTGTGGTGCAGTGCAAAAGCAGAGTGTTTTAAGCAATAAGTCATATTGGGGGGACACATCTGATCAAAATGTCCCCCCCAATATATTGATATAAAAATATAAATGTGCTGCTACGTTAGGGAGTCAGGTGGCTGAGCGGTGAGGGAATCGGGCTAGTAATCCGAAGGTTGCCAGTTCGATTCCCGGTCATGCCAACTGACGTTGTGTCCTTGGGCAAGGCACTTCACCCTGCTTGCCTCGGGGGAATGTCCCTGTACTTACTGTAAGTCGCTCTGGATAAGAGCGTCTGATAAATGACTAAATGTAAATGTAAATGTGCTACGCTACGACAGGCAACCACGCACACTGTCTGAAATTATCCTAAAAAATGTAATCATATTCGTAACTAAACGTAAAAAGTTCTCAGGGGGAGACCCTCAGACTTCCCAGCAGATTTTGTCTGAGTCAGGGAGTCAGGTGGCTGAGCGGTGACAGAATCGGGCTAGTAATCCGAAGGTTGCCAGTTCGATTCCCGGTCATGCCAACTGACGCTGTGTCCTTGGGCAAGACACTTCACCCTACTTGCCTCGGGGGAATGTCCCTGTACTTACTGTAAGTCGCTCTGGATAAGAGCATCTGCTAAATGATTAAATGTAATGTAAATGTCCCCCCCAATGTTGATTCCATGGCTACGGCCTTGAAATCAGTAACATAATGTTTTGTATTTTAAAAGGCATTGAATACATAATATTGAAATTTAAACACCACCAAATTTGTTGGTTTTGAATTCACCTGTTTAAAATGTAAATATGAATTTATTTCAATGTAAAAATCAATTCAGATCCATAAATTCATGGAACAAAACTCAGGCTGCTAAAATTCAAATGGTGAAATTCATATACAAAAGATCGGGATGTCGGCAAAAAAATATATATTATTATCTGAATCCCTGGGATCTGATTTTTTTTAAGGATTTTATTTTTTTATATTGATATAAATTCATATTAAAATTTTAAAGAGGTGAATTCAAAATAGGTCACTGATTTGCTTCCATACTCGGCAACATTCTGCAAGCATGACATGAAATCCCTGTTTGGACGTTGACAAAGTTGGAAGATACTTGTAGCTAGCTATTAGGCTAGCGTCCTTATTTGAGTTGTCTGTCTGAATACAAACCAAACAAGTGTGGTGATGTCTAAGATGACACGAGCTAGCTGCTACGTTTTTGTTTAAATCTCGCTATTTATACAAAAATCTATTGTACAGCACTCGAAAGATTAGAGGCTGCAAGAATAAGGATTTCACGTTTATACCTGGGGTCAGTAGAATGGTTGGCCTCGTCATGTCACGCAGCTGTTTGTGTGCATGCCCCAAAACAATGGGCTACCTCTACTAGATTAAGGCTACTTGCAAAAACAAATTCCTTGGACAGTGACAATTTTAGTTTTACATTTTCTGGGTTTTACTCAACGTGATTAGAGTGCATTGTCTTCAAAATATATTTTCCAGGTTCCCTTCTTAAGTTACTGAGAGGGAGAGTTTGACATTATGTACAATAAAGTAAATATAATACTTGGCTGTATGTAATTTGCATCCCTGTACAGTGATAAGAAATATACATTTAAATTGAAACATACGCTGTCATAACCTGACAGAGAAATAAGTGATTCATATGCTGTACAGATTTTTTATGAATTTAGCCAATGGGGCAAGTGGATTGGCCTTAACACAAGTGCTCTGCTCAGATAGAGACAGGTACATATAAAGCACACCCACGGATGATCTCTTAGCTCCGATGAGGCATCCACTTTGTCCACCTCCTCACTCTGTCTTGACATTCTGGGAAGCGGAGGCCTCACCCTCATCCCCTCCACTCCCCTCCACTGGCTGACTCAGGGTCTGATTGGAGAGAAACATGCAACCCAATCTCTGTATGGTAACTAGGGAAAGACAGAGGCCCCACCTCCTGCGTCTGAGTATGACACACAAAGCTACCACTGGACGTCAGAGGGACAGAGAGCTGTTCCTCTAATATAAGCTCCCGCATTCCCTCTCCAAACAGCACACACCTGTGGCTCTTAAGTTCATGTTTAATGTATTAAACGCTAGGCCTATATTTTTTCAGAAGCACGCCAAGCTAAAACTTCATGTTAAAATAACAGCTGAAAGAAAAAAAAGAACAACCCTACTCGATGTCTACTAAATAATGGAGAAAATAATTGTCACATACATGCAGGTAGCTGAGGTTGAGCCTTCTTGAGAAGGAGTTTGAGTCTGACACTGATATTTAGTTTATTTGTTTATATTTAGTAAAAGAAAAAAAAAGAAGATCATTGGTATGCCCAATATAAAACATTTTAACATACCCTTTCTTTATGGGTTGTAGAAGTTATTTTCATCACAAAGCTTGTATGAATAATACTTAGAAAATGCCTAACCTTATTTATTTTTTATCTTGAATTATCATTTATTGATATGTACATAACAATATTACAGAGTTAATTTTGGATATCCAAAGGCTGGTATTACAGATTTTCAGTAAATCCACACCTGGAATTAATTCCCTTTGTTATAGCAGTGGGTATATCTGAGTGTTACGTTTAGCCTCATCAACGGTATAATGCAAGGGGCAAAATATAAACAAACTAAATATTTGCTGTTACAGCTTGTTAACTGTCCAAACACTGGCTAGACTTGCTAACGTCTGAAAGGTTTGCAAGAAGGTAAACTAGATCAAAAGGGAAGGACGATTATTAACTTAAATACGAGTTTTGCGATAATTAGCCGCAACTTTGACAACTGTTTTTTCTTTCTTTTCATTCTATTTTATTGTTCTGTAATTGGTAGGCCTCAACTAAATACAAAAATAGATAGGTTTCATCTGTTTAGGGACAATATTAAATTTTTGTACTCGCTGTGATATATAGTTTTTATTATTGTTGCTTGTTTTTTCCACAGGTACACTTGTACTTATAGCAGTTCATGTTGTTTAATTGTAACTTGTTTAAGTACATGTTCTTATGGTTCTTCCCTTTGGCACTTACTTTGGTTGTTCACAATGTGTGCTTCATGTTTTGGCTACTCGCAATGTTTTTGTGGCTATCTTGTTGTTATAATCAGTGACCTATGCACTTTGTAAAGCTCTCTCTTGGAAGTCGCTTTGGATAAAAGCGTCTGCTAAATGAATAAATGTAAATATTGCTCTGTTAAATCTGCTGAGGAATTTATCAGTCAGCCTCTACTCTGAGGCTTTAGTAAAGTATTGATAAACAACAGACTAATCAACCCTAATTGCAGAAATAAGGAATGGTGTATTACTTGGATAGTAATAGTAAATCATACCAGAGTGAGTATTCTCAAGAACAGAATACGGTCACAGGTTATGATTCATGGACAGTACTGCTCCTTTGGCCTACTCTCTGACCCAGACTAATTGGTCCAACAGTGCATTCATATCAAACCAGGATTAAGAGGGGGGGGAGGACAAGCGCACACTGCAGTGTTCTTTCCATTTTCTTCTCCTGTTAAAGGTCAGAGACAGAGAGGTCAGCCATTGCTGTGGATTGTCTTTGCTGTCACCACAACTTTGTATCGCACTGCCAGGTCAGGGCCCTTTCCTTCATTCCCCAGCTGTCATTATATTCATACCTCCGCACACACAAGACAATATGTGCCATGAAAAAGTTGCTGCCCACATCTGAATTGTTTTTCACACTGAATTTGGTCGTGGTGCGAAAAGTAACTAAACAAGCCATTTTCAGGTGTGAAAATGTCATTGCCAGCACAGTTAACTAAACCCTCTTCATACAATAAAGTATTCACCTTTGGTAAGTTAGCCTACATAAAAAAGCACCTTCCTTCAGCAACCTTTATTTTAAGGCCCAACTCTAACTCGCCACAAACATTTTGTTTTGATTTTTGATTGTCTTTGGACCACAAGGATGTGATCTTGACCAAATGACAATCTGGGGATGCGCAACTGGAAAATCAACAATGAAATGGCACATTACAAAATATCATTAAATATCAGGCATAAATTATGTGCTTTCTGTGACTTCAGCTGTTTGTTCTTCTGGACATATCCCAAGCATTTCAATTGAGATGTGGTGTCAAACTGTCTCCGGTCATTTAATTTGTCTCCTAAAATTGAAGGACTTTGTAAAAAGAACACTAATTCCTACATTCATAAATATCATAAGACTAAACCTGACTTTTTTTTCCCCAAAAAACTTTTGTCACAATAGTGTTCTCACAAACACTTACGCAAAACATTTGACGACCATCAAACTGACAGGGAAAACACCCTGGGTTGTCAAGGCCACTTACTCTTGACCTGACACAAAAGCAATATGACATGAAACATCAACTAGTATCCTTTACTCAACATGATGTCAAAGATGAGACACTACAGTGAGTAAAGAAATAGCATGAAAGAACCACTGAAACACCTACAAAATCATATACATGTGATTATATGAGTTTTTAAATATCCTACATTAAATATAACGTATTATATTAGATATAAATATTAGGCCTTTTTTTTTTTTTTTTTTTACAAGGTTGAGCAACATACAAAGGCATGTGCCAGAACCATGGCCAAAACCCATGGATTATTAAAAAAGGGCATTGACTTATTCAGACCAACGACAGACCTGTATTTTGGGGGGTTTGTGGTTGGTGTGAAAGGAGAATCAGTTTCATATAGGATGACAATCTGTACCTGCTGGGGGCCTTCTCCGTTGACTATGTTAGGGGGTGGTGGCGAGGCCAGAAGTGGGAGCTCGGGGCTGACAAGCTGGCCGGACTCCAGTGGGGGGGTGTGGTCTGCCATGTCTCCCTCATTCACACCACTGAAGAGGTGTTCCAAGCTCCTGTGGTACAAAACAACAATCAGCACAGGATCTCATAACGTCATAGCAACAAGGCACAATAGACATACAGTGAAAGAAAAAAACACAATTTCAACTTGAGCACTATAAAGCAAAGCATAACCCCACCGTGATCTCTTCCACTCAAAAGCCGGTTGGTGATGCAGCAAGCAGTATTTCCATAATCGAGGAGGTTCAACTTTCAAATTGTGTAAACCATTTTTAGGTTATCTCCTCAAAACAATGTTTCATTTAACACATTAAATTATCAACTAAACCAGACATTTGTCCTACTTTTCAAGTAAATGTAACTGTTTTTTTTTCATACTGCATCAAATTTGTAGGTGAAATGGTAGACTTTGGCCCTCATGAAGCACGCTGCCTCAACAGACTTGTATTTGCAGCTCACATTCACAGACAAGGCCCGTGTCTCCCTCATGTGTCTGGATGGTGGCGCCAGCTAAATTGATCCCTTATTATCCCCAAATTGATCTCCAAATACAAGGCATTTGAACACAGTGTTCTTATTAGATCATAGGTGTAGGTTGAATTAAATGTTGTAGAACTACCTTAATCCATGGGCATTTTCGGTTGCTCAGTAAGAAATATTGCTATATTTGGATTGGGCTATGTGAAACTAATATTTTCTCAAAATATATAGTGGTTTATCCTCTTATCCACTTTATGTCTGACATTTCAGTCATAATGGTCCCTATGGTTGAATGTTTCTTTAATTTTGTGTATGTTATATAAGGTACAATGTTTGCAACAATGGGTGGAAGAGGCAAAAGGCCTATGCAGTTTGCAAATGTTCTGCCTTAACAGTTAATATTCAGTTAACAGCAAATCTCCCTTCCTCTCCCTTCTAATTTGTACAGTAAGACACATTCCAACAACACAGGCTATATGCATGGCAATTTACAGAATCTCCATCACCCAATCCTTTTGAGGAAAGGGGCACGTGTCCTTGAACTTAATTACTATCCAGCGCATGCGCTCCTAAACCAAGTGGTGATCTGGCTTATGTAAGCCACACCCCTACTTAAGCTCAGTAAGTCACTTTACCTTGTGGTCAATGAACTGGAAACCCCAAGCACTGCAGCCATGTGTCAGATCTAACATTGCACAATATTAGCTTATCATTTACTTGTATTTGGCATAGAATGGATTTAGATGATGTGCGGCATGTCAGAACCTTACAGTTTTTACATGAGGTGAGCTTAAAATACAAAGAAAATAGTGGGCATGGGAACCCAAATTCACATGTCCAGAGATTTTGTCTCTCCCAAACACCAACTCTTAACATACAGTAGGCTAGATAGCATGAAACTCTACCACAGAAAATAAAAAGTATTACTAAATACAAAGGCAACTCATTTATATCAGCGGCCAGGTTTCATGCTTGTCTTTGACTGAGTTACCCGAGTTATGAAGCTCAGGTACCCATTTCCATTGCTTCTCTAGTGAATATAAAAACACAAGACTACTAACACTTGCTACCAGGCAACATCATTGCCCCCATTACCTCACACGTCTACAAACTACAATAGAACACATTAAATCAGTATTTGTATTTCTGTACTTGAATTATTTCAATGATAATTGAAATTTGCCATTGACAAATGAAAGACTAAACATCTCTGACTGCATCTTGAAAATCCCCTCAGATCTCAGTCGAGAAACCACTGTACAGAGAATGGGGACATCTGTTTTTCGGTTTTGTTATGATTAGGAGTAAAGAAAATTGGAGGGACAAAATTTGAATGGAAGCAAACATGTGCAGATGGGGAGTCAGATGGCTGAGCGGTGAGGGAGTTGGGCTAGTAATCTGAAGGTTGCCAGTTCGATTCCCGGTTTGCCAACTGACATTGTGTCCTTGGGCAAGTCACTTCACCCTACTTGCCTTGGGGGAATGTCCCTGTACTTACTGTAAGTCGCTCTGGATAACAGCGTCTGCTAAATGTAAATGTAAAATGTGTGCAAATGTCACTTGTGCATATGGCCTAAAATGAAGCAGCTGATTCTGTGTTGCTGCAAGGAATTATGTAGCAAAGAAGTCTGTGCCTAAAGTAGTCTCTTTCAAATAATTCTATAATGAGTGTAATACGTTGACACATTACACCATCACAGAAATTAAAATGTAATGCAAATAATATTGAAAGACATATCACCACCTAACCTAGGTAAAAAGCAAGCATCTCAAGACTGCAACTGACCATTGGGTGTTCCGGTGTACGGGGCCTTCTTGCTAATATAGCTAGCTAAGTTAGTTCAAGACAGCTAGTAGTAAGGCTTCCCTGCCTCAGCTAGCCTAACAAGCTAGTTATCAAACGTATGTAGCTATGACCATATCAAGTTTTAGGCCTACATTTCAGAAACATTGAACCTGACACCACCGTAGCTTACACTGAGCCACTAGTTTACGAACTACTGACGTCACAGCTAGTACTAGTAGCTAGTATGTCGTGTCTACGACGTTGATATTAAGGCTAGGCTTTAGTACATTAGCTGTCTGTATTGCACTTACAACTAATTGAAGTAGCTAAAATATGAAATTGTTTAATTGACATGCAAAGCAGTGTTTCACCCCGATCAAATAGTCGTATGATCACTTCCAGAGATAATGACACGCCACACAAGACACCTTGCAAACCTTGCCAGCTGGCTGTCTGCGAGCAACGCAGTCTAACTAGCGTTCATGCAATGTATGTGAATTTGAGAAAACAGAAACAAACAAACTGTAGTTAAATATAACTAGCATGAATTAAAACATCAACCTTGCTCGTTAGCTTAGCAGTTGATATAAGCCGGAGTATACATTGTTATCTCGAGACGTCCCCATTTAACTAGCTAGCTAGAAATAGCCGTATAGACTTGCGTAACAATAACATCACAACTCACCAAATTCGCAGTTAGCTTGCTTGGCTGTCTCCAAACTTATCAACGTATTAAATGTTCTTATGCGACTAAGATAACTATACCTAGATCCCTAACTTACTTCAGCATCAACTGAAATGGTTAGCTATGCAGCGTTCACGTAAGAAAGCTAGCTACTGTAGCCTAGCTTAGTCGGGCTCAAAATGAAACGTCATACGCTGGCTAGCCGTAAGACGTGGAAATGTGACATGATGTATGAAGCTAGCTAAATGGCTATGTGCCTATTCACTAGCTGGTACCTGTAATTAAACACTGAGTTTAGCAAGTGTGTATGAAATAGGATATCCCATTCGAAATGTTTGTAATGTTAGCAAATTTCCCGCTGTCAAGCCTGTGTGCAGTGTACACACAATTTTATACAAGGGGATTTGGGAAGTTGTAGAAACGCCAGTTTCAGCCACGCGTGCGCTCAAGATATTTCTCCCTGTCTTACGTAGTGTACTCCCGTTTTACCTAAAGACGTAGAGAAACAATTTAAAAGCAACTGGACTCAGTATTTATTTGTAACTATTCCTGTATTGGACTCCTTAGTAACCTTTGCGTTTCTACCTGTTAACGACTAGTTAGGCTACTACAAGAATTTGTGATACCCTAAATCAAAAGTTTCACTGTAAGAATAATATATAATAAGAGTCGAATTGTTTTTCTAGCAATTATGAACACTTAACTCGCGGACTACTTAAAACAAAAACCACTAGGCCTACCTGTAATATGATAATAGCTAGTATTGTGTAACGACTCATCCTAGCCTCTATAATGACAAGAGTCCAACCCGAAATAGTTTTTTTTGTTTTTTCTTTGTTTTTGTGTGTGAGTGTGTGTGTTGGGGGTGGGGGGGGGGGGGGGGGGGGGGTAGACCTGAGTAGGGCACCCTTTTGTGCTCATTTTTACAGCCTTTGAAAAAACACGTGTCTAATTTACTTCACCTCTAGATGGTGGTCGTGGGGTTTTAAACTGAGATGAGATAACAAAATTGCGATGCTTTAATATAAAGCGTAATCCCCCAACGTTGTTTCCTTGTTGCGCCATAGATTACAGGCAGTGTAGTTGAGACCACAGAGCAGTGTGCGAAGGAGGTCGGGGTGGTCGATACATTTATATGTCGTTCTTACCTGTAATCGTAAATATGACAATATATTTACCATATTAATTCAATAACAGTTTGGCGATACACAGAAATGTTGACTTAAAGGCAGGGAATATCACACACAGTATTACACTGACTGCCATAGTCAAAATTCAACCGCGTCGTGAGAAAGTGCAAGAAAGGCAAGTTAGGTCGCTAATACCCCCCAAAAATTACTAATATAATTTAGATCTATAATATTTCTGTCACGATTGTAATTGTAATGGCAATTCGCTGTAGAATATTCACAACAATGTTAATGATAGAAACATGGTTAACCACCATGGTGGGACTGGTTAGGTTGGGGGGCACTGAGTTGACATCCCCGATTGTCATTGTATAATTCGCACACTGCCACAGAGTCCACAACAATGCAGATCACCACATTTCTTCTTCATTTGTTGATCAAGCATCAACCCTGTCATAAACTGATTTTCATTTAAGATGCATAATTACAGAAAATCCACAGTTAAACTGTGTATTTTAGTAATGTTCAATATTTAGAGTTCAAGGTCTATTGAATTTTTTTTCTAATCTTTAATTTGTAATTTTTTCAGAGGTCATATTTGGTAAAACCCAGGTTTCCACAAACAAAGTAAAAACACTAACACAACACACATCTGTATAAAAACCAAATGTCATCTCATTTAGTACAGTAAAAAAATGTGATAACATGTTATAATGACCTTGTGAACAAATTCCTCTCAAACTTTGATACATGTGGTGAATTAAAACACAGCATTGCATTAAGTATCATGTTCTTGTAGCTGAATCCTTCTCGTATAGTTTGGTATTTCAGTTTCCTTTTCAGAAGTTTGTTTCAGAACAAACTGTCTGAAGTTTTCCCCTGCAAAAAAGTAGATAAGTGGATCAAGGCAGCTATTCCCAGCAGCAAGACAGAGCGTGATGACAGCTGCTTTGCGTACACGTTCCGTGTATGTGCAGGACTCTCCATAACCATTATTAGATATATCTTGTTCAGAGTCCAGGAAGAGAGTGCGAACAACATGGTATGGCAAAAAACAGGTCAGGAAAATGCAGAGGACTGTGATAACTAGGGCAATTGACTTTTTAAACCTAGGTCTTTCTGTTCCTTGCCTGTGCCTAATTCTAACAAGTTTACAGACCACAAATAAATTACAGATGCAGATTACTGTGAAAGGTAAAATGATTCCAAAGAACATGGTAACATAATTAGCAATGATTAATGTGAATAATTGGTCTGCATTATAATCTGGATTCAGCTCCAGACACTTGGTTTCACCAGATGCAGCTTTGGTAGTCCCTGCTTTAAGCATAGGAATTGACACAACGGACACTAACACCCATATCAACAAGCATACTATCCAGGCACTCCGGCTGGTCTTAAGCATCGCAAATGTGTATGGTTTGGTGATAGCCAAAAAGCGAACCACACTTAATACCATCAGGAAGTAAATGCTGCTGTACATGTTGACATAAAATAAGAAAGACATGATTCTGCAGAGAGTATCTCCAAAGACCCAGTTGGAATGCATCAGATAGTATGCGGCCCTCAATGGCAGGGAGCACACCAACATTAGGTCAGACAGTACAAGATTCAACATAAACAAGTTGACAGGACCAAACTTCCGGTTAGTCTTCCACACAGTCAGAAAAAACCACAGGGAGATGAGGTTAAAGATCAGTCCCAATATAAAGATGACCAAGTAGGTTGCTGGGTAGACATTGTATTTGAAGATGCTGATAGAGCAATTATTGTTCCTGGACTGATTCATGACGAGTCTCTTCTGAAATATTAAGGGAGAAGATATCTAATATGAGAAACTTGAGAAGTTTATGAAACATTTGTTATGCTAAAGATTTGTTTACCAGTAATTGCATTCTGACAGTAGACTAGTTATGCAGAGAACCTTGCAAAACTGTTTCAAATTATTGATCCAAACATTATTTTTTGGGGTTAAAGTAGCAAATGAGGAAAATCAATTCAGTTAACTACCTTTGGTTTAAACACACACACACAAAAAATATTATTTTTTTCCAAGTTAAATAAAATAATGTAGGCCAATTCGTACAATAATAATAGTTGAATAATAATAATAATAAAGTACCTGGGCTTTTACATAGTTGCCTAAATTGAGCTTCTAAGACTTAATCGGACTTGAAACAAAGCTAAAAGAAGCTCCAATAACACCCATATAACATATGGCGTGTTGTGCATTTCATGGTAACATAAGAAAGGTTGTTGTTTTTTACAACAAGAAATGTGAAAATCCTACCTTAATTTAACAAATTCCTTGACAATCAGTACATGCATTGATTCTTCACCAGAACAAGTGTGTGTGTCCCATAGATATTTCACATTTAATGGAGGATGGTGGTGCTTGCTAGGCGAATTCAGTATGGTAGTCCCTCCCAGATGTTCTGAGATCAAGTTTAGGCTACCTTTAAAGGTAATGAATGCTTGGCAGCACAATATTAAACTCTGAGGTTCACTAAAGTCTAGTAAAGTATTACGGTATGTAAACTACCAACTTGTATCCACACTTAAGAGTTTGTTAGTTTAATTCTATTCCACAAGCTTCATTGGATGCACGTACGTAGATTTAGGGAGTAATGGGGCGTTGGCTGCTGGAAGAGCTTCACCCTGGGTTAGCCAAGGAATTATTTATTCGGTAATCAACTCGTACAGTCTGGTATGTCAGCAACCTAGCTGGCCTAGCTAGCGTGGGTCAGAGCCATTGGCGTAGCTAGCTATCCGCATTCTCTGAGAGGATGGCTACTGTAGGACGTTGTCGCCTCCATTCTTAAGAAAATTATTACTATTTTGATTCAGATCATTGTGATCACCTGATTTGATATGTTAAGGAATTGTTGTCAGTCACATCCGCAACGGCATCGTTCACGATAAACATTTACAGGTAGCTAGCATCTACTAGCAGACATGCACTCTAATAATCTAACTAGGTTATCTAAACAAGTCTATTCATTTAATAGTGCTTTTGTACTTTTGCGTCTTTATTTAACAGGCCGGTATGCTGGACGTGGGGAAGTGGCCAGTGTTTGCACTCCTGCCTCCTGAAGAACTTCGTCTCATTCGCCAGGCTTGTGTTTTTGGTAGTGCTGCAAATGAAGCGCTATATGTAACTGTTAATGATGAGGTAGGATCAAGGGGCAGTGGTCATTCATTGTCTATATAATACACTATTTATGTAAGCAACGGTATAGATCGTAATGTTATCATATTTGTGTATAACTTGGGGATAGGGAGGTTGATAACGTTTCTAATAGTTTCAACCCCGCCACCGAGTGGTTCACACAGTTATACAAACACTGGGATAAGCAGATAGAATGAGGCTATATTTAGGTGTGTAATGCCTGTGCAAGCTTTGTTTTTATCCATGACGAGACTCCGTGCATGTCTAGGGTCTTACAATCAATAAGCTTTACGTTTTAATTTTTTTCATGTTTTACATGTGTTAAACACATCCTTACTTTTATCTATAGCCTACATCTTCACTTTACATGTGTTTAACTTTTAGATACACAAGCCTTGCTTTGAAACATGATAATGCTGTATTGTTCTGTTTCTGTTTTAAACGAGTACAATGCTACAATGCTCCTAAATAGTACTGCTCAGGGAACATTTACCAGAGATGCTAATTAACTTATTATTGTCACGTCTGTCAGATTCTATTATTGTCTTCTATTTACAGGTATTTGCTCTGGGCACCAACTGCAGTGGCTGTTTGGGACTTGGAGACCTGCAGAGTACTATTGAACCTCGTAGGATTGACATCCTCTGTGGAAAGAAGATTGTTTCATTAAGCTATGGCACGGGACCACATTTGGTTATCGCCACAGCTGGTAAATCCAGACAATTTAAGGTTGAAGGATTATTTGCACATTTGACAGTTATCAGTATGTGTACATGAGGTGCTAGTTTGCCTGCTGATCCCTAGATGGAGAGGTTTATGCTTGGGGACATAATGGCTACAGCCAACTGGGAAATGGGACCACCAACCATGGACTAACCCCAGCTCTGGTCTCCACTAACCTGCTCAGCAAAAGAGTGACTGAGGTCGCCTGTGGCTCCCACCATACCATTGCTCTCACCACTGAGGGGGAGGTAGGCTGGTTGTTTGACAAAATATTTCCAAGTACCATGTAATTATTTAACCAACATGTGTATCTCGTAATGAGAAGCGAAGCTGATAAGCACAAAGGAGCATTCATATCTTCTCCACAGCATTAGATAGCTGGATCAAAGAAAAAACATCAGGAAACAAAGTTAGTTTTATGTTGTTTTAGTCAGTGTTTCTGTAAAACCCAGGTGTTTGCATGGGGGTACAACAACTCTGGCCAAGTTGGCTCGGGCTCCACAGCCAACCAGCCTACTCCAAGACGGGTCAGCAGCTGTCTGCAGAACAAAGTGGTTGTCAACATAGCCTGTGGCCAACTCTGCTCCATGGCTGTGCTGGACAATGGGGAGGTATGCTTTTTCAGTGCATTTGGAAAGAATTTAGACCCCTACCTTTTACCTTTACCACATTTAATGTTACAGATGTTTTTTCTCAAATGTATTACAATTAGGCACTATAAAATTGTGTTTAGTCTTTTTATGTCATTATTTATTTAAGCATTTTTGCTTTACGGTTGTATTTTTTTTAATTGTCCCTAATACTATTGCAGAGTACTCTATAATAAAGTAAGTGTCTAAAGCTGTCCTTATGATATGTCTTACCGGTTTAATGCAGAAAATGACAGCCACTTCTTTGTACTGCTTGTAGACCTACGGTTGGGGATATAATTGTAACGGGCAGCTTGGCCTGGGCAACAACGGGAACCAGCAGACTCCCTGCAGGATTGCTGCCATTCAGGGTGTTAACATTGTGCAGGTAATGTGAGTGAGAGAGTGAGAGAGTGAGAGAGGGAGAGAGGGAGAGAGGGAGAGAGGGAGAGAGAATCAAAAGTTCTATCTTTCATAAAAATCTACAGGTTGCCTGTGGATATGCACATACATTGGCCCTTACAGATGAGGGACTTGTTTACGCCTGGGGGGCAAACTCTTATGGGCAGCTGGGAACAGGCAACAAGAGTAACCAATCCCTGCCTACACTCATTAACATGGACAAGGAGAGGTGAGTCCTGGACAGGACAGGCCAAAATGCTGGGCCTTTTTAAAGTATTTGTGGAGTGTGTTTATTCCGTGTTATTTGGTCTGTGTCACAAAGTTGCACCCCTTTACATTAATCTTTTTCTGTTTTCATGTTACTCACTTTGATTCTGTGTTCCTTTTTCTTTTGTTTTCTGCTAGGATGGTAGAAGTAGCAGCCTGTCACACAAGCCACACGTCTGCAGCTAAGACCCAGAGTGGTCAGGTCTTTATGTGGGGTCAGTGTCGGGGACAAGCTGTAGCCTGTCCCCACCTTACCCACTTTGGCACGACAGATGATGTGTTTGCTTGCTTTGCTACGCCAGCTGTCACCTGGCACCTCCTCACTGTAGGTAAGAGGGAAAGGGGGCTGTGCTGCAGGATAATTATTGAGACTGCCAATAAGTTAGGGAAGTTCTAGGGAATTTCAAGAGAGCTTGGTAACAAAAACGATCGTAAGACTTGTCCAAACATGTCTCTGTGAGATACATTCTTTGTACTCAAGGACGTATCTGTATAAGGAAGTATCTTCTATATTAATTTTTTTTAAATGCTTTATGTTATTTCAAGGAAAAAGTATACATGCACAGCTGTCACAACAATAAAACAAACAGTTTGGCTTGTGTTGTGAGTTTTGTGTTGACAACTTCCTCTGCTTTTCAGATGGTGATGACTATCTAACGGTTGCACAATCCTTGAAAAGGGAGTTTGACAGCCCAGATATCTCTGACTTAAAATTCTTGGTTGATGGAAAATGCATCCATGTTCACAAAGCCCTCCTAAAAATCAGGTACCCTGACCTCTGAATC
This sequence comes from Osmerus mordax, assembly GCF_038355195.1. NCBI lineage: Eukaryota > Metazoa > Chordata > Actinopteri > Osmeriformes > Osmeridae > Osmerus > Osmerus mordax. The sequence goes on from NC_090060.1 coordinate 12,701,051, forward strand.
ATGGTGGCCTGAGAAACCACTTGTACATTTTAATTGAATTATTGCAGTGGGACTTTGAAACAGAGTCAGTCTTAAAATATTATAGTTAACAATTTCAATTTTCTGGTTTCCTTGTTGGCATCATGAGAAAAGTTGTTTTCCCCATTTAGCTATTTATATATAGTCATACATGCAAGATTCACATTCTACCGTCTTTAGATTGTCTGTGTTTCTTTTTTTTCTTTTTTCCTTATTTCAGATGTGAGCATTTCCGTGCCCTGCTGAATGAGACAGATGAGGAGTCCATCGAGATCCACCAGTTCTCCTACTTGGTGTACCGCGCCTTCCTAGAGTATCTTTACACTGACACTATCAACCTGCCACCAGAGGATGCCATAGGTCAGCCTGACAAGGGGTGTGGCTCAGTCAGATAAATAATTGACCAGTTCTGGGGTGTCATTTATAAACAAGATGACATTCATGGAAATAGTGCGATTATCGCCATTAAGATGCCTGCAAATGAGGCCAGAAGTGTCTCGCTTTGTCTGTAAAATATAACCATGTTTGGGTATTAGGAGGCTGAATCACAGAGCTTGTTCACGTATGCACAATTTTAGTATTAGGCCAGCTTCATAATTGAAAGTGTCTTTATACCGTACAGTATGTTTATACATTGTTACATAATGCCGCATTTTGGTTTTCAACGTACACCTCTATATAGCATGAAATGTAATCCTGGTTTTATAAATGAGGGCCTTGATCTGTAAAGGTGCTTGCTTTCCTCCAGGTACACTCTGGGCACTTTCGTGGATCATGTCAAGTTGTAACTTGTTTAACTACATTCTCTTCTGGTTCTACCCTTTGGCTCTTATTTGCTTTTCACAATGTATGCTTCATGTTTTGGCTACCCACATTGTTTTGGGAGCTATCTCGTTGTTTATGACTATTGCACCTTTTGCTCTTTCTTGTAAGTCGCTTTGGATAAAAGTGTCTGCTAAATGTCAATTTACTAACCACTAATATTGGTCATGCGTGCAGGGTTGCTGGACCTAGCCACATACTACCGTGAGACCAGGCTAAAGAGACTCTGTCAGGAAACGATAAAGAGAGGGATCTCAGAGGAAAATGCTATAACCCTGTTCTCTGCTGCTGTAAAGTATGAGGCCCGGGTAAGCGCGCCCACACACACATGCATGCACACTGTTTCAAACCAGCCTTTCCTTTCATGTCAATGCTCCTATCTGTATCTATACCCCTCAGCACTGACCTTCCAGTCTTCTACATTTTTAGGAGCTGGAGGAGTTTTGCTTCAAGTTCTGTGTCAACCACCTGACTGCTGTTACACAGACCGAGGCCTTCGCTGACATGGACCATGACCTTCTAAAGAACTTCATCAGCAAAGCCAGCCGCTACGGGGCTTTCAAAAATTGACTGCATTGGGATGGGCTTTAAGATGATAAGAGATGGAAGGTGAGTGGTCAGAACTTCATTGAGAAACATAAAAGCTAACCTGGTCAAATTCTGCTCTTTTGCTGTTATCATACCCTTACCTACCCATCTGTAAGGAAACTGAGGACCTAGCGATATAGTTACACTTCAAGCACAAAACGGAGACCAAACAAGGAAGCTACTGTGACTATGGGAAAATAGACACAACAGCAACCCCCACCTATCTGCCAGTGCGTGCGTGTGCGTGAGGATAAATGTGTATATGAGAGGTCCCAGTTGGAACTCTGCAGTGCAAAGGTGTTTCAAAAGGGGGTCTCATGTTCAATTCTAATTTGAAAACATTTTTTATCCCAGATTCCATATCAGGGAGAGGAGTGTTCCATATTTGCCTAGATATCAGCAATGGTGAAAAGGACAAACATTTTACTTTTTGACCAATCAGGAGTATAAGGGAGTTTCTCCAGGCATGGCATGAGTTGCCCCTTCTCATTGTCCTTAAAGCCTTTCCTAAAATAAGTTTTGTTTTACTGGTAGATAACTTCATAATTTGCAATAAATTAAAAGTATTCAAATTTTTACTTGAAACAAACATTTTTGGTAGAACTTTTTTACTTACTGTTTTACATGACCCATATTAATTGTTATTTTAGTTATTTACAGTGGTCAAAATGTTACTGAGTTTTATAGAATACCTTTATGCTTTTGTTATCCAACGTTGGTTTTACTGTCATCATATTGAGTAGCATTCAGAGTAGTGAAGTACTTCACAGGGTCAGTGTTTTCATGTACAGTACTCCAAGGGCTGAGGTTCTGAGAGATGTATGTACCTGTGTAGATGTGTAACTCTGTGTGTGCAGCTGGAAGCTTATCTCTTGCTTTTAAAGGAAAGATGACAGATTATCCCATTAGCTGTAAATTAATTTCCTGTTGCTGACACCGCATAGTAGAACAACAGTTTCATAATGCTGCAGCTGGTGTTACTTGCAGGTATAGCATGTTTATAGATGTCATAATTTAACTTTTGTCATTTCAATAATATGCCTCTAGTGTGTACATTTTCCCAAACCTCTTATCAATGAGAGCACTACTGCTAGACCAGTGCAATAGCCAACTTATAATGGAGACCTCTGTGTTGAGCAACCAATAATTTATTAAATTTTCTATATAAAATGCTTGTAATCCATTAAAGATGATGATACGGAAAGCTTTAACATTGACATGCCAACTATTGTATGTTTTGAATGTTTTGATAAATGCTGATAATTTGTATTTATTTTATAGTTATCCTATGGTTTTAAGTTAGTAGCAGCATGAACATGGCTGGAGGTAATTAATTTCAGGAAATTAACTATGCTATTTAGCCTAAATAGCATAGTAACTGTATTTAAGAATCACCCTATTAACACAAGCAAACATGAATTTTGTTTTCATACGTTTCAGATGGTCAGTTGGCTTTAGATAACGGGACTGTTGTCCCCTGATTCCAGAAGTTAGCATTTTTTTACACCTCATATGATCTGCTATAATTTGTAAAGTAGGCCTACAAATCATTGGAATCCCTTGTTAAACAGAGTTGGTCAAGTTAGCTGGTTAAGAAGATAAAGGACTAAATGAAGAATGTATTTTCTGTTATTTCCTTTATAATTGTATGCATAGTTCATTTGGGTAGGAGAATGAGAATGTTATTAAGGAACAAAAACACTGTCTCATCACATTTTCTGTTAAATTGCAAAATAGTTCTCCTTGGCATCAATGCGCACGTTGCCCAACCACTTGCGGCTATTTCTGTCAAGCAAAATGGCTCTAATCTTCACAGTTTACAGTAATTCATGTTCATGTGTATTACAAGTCGCATTCAAAGTGCTACCTTTTTGCTGATGTCAGCAAAAATAGGTGGATCAAAATAGACTGAATGCAACATATATAACATGTCTTATTAATGGAGAAGCTCAATCATGGGCCATGTCAATTCAAGAAGATGGATAGCCAGTAATCAGGCTTCAATGTTTTTTATTATTGATTTCCAAAGTTCCTGAAAGCAAATTGTAGAATAGGCCTTTAAGTTCAGCACATTCTGAATGCACTGATGGCACTGTACAAATTCACTAGATGACCCTTTACACTTGTATTCAGCCTGTAATATGAATGGAATCAGACCTGAAGATTAGGATCAAACAACTCAGCAGGACATGGCATGGAGCCTGGATGAACCCAACATTCCAAATGGTATAACGGCTGATAACATTGGATTCTCCAGAATAGGCAGCTAGTGAACCTGAATACTTATCATGAGCACTTTATATCTTCAGTTTGTTTACGGGAAGTGACTGGGTATAAGGGAAGAAATGAAAAACACGTTGAAGAATGCAAGCATGCAGAGCTTACAACACAAAGTGCTTCTCTGCTATCTGGGAAGCTCATAACAAAAACACTGATGTCTTACAGACAAAATGGTTCCCCATAAAGAGGCCTGTTAAACTTGTAGTTGGGTGCTGAAACACCAGCCTGTGACTGAAAAAGATCACCAACCAGAGAATGCTTATTTGTTTATTTGAAATGCCCCTCATGCAATCCCACAGCCATATAAAAGTCCAGCTTCATTGGACTTTGATGAAAAAAGTGTTTTGTCTGTCTCTTCATAAATGGAGTGACTAAGTTCAGTTGAGTTCTGGATTTTAACAAGTATTATAAGGAGAGAAAACCAGACCTCTGACAATAAATGACAACACCAGGCTTAGGTCTCAATCATGTCTCTGCTCTGAAGGCCGGAGGACCATTTTTTATAGGGCACAAGAATGTAAACATAGATAGTGACAGTCAGGCAGTAAAAAGAGATTCACAGCTCCCAACCCATGACCACTCTCAGACTAGAGAGATCATAGTTGGAGCTGTCCTTGTAGTCATGACAAGGTGCGTTTACCCAGCACTTTCTCCTGACCACGAACATCTATTAAGCCTGACACATAGACACAATCTACTCGTATGAATAGCAAGCTCACATGAGAACATACTAACTAGTATCCAATGACTAGTTCTATTAGTTACATTACATTACTAGTGAATAATGTAAACACACAGGAAATCCCAATTTCTTCCACACCATTCACACAAAGAAAAAAAGAAAACAATGAAACCCTGAAGTATTTCCTGTCACACATATTCCAACAGGTTGCCTGTGTTTTTTTAGATTCTACAGCTGATAATCTGACCAACTACAAAGTCCCACTGTCTCACTGAAAGCAGACACAGAGAAAGCGGGAGTTTCAGAGAGACAGTGGGAGGAGTTGCTTCAACTTCTCTCTACTCCTTCTAGACCGGACATTGCCTATGGTTCCGACAGGAAAAACGTATCCCATACCTCAGACTCTTTAAATGTGTGAGCTATACAATGCCCTTGAGGCAGTTACAGGCAGAAACAGACGAGAAAGAAAAAAAGGGGGAGGGCAGGAAACCCAAAGGAGAAACAGAACACTCACATTTTAATACACTGAGAGCTGAAGCAGAATACTGAAGTCCCCAACTGAAGCTACATACTCTACTACTAAGATCTACAAAAAGGCCTGGACCACTTCCAAACAAAGTCAAAGAACAGGAGGACTGGCTTAAACCTTTACAAGAGAAGAAAGGAATAAAGCAAACAAGACAATTTGAACATCAGCGCAATTTCTCTCTGGACTTGAGAGTTGGCTGGCAGTCTTCAGTTACTGAATGGAAAAAGGATCAATTTGTTTGTGACTAATATCTATCTGAGTAAGTACAGCTTCCAATCCAACTTGTGGCGGGTGTCCTGCACAGTTGCCAGGCCGGAAGGCAGAAACAGACAGAGGGAGGGGAAGAGGAAGCTGCTGCTTGAGTCAACACACGTTAACCCCCAAAACAACATCCAATAGCAAGAATGGGAAAGGACGATAGTTGATCATGTGCCATCCTAACTAGTACTACTACAACTGTTGATCAAAACGTTTGTTTGAAATATATAGACTGAAAGACAGCACTTTCAGACAAGGCATTCTGTAATTTGACTGTTTCAATGATCCTTCATCGTAGATTCAGGCTTCAAGGAAATCCTTTCATTGTATAGTTGATACATTCAACCCTTAATGCTCCCTTATATCCCCCAAAATGCTCAATACAACGGGCCTGACAGACACATATACACTACTCAGTGCAGAAAACATTACATCTATCCTCTATTCAGACAGTTCAAATTGCGCCAAAAACGATGGATTCAAATATCCGCTGTACAGCACAGTGTTCAGCATAGTGTTTATTTTGGGACTAATCACCAATGTAGCAGCCATGTATATCTTCACATGCTCTCTGAAGCTGAGAAATGAAACCACCACGTACATGATGAACTTGGTGGTGTCGGACTTGTTATTTGTCTTTACACTTCCTCTGAGGGTATTCTACTTCATCAAACTGGACTGGCCATTTGGCAGAGTGCTCTGTGTGCTCTCTGTTTCAATGTTCTACACAAACATGTATGGTAGCATTCTTTTCCTCACCTGCATCAATGTAGACCGCTTCCTGGCTATTGTGCACCCCTTGCGCTCACGAGCTGTGAGAACCAAACGCAATGCTAAGATAGTGTGTGTTGCGGTGTGGGTACTGGTTCTGTCTGGCAGTTTCCCTGCTGGGTTTATGCTCGAAACAACTTCACCCGACCACACAACCCTGTACTGCTTTGAGAACTTCTCCTCCACCCAGTGGAAATCCCATCTGTCCAAAATTGTGATCTTCATTGAGACAGTGGGCTTCATCATCCCCCTGCTGCTCAACATGGTATGTTCTGGCAGGATTCTCCAGACCCTAAGGCGACCACAGGCCATCAGCCGGGGGGGAAAGCTAAATAAAACCAAGATCCTACGTATGCTTGTTGTCCATCTATGCATCTTCTGCTTCTGCTTCATCCCCTACAATGTCAATCTGATATTCTACGCTCTTGTTCGCACCAAAACCCTGAAGGGCTGTTTTGTGGAGTCTGTGGTCAGAACAATCTACCCCATAGCCCTTTGTATTGCTGTGTCCAACTGCTGCTTTGATCCCATTGTCTACTATTTTACTTCAGAAACTATTCAGAACTCCATCAAACGGAAGTCTCAGGTCAGCCAAACCTATGATGTCAAGTTCCCTGAGGCCCTGCAGTCGGAACCCAGCTCTAAACTCCAATGTAGCCTGAAGAATCTCAAATCTGCTATTTTCCATGATGAGTCTTCAGTGTGATTAGTCAGTATACTCAGAAAACAATGTATATAACTCTGGGGTTATGGATATGTCATAGCTGACTGAATGTGAAAATTTATGGTGAGGGTGCTAAAGAATCAGCTACTGGAGTTTTACAGTTTCAGTCTCCATCTCAGGGGGAAAACATGGGCATTGGACCCATCACAGTGTATACCACTCATTGTTGGATTCCTGTGGACATAATGTGATATTTTTCTAACATCACCATGTGGAATATAACTTGTGGAATGTAGAATGTAACTTTGGCAGAAAAGTCACCCATAGAAATGAACTGGAATGCAGTTAGGTTAGGAAATACAATCCTTTTTCATAGCAACTTCAACAAGCACCCATGTGTTTTTGGTAAATTGTGGTTCTAACCATAGAATATTGTACATAATTAAAGGGTCTCTTTCCTCAATATGTACTTAATATATCTAATTGTGATGAACACATCATGTGTATGATGCAGCCCAGTACTATTATTGAAGAATCATAGCTTTTCCATTCCATCTTTTATCGTGACGATCTTCAACTGAATATGAGACTTAAAGTCATGTTTCTGATTATGCCTTGAGGGCATTTATTATGCCTAATGTATTTTGTTGTAATTGTAATTGTTGTAATTGCTGTTGTGTTGTAATGTACATTTCAATGCACTGACACAATATATTAAATGTTGCTGTATGCCATATCTTAACTTCAGAAATAAAAGTAATGTACTTCTACAGCAACAGCTGCAGACAGTATTAACTGCAATGAGTATTGCTAATGCCTGGATAGAAAGATTGCAGCAAAAAGAAAAGGCTAAATAGTTGCACTAATAATGTCTGCAACTGCGCTGACCAGAGGCGTGTTCTGTTGCGCAGGAAATAGTCAGCTTCCTGTCTGTCCTTTCGATTCCCCGGCAGTGCAAAATTACGTTGTGTCCTTGGGCAAGGCACTTCACCCTTCTTGCCTCGGGGGAATGTCCCTGTACTTACTGTAAGTCGCTCTGGATAAGAGCGTCTGCTAAAGATTTTATGTAAATGTAAATGTGCAGAAGGCAGGGTCAGAAGCACAAGACTGATAGAAGATTCTGTACTAGGCACAACATGATGAATACATTTAATGAATGCCTAAATGCATTTAAAAAAAAGACAAATTGATTTAACAGCATTTGATTTACTGTTTGCTGTCAGGATATGAAGTGTATAAAAAAAATATGACAAGTTTTGATTCTAAAAAACATACCTGTCCTAGCTGTAAGGCAATACAATGAATTAATATTATGAATGGCCTTTTTTTTACTGGACCCATAGCAGGCCTAACACAATTGTAAAGTTTGTATTTAGTAGTATTGCCAAGTATCGTAGTTTCATACATAGCTTAATAGTTGGCAGAGCACATGGTTGTACTTAATGGCGGCTTGCTGGTATCTTTGAGAACTGCCAAAATAGTGATTGTCCTTTTTGTATTAAACTCAAGCAAACTTGAAAGGGAAGGTGAACACAGTGAAAACATCAGTAGTGAATTCAGACTGTTTGCAGGATGTAGATTCAGTTCCAGACAAGTGAGTTCAGTGAGTTACTTATCCAGCAATCAGGTGTGCATAGCTCAAGGTTAGCTGCTAATCGGATGATCGAGATGAATTTCATCTTCCAGTCTTTGAATCATGTAGGCCCCAGTGTTTAGGTGTTTTGTCACTTTTTTTGTCACCATTTTTTTTACATTTCTTGTTTCAGGTGTTTTATTTTAATCAATGGCGGCTTTGGACCGACATCAAATAGGCAGGTATAAAGTGGTTATGTGGGTGTGTGATTGTCTAAGTCTGTGGGTTTATGCAAAGTTCTTTACCGTTATGGTAAATGTTTTAAGGTTCCGCATTGCTGCGTGCAGAACAGGGTGAAACGGCACAACAGTGAAATAATCCACATGTCTCAGCATGAAACAGACATGCTAGATAACATTCCGATACACCTACAAAATGTGGATTTCCCCTAAATCCACTCTGTTAATTTGACTGGAATCCCCCCATATTATATTTTGTTGTTTCTTGGAATACATGAGTATTTCAGTTTCTTTCTTACACCTGTTGCTACATATTTTTGAATGAATATGTGTACAAGTAGCAAATTCCCTGGTCACCTGAATGTGTGGCCCACCAATGTATGTTAGTCTAGAGACTATTAACACTGTATGTTGGTTTGAATGTAGGCCTTTGTCTACAACTCACAAATTTGTCTACAAGTCCTGAAGGCTTTATGCAGTCATTAGACTGGTCTGTCTTAACATGGTATCCATCTTCACTCCAGTCTCATCTTCAATCTGTCCTTCCTTCAAAGGCAAATAACCAAATAAAAAACACAGCTACACAACCATCTGAATCTACAGCAGGCTGCCTGGGGTCAGGTTCCACACAGGTTCATTGCAGCTGGACTGTTGTGTAAGGTTTTAAGTGAAATTTGACATGCTCCAACATTTCATGATGTGTAAGACCGATGGACAGGCCCAAACTACTCGCTCTAGTCATCACACACAAACCATCATGATGTCACTAGGCCATCCATTTCATGAACTTTGGGGTTCCCTGCTCTAGCTTATACACCTTTAAGGATCAGATGTTTTAAGTTGTCGGCCTGGAACTAAGACACAGGAGAACAGGGTTCGTGGGGGTTCCTGGAAATGCAAACCACACTGCTACAGCTGAAAAGAAAAATACACAGCTGATAATTTAACTCAGCTGAAAATACTGGCCCTCCCTCAATACACAGATGGTTCACAGAAGATCTCTTACAATCCAGTACAATAAAGTACTGAATACAATGGTAGATGGACAATATTTGGAGGAACGTCTTCAGTCAGACATGTTGGGTGGTGCAGAGTTCAGAGTTTAAAGAGGATGCAGCCCAGAGACCACACAAGTGTAATTTAAGATTGGTGTTTCAATGTACTGTTGTACAGTAAAAAAGTCAGCGTGACAATATAATGTGGGTTTCTCTTTGTCTGGTCATAAAAGGTAAAAGAGTGTAGATTTTATGCACGCGCTCTTTAAAATGCTTATTTTCAAGACAATAACGTCTGAGTAGCACCCAGCGGAAATCTTGAGAAAACAAACAGAAAGCTTTCAAAGGGTCAGCTTTTGCGTGTGTTCTGGTTGTTCCAAATCCTGTCCATCAGGACAGAGTAAGTTTGTGTACATGTGGACAAACTGTAGTCGTTAATCAGCCTCAAGATGGCAGTAGAGTGCAGTAGAACAATAGAGTGCTTGAGAAGTGTTGAGGGGGATTAGTAGAGAGGTGTTTAATTTATGATTTGAGTATTACATCCAACCCAAACAAGCAAATGAATTTGAAGACAATAAGTTACATGTCAATTGAGCATTTGATTAAAAAAATGCTAGTGTTGTACTAGATAATATCATGGAAATGTACCATCAAATGCACTTTGCTATTTCTTTTTCAGGCATTGAAACTCAAGGTGAATGTGAAAATAATCATATAGCATTTTTAATCATTCATTTGAGCATTTTACTCAAATTGAGTTAGGGCAACACATACATACAGTTCTATATATAGCAGTTATAGTAGTGAAAGGACGTAAAACAGAAATATAGGAATAGGGACAGGGATAGATAGAGGGAGAAGTGGGTGGTCCCATCCTCATGAGAATGCTTTTGCATTGTAGAAAGGGAGGCACCTCCTTACAAATAAGCCCTTTGCCTCCACTTTTGGTTAGTCCCTTATGAATTGATGCACTGTTATTTAATAAACCATGTTTGAGTAAAACAGAAGTATGTGCAACATGCATGCAATACTAGAAATAGTTTGGCGATCATTAAACTTTGAGGGCTCTACAGAACTTAACATACAAGCATTGATGGCAACAGTGGCATGGTATTACAACATACTGTTGAAATACCAATCTCTGCTGGTATTTTCAAAGCTAATCTCCATTCCCAGACATACCCTTTACATTAGCACTATTATAATATGGTTAATCTCAACCAACTATAAGTGATATAATCATGGGTCTAGTCATGAGAGTGCTTGTTATGAGTGAAGGTAGAGTGGCCCAAGTGACTCAAGTTATCGTGACCATCCAACGTTGTGTAAATTGGCTCTGCTGTACAAATAAATCAACACATAAAATAAAAACACTTATACATTTCAATACCTAGATAATGAATATTTATTTACAAACAGAAAATAATTAAGAATTATTGAAATGTGTATACAAAACATTTGCTAATATCCAGTATCCATGATCATACACAACTCATGCTGTAAATTGAAGGCATACGTTAATTAACTATTATTAGGTCTTTTGAATCTGAATGGGTTTTATGAAAGAAAAAGGCTTGCTTTACACAAGGGAGATTATTGCATTTACAGTATTTTTTTTAATTTTTTGTGATTTCCCCCCCAGTGTTTTAAGGCAAGCATAAGACATGAATACAACACAGAGACGCCTAATAGCACCAAAAAATCCCAAAACATGGAGTCCATGAAGAAATAAAAACACTGTTTTAACAAGATATATAGTTACACAACAATGTTTGGATTGGTCCTACTATTTTTCACCTCAACTACAGAAAAAGAAATATCAGCTTACTGAAAACATGGTTGTGCACTCCACAGTAAAAAGTATCTGAAGTGGTTCAGACAAAGTGTGCCTCCTGATGAACATAGTACTGTTAATTATCCTGCCTTTGTTGTGCTGTAGTGTGTTGCTCTCTTGTGCTGTACACTGACACATAATCGCCCATTGTGTAGCCAAATCCCTGTCCCTTGCTTCTTTCTCTCACTCTTCACTCCGTCAGTAGGGGTACTGCTTTTGCTTCTTCCCAGCAAAACAGGACAGCCAGGTACATAGCAGCATGGCTGCCGCCGCCCCAGCCCCAGTGCAGTAGTATGCCCAGCCAATCTGACAGGAACCTTGAGAGCAAAACAGGAAACGGGGTTACATTAGTACATCTCACAGTTTTGGTACCTTGGCGTGGCCACCTTCAGGTCTTAGACAACCTGTAGGAGGCAGGCCTTGACCAAATATTTGGAGTAGCACTCCATCTTTATTTCAAAACCTATCCTTCTCCAGCATATCTGCTTTACTGATACCACAGAGTATTGCTAGAAATGTTTTGTAGACATTGTTCACAAATCACAAGGGTGACTTTTATTGTGGCATGCCATTACATCACTGTTAGGACAAAACTGACATTATACCAATGTAAACATAAATTCTGCAATGAAAGTAAAAACAATATTCATCGAGTCCTATGAATAATTCATGCTTTATGTATGCTTGGGTATAAGCATACATCTTTCAAATAAAGTGTTAGTGTATAATGACTCTTTTTCTTGTCAAGTTATAGGGAGACTTCGGAATGATGTAGTACTACTCTATGTACTGTGTAAAAAACAAGCATTGTGTCTAAACCGGATTGCCATTAAACGGCTCACTCTGGAAGAAAAACCACGGTAAAGGAACACCTGTTAATTGAACATGTTAACTGCTTTTGAAAACACTTTGTTTAGAGAGTAACGAGTAACGAGTAAATTACATACATTGCAGAACAAGAAACAGAATCTGCAAATACTAAACACTTACAAACTGTACCATTACTAGTTTTTCAAAAATGTGTGTCAATAATCATTGTCACCCTAATATCTTTACTACATATAGCATACTGCTAATTTAAGATAGGGTCCACAACATATTTGTGTTATATACAAACAGGTTGGTTCTTCTCCTATTGCATGCTGGGAGTTTCATGGAAGAGCCTCCCAGTGTCTCAGTACTGATGAAGCTAGTTGCACAGGTTCAAAATAAAGTGGCCTGATGGTCAACATCCACCTTCCATTAACTAGCATCTAATATGAAGCTAACAACACAGCACAGTACCACAACTAGCTCACACACACAGCACAGTACAAAATACCACATTATTAAATGGAAGTTAAAGTTAAGTTTGAGTTTGAATTAAAGTACAGTATGTATCCCCTGCTGTTGTCTTTTAACTTACCCAGTTTAAACTGGTCTGAGCTGTTGTTACAGGTCTGTCGGACCTCTTCACTGTCCCAGCCTAGGGGGAAGAGGGCACAGCCAGATCCTATTAGCAGTCCTGAACACAGCAACAAGGGATGAGTTAGACAATGATCATTATTGGGAAACACACATATCAGGGATTCTATTCAATGTATTGTTTATTTTATTATGTGTTAAGGATAGCGCTGAATCCAGAGAGAAGTACATTTAAAGATTGATAGCACAGAGCTGGTTTTCATATGTATTGAGGCTCCCCTATCATTGAAAACACACACACTTAAAAGAGACAGACTATGGACTATGGGTACTGACTGTATCTGACAGGTGACTTTACACTACAAGTGTCCATTCGATAAATAATCAGACATTTGATGTTTGCGAGAGATGCGAGGCCTGTGAGGGCTTCTGAGAAACTCTCATTACAATGCAAAATCAGAGTAGACAGGGATCTTCACATGTTCCTTCCCCTGCTCCTAAATCCTTATCATCAACTGCCTGCAAGAGTCATCTGTTAAAAAAGGTTTAAGTGCAAAGTGGAGTGACTGTGTGGCCTTCAGAACATCATACAACTATCTTCCATAGAGAAATACATGCACAGATAGTTGACAGAGTGAAAGTGTGAAGCATTCTCAACAGGACCAGTAATGTATTCATAATAAATATTAAACCAAATCTGAAATTCTCTTTCATGTGTTGAGAAACGCAGACATACTGGGGCGTGACATCCTTTTGGTTTACTTGAAGAACTCAAAGTACTTCATCAACAGCTAGAATAAAAGGTTCTACAGTTAAATCACCAAAAATGTGGCCATGTTTTGGAATTCAGAATCACCTTTGATTTGCTAGTTTGTTGGACTGTTTCAGGTCAACAAGTTCAATTTGTACAAATATGGAACTAGTTTCAATCGTACTTTGGATTTAGTTTCCATAACAGCAGACTAAAATAAAGATATAAAGATACAAAAAAGAATGTGAGATGGGGGGGTAGGGGTGAGAAGGGAAAGAGGAGAAACAGAAAAGAGAGTCATAAATCTTTTATCAATGCTTTTGAAAAATATTTGCCTAAATGTACTTTATATTTTTGGCTGAATGAAGAATGCATTTTAGCTATTTGCTTTTCTATCTGACCTTTCATGTCCCGGCCTTCCTCCACATCTGGGCGTGCTCATGCCTTTTGTCTACTATACCTACTCAACATCAATAGGGAAAGAAAAAATCCTGCCCTCTTCTATGTTCACACAATACCATTCAAGGTTATCATTCAAAAGTCCAGGAGGTGTCAAAGAAAGAGAAAGAGCTAGATAGAGAGAGGATAGAGAATGGATAGAGAATGGCTGGAGCAGGATAGAGAATAGATGGAGTCTGGGACATGAATGGCTCATGTAAAAGCCAGGGGCACATTCAGTGAGACGTTCCCTTTAGAAGTGGAAACTGCAGAGAGGCAGGGAGCTGTAAAAACAGACCACAGGGAGCAGGATAGGGGCTGTCATCACTAAACCAACATCCTGGACAGGCTATGGACACTGTTCCTCCTGTGGACAACACAAATGGAGTCACACATGCTGAGGGGAGTGGAACACACAAACACCATTGTAACACTGCATTAGGTTGTGACACTGACACAGAATAATTTACAGTTTGAAAAAGTGTAATGTAAATTGTGCATGTAAAGTATCCTTTTTGGAAAAGTGTGCCTTAATGTCCTAGGAAAAAGAATCAAGGGACACCTTTCTGGATTCTACTTGCGGTTATACACCCAGCATGAAGTCCGGCCATAATCCCATATACACTCTCCACCCATCTCCGATGCATCAAAGTTTACATCAAATGTAGAGAAAGGGCGTCCATGTTGGCTTTTGAATCCTTGAAATATGTGCTTCAGTGTCCAGGGCCATGATCACTATCAAAGCCTATACATCTAAATCTTTTGAGCACCTCTCAACTTTTGATTTACTGGTTTAGCACACTGCAGTCTATGATGCTGCTGCACTCCTTTTTCTGGATTCTCTTAATCTAAATGTTAGCACCACACCATGCATACTGCTTAGGTTACTGCTGTTTGTATAATATAGTTCTCCTTTTTAACAGGATCAACATAGTTTAGAGGGAGCTAACTCAGCACTGGTCTTATTGATGGAATGTGCTCCAGTCAATCCCACTCAAAGCAGGCAGATCTTGAAGCTGCTGAAGAGATGGAGGGGCGAGGAAGCACAGATGGGATTTAAGAGTAGGTTGGAAGATAAACATTATTGTTTCAGGGTGCAATAGCTGGATTCCGACTTTTTAACCTATAGTAGTCTTGCGTTACCAAAGATACTTCCCTTAGGATACCTCACTGAAAGCTCCAAAAGTGTATCTGAAGAAGAGGTCTTTGGCACTGGACTGACAAGTCTGTTTCCATGGGATGAATACACTCCTGTGACACAGCTCAATGTGTTCAATTTCCCCCGTCAGGCCTCTTTCCACTACGACCCCTCCTTCCACTGGCCTCAGTCCTAATTGGAAGCTTTTGTTGAATTGATCTGTTTTCAGCACATTTGTTCCTGCCAATAGCTTGTTCATCAAACTAAGAAATTTATTTATTATGCCCAGATCGTTTTGTCATTAATGGGCACATCAGTTAAAAGAGAAAAATAAACGTCAGGTTCACAAGAGATTAAGTAGGCTTAGTCGATTGTAAAGGATTTAATGAGTAGAGGAGAGTGAAAATCCTTTTTTTAAAGAGATAAATTATGGAAACTTTCTAAAAGTGTATATTATCTATTTGCTTGCCTTATACACAAAGGTTTTTATGATCATAAAAAAATCCAAAAGAACATTTTCTGTCAATGTGATCCTTTTCACAGAAAAGTGGAGAGACTTTACTGTGAGTATCAGCTTCCTGCTCAAAGGCTTACACCTCTCCGTGATTACAACAAGGTTCTCCCTACCGTTGTCCTTGCTCAATCAGTTTCTAAATTGGGCATCCCTCGCCCCTTTGTCTGGGCAAGAAAAGTAAAAAGGAAACAAGGAAACGCTTAAAAGGGGGGGAAAGAATGAGTCAGAGCCTGTGCGATTCTTTTTGTCCTGTCTCAGACATTTCCACTCCCCAAATGTTCCCCTGATAGAGTAGACACACCCCCAAGCTGGTGAAATCCAAGGTACGACAAAGGGTAGCCACAAATGAGTTGAATTCACATGATGTGACCAACCAAGATCTCATAAAATCATAGGATCTCATTATTTTAACACTAGAGGTATTCTTGGTATTCTCACTGATACTGGAGAAGTCTTTCTCTTGACAGCGCAAACTCCAAGTCATTCACTGCTTTGTCTTCACCCGATGCAGAATTATGTCAGGATCAACATATTTTCCCATGACCTTCTAAACTCAATGGGAACTAATGAGAGTTGCATTAGTGGGGAGGACAGGAAAAGTGGGTAGAACAGTGTGAGGGACAGAGTTATGTCATTACCAGAAGCGCTCCAGTCTTCCTGGTTACATCAACCATTTGTGTTCATGTGTTTGGTTTCTTTCTGATCCAAAGATCAGAAAAGGGTGATGTGGTTTGGCCGTCATTTGCAGTCCCTGGTTGTTCAAAAAAAGAACAGGCCTATGAATTAAAAAAATTCTGTGGCTGAGAACGAAGATTATCATGAAGGGCTGAGAATTATGGTTCTTTGGGCTTCCTTTGAAAGAGCATCGCAAATCATCCCCTTGAAAGTGTTTTTGTTTTATTATAAAAGTGTTTCTTCTCCTTGTAAGCCATAAAAATATTAATAAGATCAGAAATCCTGGCTTGCTGACCATCTATTCTTCACTGGTCTTGTAGTCTCTCCCCTGCCCCCCACCATTAAAATCAATGGTGATGTATGAGCTGCAGAAACAGGGAGACACCAAGCTTAAAATGTAGCCTGTTAACTGAAATGGTTCAGAAGGTAGGAGGTGAGCTTGGCGAGTTTCTAAGCGACAGTGATACATTATTTTACTGGGAAGCACTTACACACTTGAGACAGTTTAATAAAAGCCACCAAAATATGTCCTGCATTGAGGCTGCTTCACTTAATCACTGAGAAAAGGAAAGTATTACACAGCTGAGTTGGGTCAATGACTAGCCAGTCTTGTTGATTTCTTACATCACACCATGTTTTCTGTAGCTCTATTAGCCATAAACTCAATCTGCCACAACCTCCAGTCTGTCAATGTCAAATATTATGGTCTCATTATTATCCAATGATATCCACAATAATGTCTCTCTGTCTTTGTTTAACAGTTGCTTGGTACAAATTGGTTTGAATCTGGTCACTCTCTGTAAGTTTTATCAGCTCAGCTGAGGAAAATGACAACCTGAAGCGGTATCTTTAATAGGGGAAATATATATTTGAAAACACCAATAGGAAGTAGATAAGGGCAGAGAGGGGATTCTTAACATGTAGGAAGAGGGGGGTTAGAATAGAAATGAGTGGAACAAAAAAAGAGCTACATCAAATGAAAAGAGAACAAAGATCCCTTTGGTGATTCAATGATTATCCCTCTCAAATGTCTGTGTTCCTTTATGAACTCCTCTCTTCTTTTGTTGTTAAGCCAAAGCTAAAATAAGCATTTGCTTTAAGACTCAACCTGTACAAGGTGTTTGACCATAAACAATAGAGACAGTGCCTCACCACATCTTCATTAATCTGCATGGCATACTACTACACTATTTATATCTTCACATAAAATATGGAATGAAACTCAGTCATGGAGATCTTGGCATTTAAAGCTGTGAGCTGAACATCACAACTACAGGCCATAACTGCTGTTGCTTTTTTTCAAGGAACTTTGACTTTTCGGAAAATTACGTTTTCAACCTCTTCACAGTCCAGCTGCCTTGGTCAACCTGCTCATATTTCTTATTGTTAATTTTTATTGTTGATTATAGTTTCTTTTTTTACTGTTTCTTTGTCATTTCTGAATGTCGTTTGCCCGAATAAATAAAAGGTACATTTTAGTAAACACATGATGGGAGAGGGGCAGTGAAGGTGTAAAAAAGGGATCTGGGGGCCTTCCTCTCTTGTGCTGTGATGCAGACATTGACCGCATTACAGTAAATCAGATTCGGAACAGTCCAGCCTATAGAGGGAGGGTGCATTTGTATGTGTCAGTGTAAGCATAGGCGGAAATCCCATCCTGGGAAAAATATGATTTGTCCCCCCCAATAAATCACTGTAAACATAAGGAAATTTCAATAATATTGATAATATACATTTAACATATTACAATTTGTTACAGCAGTATTTTTGGTGTCTCCCTCAGGAATTGCTTTGAGAAAATGTCATATCATTGTCCCCCCCAAAATTGATAGCAGATATTCGCCACTGAGTGTAAGGACATTGAGATACTATAAATTCCACATAAATGTGTAATTTATTGTTTGAAAAGACACACCTCTCTATCCCTTCAGTCGGTGTTGACTGCTGTCAAGTGTGTCGGTGTTGTCAAGACTCCTGTGTTGAGGATGGCTTTTTTCCACTCCAAACACCACACCTGTTATCCACCTCACAACTGCTATCCAGATGAGTAGGTTTGAGCTCAGCTTCAACTCACTGAGATTCACCTTTGTCTGGCCCTTTTCAATGAGGGATTTCTGGGTCTGGCCTGAGCCTGTAGGAAATATGAGTCTGGGCTGGCCTGTCCCGAGGACAGATGAGGCAATGGTGTTGGGTCTAAAGCCTCAGGGCTCCAAGCAAAGAGCTGCTACTGTCTGGTATATTAGTGTTGGATCACAGTCAACATTTCTGCTGGTTATAGTGGAGGGAGCAAATTTCTGTGGCCCAAGCCGGGGGTAATGGCCAACATTAACGATCCTAAATGTTTAAATATCCAGATATTTGTATAATTTAGCAGCATGTCCTTGTATAAAACACACGTTAACAGCCAATTTCCATTGTATTTCCATGTGTCTGTCTGCCATCCTCACATGTTGACAGTTTCTGAATGAATAACCAACCCTCTACACATGAATCAAAGCACCACGTCACCCAACACAATGCCCTCGACCAACGAATGATCTCCCCAGCCATGGACCTTAACAATTAGCTCATTATCACAAGGTGTTGTGATAAAGGACACAGTAAAATGATCTGCATGCTTGGCCCAAGCACAAGACAGCCTTCTCTAATAGGGGGCATGGAAAGGTTAGTGGAATATGACATAGAGGCAGGTACGTGGCTTGAATAGGGACACACTGTCTTGGGTAAAGTAAACAGTATGCATGAGGATCTGAGCTAAAGACACCAGCTCCACTGGGAGGTATAGGGGTCTGGGCTGGAGAGCAGATGTGTGCGGCTCACCAGCAGTGACAAGTGGAGAGCTGTCAACAGCTCAGGGGAGGATGAAGATCTCTACTACAACATCAATAAGCTCCTCAGCCTCAGCCAGGGCCCAAGGTGCGATGCCTTGTAGTCTCTGTCTGAAGGCCCCACCCTACTGACATCGCAGATCTGTGGGTGGTCTGAGTTCAGGACCAGCAAGATAAGGAAAGGGAAAGGGACTGAGCCTTGGATAGTGAGACAGAGGCAAGAAAGCTCAGCACAGGTGTCTGGCTGGTTCAGCTGTTTTTCTTGACTGGTTAATCTTTCAAAATCTTGTTCTCTGGGATATGTTTTGGATAAACTGCTACCTGGATGTCTCTACTATCTATTTGACAAGATCTACTGTCTGTCTACTGTCTGAATTTTCTGCACTTTTCAGTCCCAAAACATTTGAACCGTAAAAGATAAACAGGGAATTCCACAGCAGCCTTTAGTAGTGAGAAAAATGCTTAAACCTGGATGGGTATTCACATCCTCCCCTCAACACATCTGGTTTTGTCATCAGAATACTGTCATTTAGAATAATACACTGTCCGAATATCAAGTTTTGATATTTTCACTTTAGCTTGTTTTCATCTACGGAC
Source organism: Osmerus mordax (assembly GCF_038355195.1). Lineage (NCBI taxonomy): Eukaryota > Metazoa > Chordata > Actinopteri > Osmeriformes > Osmeridae > Osmerus > Osmerus mordax. The sequence goes on from NC_090060.1 coordinate 12,720,649, forward strand.
TCTTATCATAAATTCACACATTGTCTCTGAATCCCAAACTCTTGGAGTAAAGGGTCATATGAATATTTAATCTAAAATGGTCCTCCTCATGAATCATAAGTAATTTATATTTGTGTCACAACAATCAAGACACCAATGCCATGTTAAAATGAAGGTAAACAGGGAAAGCACAAGAAGGAAGACAGGAAAGTGACACTGGTTTCCCCTTTACAAGACCAATGATGTGGCTTTAAAAGAGAGAGATGAGCGAGCTAATGAAGGGTAGTCCATATTCTTGCCTTTTTCACTGCATGAATAATGGAGAAGCCATATTTAACAGTGTAACCTGATGACCTTAGCCAAAGGAGCTCATGCAGAAAGACAGACAGCTACGGGAGAAACTCAAGCCATAATGGACATCAACTGCTGATGTCCCAGCAGGCACATTTTTGTATCAATATCTCTTTCTGCTTTAAAGTCTCTTTAGATGATGGCTTTGCAGTTATTGTGCAATATACAGGACATGCACCCATTGACCTAAGTTTACCTAGCCTGCATCTGTAATGGTGGGTGCTTACCTCTGACTCATAAGAAACTTTTGGGACAGCAGAAGCCAAATAATCCAACTCTTTTTAAGTTAATATATTAACTTAAAAAGAGTTGGATTATTTAGTTGGATTATTATTATTCAGCTCTCATCCCATTGGGGGCTGTAAGGGCTCTTTATTTGAAATGTCAGTGAAAAGTACAGCCCACTCTAACTGGCAGCACAAGGAACGTCTGTGGTTACTATCTAATGGTGAGGCATATTATTTTCAACCTCTTACATGTTCCAAGTAAGAGCCTGAATGGACATTACGTTTCTGCTATGCCAGGTCAGGGATGCAGTTGTGTTTAGGAAATGGCATCAACATCCACTTCGGCTCCATTACCTCTCAGTAATTTCCCCACTAAACCCATTTAATGTAGACAAATAATCTACTTTGAGAGCTGGATGTAGGATGGCCTGCCCCCACCTCTCATCTTGAGTGTCTGGAAGTTGAAGGTTTCACTTGTGTTTCTCTGTAAGGGGTGTGTAAAAAAGTGCTATATTATGAATCATCCTTCACCATATTCTTAACAAGTGCATGTGGGTGTTGACTAAAAGAATGGTACCGGCCTGTACCGACTGGCCCCTACCGTGAGGGTAAACAAGTCATATCAGTAAACATGTCAGGCTGGGCTAGGCCCTTGAAAGAAAGTGGGGGTGGCTCCATTCTAGCCAACATTGTAATTTTTTTAAAGAAAGTAAAAGCGTTTCAGTGGAAAGTGAAAGACACAAAAGCAGACTGCTTATAAAAGGTCAGCACGTAAAATTTTAGGGTTGATGTGATTTGCTGATGTTCTCATTTCTCCCTCATACCCTCCCTCATAAACCAGAACAAGTGCAACTAAGGAAAAAATAAATTGAAGTAAAAAAATCACAAAGACTAGCAGTTAAAAGATAGATACATCATCAACCTTACCATCATCATCAACTAACCTTCTCTGTAATAATATTTTTAAAAGCTGTACACATTTATGGTATCAGATTATCTCATTCCATCCTGTTTACAGAGTGCTGGCTGGCTAGTTCTGAGCTGCACTCGATGTTAAGCCTTTTTTGCAGTCATGAAATATGTACAGTATACTGTATACATCTGGGAGGCGTTAGCCTAAATATTTTTCTTTGGTGAGCCACACCAGAGTCAGTATTCTCATGGACTGAAACAGTGTTAATTTGTGCTAAACCACTTAACCTTCACAGGCAAAATAAGGAACCAGGGTATATAATGACATCTATTATGGATCTTAACCTTAAATAATTCCAGTTCTCAGCTGTTAATCAAAGCGCTCTCTCTCTCTTATCAACTATCAACTAACCAAAACATTTACAGAGCTCTGTGGAAACTCCTCGTACATTGAGCCAACCCAACTGATGACCAGCTGGAAGAAGGAAGAGACACAGAACAATAATGCTAAAAAAGACACTGATAGCATCTCCACACCCACTGCCATTGCCACTCCATTGGTTAGCCTGTCAGCCAAACCTCTTTTAAAAACAAATGACATACTGCACAATTTTTTAATATAAATCCACCTCATGGTTTTATATAGCCAAAACACATTTGATAATATGGAGAAAATAAATCCTACAGATATTTACATTTACGCATTTAGCAGACGCTTTTATCCAAAGCGACTTCCAAGACAGAGCTTTACAAAAGAGCATAGGTCACTGATCTAAGGTATCTAAGATATTATGAGACTAATGTACCTGTGTATTGTTAAAACCTGTTTTAATCCTGAGAGTCCTGCTGCTATAGAGCCATTAGATGTCGTTTCTTGCAACAAAAAAAATATTTAAAAAAATTATGACAGGTAAATGGGATTTTCTTATTCTACTCCTTTCAATCTCAATTACATAATTTCCTTTCTTGCTGATGCTGATTTCAGGGCTTCAGTAACAATGGTAACTAGACAAGCTTTCTGGAAAAGTCTAAACCCATTTTACAATCCACAGCAGGCGACACATTTTAGCAGTAAAAATAATGACTTAACACCAGAACAGACTGAAATAACTTCCTGTCTATACTACAATTTTCCAGACTTCCTGTTTGGCAAAGTTAAGTCCCTGCTGAAGCTGGGCTATCCATCCTGTATTCTCTCCCTCCCTCCCTCCCTCCCTCTATTTTTCTCTCTTTGTTACTGTCAAAGTCCAGCCTTTGGGTCACTGAGCACTATCCCAATCTTTTTCTTTCCATCCTGCCACACCATCCAGACATGTGCACAGCCATAAAGTGGAGAAGTCAAGGGGTGGCGGGTGGGGGGTTTGCCAGACGGACAAGGGTGGAAAAGAGGGAATGTGAACAAAGAACAGGGTAAACAAAGACTGAAATAGTGAGTTACAGATTGAGTGTAAAATAAATAATACAATATATAACCACAAATAATGGGGAATGGAATTGATAAAGACAAGGGAAACAGAGCAAGAGTAATACGGTGTTGGAACATGAACATAATCCAGTCCTGCGCTGCCAGTGGTCCATTCCCCTCAGGCTACTGACAAGACAACCAGGAAGCAACACCTTGCTACCATGGCAAGTTGCCACTTTGTAGTATGTGAATATAAGGATATTAGGACTCTAGATAAAGGATAAAGTCACTTTGGTTTGTGATGAATTTTTAACAGAAGGTCGTTACTGTAGCCCAAAATGAGCATATTCAGTGTGTGAATGGGGTGGACTGCAGTCTTTTGATCAATCACCTCAGACACTGATCTACTTTGTATTCATCACTGAGGACATTACCCTATATTGAAGATCTGGATCGCCTTCTATGATTGACTATCTAAGGGAGCGAACCTCGTAGTTGCCATGTGTCACATGGCTTGGATATGCCTTGGTATATAGTAAAAAGATTCAAATCTGTCAATTCCTTATTCAGAGGGATCTAATTAATTTTTTGCAGTACAAAGGATTTCTGTTGGTTACCAAGGAAGAGGAGTCACACAATGTGCTGGTATCAATCCAGATGGCAGAAGGACAAAGATCCTGGCTGTGACAGTATGGCTCTCTAGCAGGTCTGCCAGCAAGGTGCCCCCAGCACCTCCGTGCCAACATGTTCACAATTTACTGCTTATCTGGATGGCAGTAACATTTTCAGCTACAGTGGCAGAGGGATTCATTACAAGAAGACCAAAAGGAAATATGTTTTGATAGATTGACCATAAAACCAGACATGACAACAGATTAGAGGTCACCTTAGAGAGAACAAGAAAGCTACTTAACTAATGGTTTCATCTGCTATGGTACACTGCTGAAAGAACCCATTATATGCCATGTGAGCATGAGATGAGTGAATGGAAGATATGTTAATGGCCATGGTCTCACTGAGTCAGACATTTGCACACAACAATAGAAGAGGAAGAAGCACAAAGGATGCAAGCCAGCACTCGGATGATTAACTACAGGACACACCATGATGCACAGTCACACTCTTATTACTTGTCTAACTCTGTACCTCATTCATTGATTATCTGTCCCCATAAATTGTGGAGATTGCATCTTAGCTCTGTCCCCATCTTCCGGTCCCTCAGTAATTTTGGGGCTAGAAATGAGATTGCTTCAGCAACATTGTGGAGGTTCTCTCTAAAAGGACACTGCATTCCTTAATCTCCTTTGTCTCTTGCTGTTCTCTTCCACTCTCTCTCCTTCTATCACTCTCTTCTTTTTCCTGTCAAGCCCTTTTCACCCTGCGGCCTTTTGGTAAGTGAGAGGAGACAATAAACCACACAGAACTGAGAGCTGCTCAACTGTGTTACCACCAATGACCCTCTTCAGAATGTGCCTGGAACAACACTGCCCTTTAGATCAAGATTATTCAGCATTCGGAGATATGAATGTTGGCCTTCTGTCTCTTCTTGCCTCACTCTGTCTCTCTCCCTTTACCTCTCCTTCACTGTACTGTGTATAAACACGGGAGAAAAAATATGTTGTGATGGTCTCCAATACTTCTGACTCACCTCCTACAAACTGGATTCCACCAGCCACGCGACCAATAGTTCTGGAGATGAGGTCAGAGATGCAGCAGCCCATGAGGGCAGTAAGGGCCACCAGAAGCAGCAGGCCACACCCCACACCCGTCACAATAGTACAGATCCTCCACTCCAGACTAGGGATGCCCTGGAAGGAGGCATAGCGCCCACACTGCTCCAACATCACCGTGGCCTGCATCTCCTCGTCCCTCACTGGGTAGGAGCAGCGTCGGAATGTGCCAAAGGACACAGGCTTGTCCATCTGAGAACCCAGCAGCCAGTATGGCATGAAAAAGCCAACACAGGAGGCCGCAGCACACAGGAGGGACAGAAGGGTCCATATGAAACCTGCACATGTCAGGCTAGATGCCATAGTAGCCACTCTTACAGAACTAGTAACAGTAGTCTTGATAGTCTTCACTGAGTTCAACTCCGTTCTTTATGCTGTTGGAACTGAATATGACCAGAAGGCTCATCTTATCAGTGACTGTCCCCTGAAAGATAGAATGAGTGCCATTATTATTGCAGGAACTGTCAGATTAAACAGGAGTTGATACTAAGTGGAAGAACATATTCTATGCAGGAGCACTAGGACATGGAACAAAGAAATGTTCTCGCCATACATGTGTCTATTTAATTAAACTAAATATGGGGTCATTAGTCTTATTACTATTCGTATCAACAACGCAAAGATGTCAGATATTGAGGTTGTTTGGTGAATTTAAAATAAAAAAGCTATATTGTGCAACAGACATTTTTTATTTTTAAGTGTTTGCAGGCAAGTTTGTATGGCCCAAGGAATATTCCGTGGGACAAGTGATCTCTGGCAGGCGTGCACTAAGCAGACGGTGCGTGGCTTGATGACAATGTGGCGCTTAAGCAGCATCTTGTTTGTTACATAGAAAATAAAAATATATAACTTACATTATGACAGGATCCCAAATAACGCTTGATTGAATGAATCCGTATTTCTTCATTTCTATTTACGAAACAGGCATAAAAACGCCGAAACAAACTTTTTTGGGACGAAAATGGTTGTCAGATCATGATTAGATTAACAAAAATCTATCACTAACAGCAATGAACAAAAGTTATGATTGGGAGACTACTACAAAAGAGGCAAGGCAAAGTTAGGCAGACTGTAACCAGCGAATGCTGAAACGCTGGCAAATCATCGGACTCAGTTGCGAATCGACATTCCTGCTTGAGCTGGTGTGGAAGACTGGGGCGTGAGTTGTCTGTGAGCTGCACTAGTCGCAAGGGGACCATCAATCAAACAACCCCCAGTCCCCATCTCTAGTTTATTACACCATTTCATAGACTACTGTCTACTGTTCGTAGCATAACCAGTGTCATTTGAATTAAAGAGCGATTTAAAATTGAGGAGGCAAGAGTCAACCAATTTGAGAGAAGGCTGATCATCATACATCACCTTTAACAAATGGGTCTGCCTTTTACAAAACCAGTGTGTAGTGACGAATACAAGAACATTACGCATACACATTTAAAATGAATAAAAGGTAAATGTGTCATGGTATGTTTACGAAATACAAGTCGGAACAGATTCGTTTCTGTTTTGTTTCTCTTGCATCCGTACCAGTTATTACCGGTGCACACAACATCCTAGTTGTAGTCAAGTAGACGTGGAAGAATTTTGTTAACGGTGAAAAGACAATGGAAATTCCAACTGATACTGGCAGTATTACACAAAACAGTAATGTGGTTACACAACCCAACAACCCACTTTCTAGGAAACTTAATAAAATGTTGGATACCAGGCTCGACAATGACAAGGTGAGGTTAATAAAGAAGCTATCCTACTTCCCATGCATGGCTTAAGTCAAGCTAGGCTAGCTAAGCTAGATACTTCAACAATTGATGGGCTACTGTCGTTGATTGTCTTGGCTATAGACTACTTAACTGTACTCCATAAAAGTCAGCTATCGAAGTCAAGTTTAGCACTTTCAGAGAAAGCTACGTCGGTCCTGGTAAACTCCCTAAGGATATACCTAGAACAACTAGCTAGTGTTAGCCTATAGCTCTGAATATATTGACACCTGTGTCATTTGTCATCTGTTTTGCAGGAAATGCTGGAAGCTTTGAAAGCACTGTCTGTCTTTTTCACGGAGAACAGTTTGCGGACAAGGAGAAATCTACGTGGTGACATTGAAAGACGAAGCTTGTCCATTAACGAAGACTTTGCACGAATGTTCAAAGATGTAAACGAGGTAGCTAGCATAGTTAATCTAAGACCAAGTCCGTAGCGTTAATATAGTTTTGCTTTAATCCGTTATCAATATGATGAGCAAGGCTTAGTAAGTCTTACAAACCTTAGTATTGTATTACATGTAAAATAATATATTGATCTACTGCAGCTTAGTAATAGTATAATGTATGCATGATTCACCATGCAATGATGTATTTATGTTTTGTTTCTATCTCCTTAGGAACTAGAAAGTGTGCATGAAGATGTCCAAGCCATGAGCTCATGTTGTGAAGAGATGACTAATAGATTAAAGGTAGACCAACTCAAATATGTCAAAAGTACAAAAATATATATTAGAGTATTTTTAGGCCTAATTCAAAAATTACTTTTTAATTCTTACAACAGGCTGCCAAGGTGCAAACCCAAGACCTAATTGTGAAAACCAACAAATTACAGGGAGAAAAGTGAGTGGATCCTCATTGTATATTTGCGTGTAGGTTTATTTTTATGTGTGTCTCATCCCATGTCTGTTGGTGTTTTATAGACTTTGGACAACACCAGTGACCAACTAAACAGTTTAATAAGTATCTTTCTAAAGTACACTTAATTTGTCCCTATGGGGAAATTGGTTGGCTGAGTTCACTCAAGTTAGAGCTAACTGCATTTCTTTTCAGCTGATATAAGATGACACACCTAACCAATGTCAATAATTTACACAAAGGCATTGTGTATGCTCTTTAATATTGTGTGAAACTGGCATTTGATTAATGAATGATCTCAAATTAAACATGGCATTAGCCCATCCCTACAGTTTGCAGTGTGTCAGGACTCAGAGATAGTGCCAAGCCAGAAAATCTGGTCATAAAGTTTCTGGTTTAATTATTCATGAGTTGAGGAAGTCTCTTCACATAGTAGCATCCAATGAGAAAGCACTAACCTTAAGGAGGTGGTGGTAACTATAGGGCTACACAAATGAACACAGTGGTTACTAATAGAAAATTCAGTGTCTAATATGCCACTACACCCACGTGTAATGTTAGTGGTACAGCAATTTTGGTAGTTTGAAAGATGTTTATGTGCAAGCAAGAATATTCAATAGAATATAGTACCGCATGCCCAATGAGCTCAAGGATGTTAGAAATGTTCTTGGTGAAAGGATCACTGCTTCCATCTAGTGTTGGATAAAATGTTTTCTCTGGACATCTTGAATTCATGGCTCTTTAGATATGGTATTGAGTTCCTCGTGCTGGATCCCTAGCTTAGCACCAAAACACTCAACTCTCTCCCCCTCTGTCAGTCATCGTTTAGAAGTGCGGGCCCAAGTGGCCCAGGCCTTCCTGTCCAAGTTCCAACTGTCTGCTGAAGAGATGTTCATTCTGCGAGGGGCTCGTGATGTTCCTGTCACTGAGGTATTGTAGCTACTCACCGCCTTGACCATAAATACTATGAGTATCATAAGATGCCTTGTTCCCATCAAACATACTGAATAAAGTCTGGCTCTGTATAGAACTGTGATTATTTTAAGGATGCATGTTTGATGTGGCTCTCTTTAGGACTTCTTTAAGGCTCTAAGTCGAGTGAAGCACATCCACGAGGATGTGAAGATCCTTTTAAGGACCAATCAGCAAACTGCTGGGTAAGGGAAACAGTTAAACATTTTCTATTGACATTTCTCACTGCTATATGTATTGTTTTGACTATCATAATAGGTTCTAAGCCTCGAAAGGTTTGTATTGATAGTAACATCAGAATTTCATTTTGTTGTGTGATATACATGTATTTGTGTGTGTCTGCAGGTTAGAGATCATGGAGCAGATGGCGGTGCTGCAGGAGACATCTTATGAGCAGCTTTACCGCTGGGCCCAGAGTGAGTCGTTTGTGACACAGCATAGTTATATAGCCGTCTATACAGGCTGTAATATGCTCAGCCTTGCGTTAACAAAGGCTTTATAAAAACCATCGACTTACATCACAGTGTAACTAGACGGCACACAGCCTAGTTATCACACGTGATCTATAAACACACATTGTATAATAGCTAGGTATTTAATAAAGTTAATAATGTCATAAGAAATACCAAAAATGACAAATCCTGACTGTCATAGAAGTTCACTAATTGACT